>NC_052158.1:158415558-158736896 GCF_902713615.1 Scyliorhinus canicula | reverse complement strand
GATGGACTTCATTCTTGGGTATTTAAATAAGGTGCTGCTTTGATAGTAGACACATTTGCTTCAATTTTGCAATGTTGCCAAAATGCAGGAATGATCCCATCATATAGAGAGAGTGCTGGGGCATACTTTCCCCATAAAGGTAAAGGGTGCGAGAAACATGTTCATGGAAAAGCGGATGTTAAGGGTTGTGCTGAAAATAAGGAAGGAAAGGAGGTTTCTGGAAGCTACAGTGTGCTCAAAGCAAGGAATTTTTATGTTTTAAAAATTCATTTACGGGATGTGGGCATCACTGGTTAGGGCAGCATTTATTGCCCATCCCTAGTTCCCCTTGAGAATGTGGTGTTGAGTTGCCTTCTTGAACCACTACAGTCCGAGAAGGTAAATGGATGGTCTAGAAGTGTACAGAAAATGAAGGGGGTACTTCAAAAAGGAATGAGGAGAGCGAAAAGTGTGCATGAAAATCACTGGCATGCAAAATAAGTGAAATCTCAAGATGTTTTATAAGTGTATTAAGCACAAGAGAGTAATTCGCTATATAGTAGGGTCCATGTGGGAACATAGTCGTACACATGGTGTGGATCAAAGGACGACTAAAATGTAAATCTGGATGGAGAAATTAGAGTTCGAGATGAAACTATCTACAAATACAAAAACAATTTGTAGTATTTTCTGCAGGAATTCAAAAAAGAAATATAAAAACCATGGTAATTGATAGTTGTTCCATGGGCTGTGAAGATGGAGACATAGTAATGGAAAATAAGGGAATGACAATTAAGCTGAACATATATTTTGTGTCTGTTTTATGGCAGATGATAAAAACAATACGACAGAAATGATTACAGAACAGGTGGGGGAAGAGAAGGACAAGCTTATAGCAATTACACTCACCTGGGAAAGGTACAGAGATACTTAGTGAAACTAAAACTTGGCCAGTCACCAGGTCGTTATGCAATCATAGCATCGTCGATGTAAACAGCGCAGGAATTGATCTTTGGATGATTGTGGCTGTGACGGTCAAAAAACACATTAATATATTAGAATCCATACGGGCATGTGCATTCAAGATGGCGCCGGAGCGAGGCGACTGTCTGCAAGCTCTCCCCAACAGATCCACTTTTTACTTAACGTTTACTCGTTCTAATCTTTCAAAAAAAAATTCTAAAGCGAACATTATTACTCACCTCTCTCTTTTATCTTGTCTTGCAGGCTTGAACATGCTCCGAGGCCCTTGGCGACCTTTTGACCCGACCCGACCTGACCTCCGTGATCTGGAAGAAGATCGGGCCCAAACCGGAAGTGAAGCCCCAACCTCGATTTGGAGCCGACACGGGCCTCGGAGCTCCAAACACGGCCTAACTACTGACGCCAGCCCCGGATCACCCGGCCTAGTCACCGGAGCTCCCGACCCGACCCCGACGGCAAGATCCGGCCCAACGTGACCCCGAGAGACCCGCCCAGCAACCCGACCCGGAGAGGCCCGCCCAGCGACCCGACCTACCTGGTGATGGAAGAAAGAAAAATCCAAGTGGAGGCCCGACCGGGCTGACTTCAAGACCCGACCCTAGGAGCGCCCAGGGAGGGAACAGACCACGGGACCCAGCTCAACCTGCTTGCGGAAGCCCCTGCCCATGACCCAGAACCCCAGAAACGGCAGAGATACCACGCGAGTTCCCGAACGTGCTGCAAGGTATTCCCGTGCCTGCAGAACGCCGTGATCCATCCAGATCACGAACTCGACCCTCCCCCCAGCAACCCAGCGCCCGGTACCCTGACAGTTGTGACCCCGGAAACGTAAACAGTGCCCTAGTCCCCGCCAGCGCCCAGGACCCCACCAGACGCAAGCATCTACCTTCCACAAGGGCTGACGTCTCCCATCGGATTCCAGGATCATCCAGCAGCAGCCGCCGACCGAGGAAGCGAGGGAAATGTAGCAGTCTGCAGGTTAGACAGAAGCAACGCGGTTTCAAGACCCCTCTCCCCAGCATACTCCTGGCAAAATTCCAAGAGATTGAAAACAAGCTGGATGAATTTAACGCCAGACTTACCTCTCAGAGGGAAGTAAGAGACTGCTGTGTGTTCTGTTTCACAGAGACATGGCTCACCCCCGCCTCACCGGACTGTGCCATACAACCTGAAGGCTTCTCTATTCACCGGGCGGACCGCACTGTATCTTCAGGCAAAGCGAAGGGTGGAGGGGTTTGCCTCCTCATCAACTCCTCCTGGTGCTTGGATGTGGTGAACCTGGCGACCTACTGCTCCCCAGACATGGAATACATGACCATAAAGTGCCGCCCATACTATCTTCCACGTGAGTTCACTTCAGCCATTATCACAGCAGTCTACATCCCACCCCAGGCAGAAGTGAGGAAGGCGCTGGATGAACTGTATACAGTCATAAACAACTATGAAACAGAACACCCGGAGGCCATGTTCATTGTGGCCGGAGACTTCAACAAAGCCAAACTCAAGAGTGTACTGCCAAAATTCCACCAGCGCACCTCCTTTCCCACCAGGGGTGACAACACTCTTGACCACTGCTACTCAAAAATCTAGGTAGCCTACCGTTCCATCCCCGACCGCATTTTGGAAAATTAGGCAGTGTGGGCAGCACGGTAACATTGTGGATAGCACAATCGCTTCACAGCTCCAGGGTCTCAGGTTCAATTCCGGCGTGGGTCACTGTCTGTGCGGAGTCTGCACATCTTCCCCGTGAGTGCGTGGGTTTCCTCCGGGTGCTCCGGTTTCCTTCCACAGTCCAAAGATGTGCGGGTTAGGTGGATTGGCCATGATAAATTGCCCTTTGTGTCCAAAATTGCCCTTAGTGTTGGGTGGGGTTACTGAGTTATGGGAATAGGGTGGAGGTGTTGACCTTGGGTAGGGGGTAGGGTGCTCTTTCCAAGAGCCGGTGCAGACTCGATGGGCCGAATGGCCTCCTTCTGCACTGTAAATCCTATGTAAAGACTGGGCTCCTCCTGCCGGCTTACAAGCAGAAACTCAAGCATGAGAATCCAGCTAAGAAGATTGTGCAGTGCTGGTCCGAGGAGACAGAAGAGCTCTTAGGTGACAGCTTAGAGACAGTGGATTAGTCCATATTTACGAACTCAGCGACTAACTTAAATGAGTATGCCACCACCATCACAGACTTCATCAGCAAATGTGTACGTACATTCCCCAACTGGAAACCACTGCTCAACTGCGAGATTGACTCCCTACTGAAGGACAGATCTGAGGTGTTCAAGGCAGATGGCCCTGTCCTATACAAGAAATCCAGTTACGACCTCCGCAAAGCCATCCGAGATGCCAAGAGAGAATATGAAACTAAGCTAGAGTCACAGACAGACTCTCGGCGGTTGTGGCAAGGAGTAAACAACATAAGAACATAAGAACTAGGAGCAGGAGTAGGCCATCTGGCCCCCCGAGCCTGCTCCGCCATTCAATGAGATCATGGCTGATCTTTTGTGGACTCAGCTCCACTTTCCGGCCCGAACACCATAACCAGTAATCCCTTTATTCTTCAAAAAACTATCTATCTTTATCTTAAAAACATTTAATGAAGGAGCCTCTACTGCTTCACTGGGCAAGGAATTCCATAGATTCACAACCCTTTGGGTGAAGAAGTTCCTCCTAAACTCAGTCCTAAATCTACTTCCCCTTATTTTGAGGCTATGCCCCCTAGTTCTGCTTTCACCCGCCAGTGGAAACAACCTGCCGGCATCTATCCCATCTATTCCCTTCATAATTTTAAATGTTTCGATAAGATCTCCCATCATCCTTCTAAATTCCAACGAGTACAGTCCCAGTCTACTCAGCCTCTCCTCGTAATCCAACCCCTTTAGCTCTGGGATTAACCTCGTGAATCTCCTCTGCACACCCTCCAGTGCCAGTACGTCCTTTCTCAAGTAAGGAGACCAAAACTGAACACAATAATCCAGGTGTGGCCTCACTAACAACTTATACAATTGCAGTATAACCTCCCTAGTCTTAAACTCCATCCCTCTAGCAATGAAGGACAAAATTCCATTTGCCTTCTTAATCACCTGTTGCACCTGTAAACCAACTTTCTGTGACTCATGCACTAGCACACCCAGGTCCCTCTGCACAGCAGCATGCTTTAAAATGTTATTGGTTAAATAATAATCCCGTTTGCTGTTATTCCTACCAAAATGGATAACCTCACATTTTTCAATATTGTATTTCATTTGCCAGACCCTTGCCCATTCACTTAACCTATCCAAATCCCTCTGCAGACTTCCAGTATCCTCTGCACTTTTCGCTTTACCACTCATCTCAGTGTCGTCTGCAAACCTGGACACATTGTCCTTGGTCCCCAACTCCAAATCATTTATGTAGATTGTGAACAATTGTGAGCCTAACACTGATCCCTGAGGGACACCACTATCTACTGATCGCCAACCAGAGAAGCACCCATTAATCCCCACTCTTTGCTTTCTATTAATTAACCAATCCTCTATCCATGCTTCTCCTTTACCCTTAATGCCATGCATCTTTATCTTATGCAGCAGCCTTTTGTGTGGCATCTTGACAAAAGCTTTCTGGAAATCCAGATATACCACATCCATTGGCTCCCCGTTATCCACTGCACTGGTAATGTCCTCAAAAAATTCCACTAAATTAGTTAGGCACGACCTGCCCTTTATAAACCCATGCTGCGTCTGCCCAATGGGACAATTTCTATCCAGATGCCTCGCTATTTCTTCCTTGATGATAGATTCCAGCATCTTCCCTACTACCGACGTTAAGCTCACTGGCCCATATTTTCCTGCTCTCTGCCTACCTCCTTTTTTTAAACAGTGGTGTCACGTTTGCTAATTTCCCATCCACCGGGACCACCCCAGAGTCTAGTGAATTTTGGTAAATCATCACTAGTGCATCTGCAATTTCCCTAGCCATCTCTTTTAGCACTCTGGGATGCATTCCATCAGGGCCAGGAGACTTGTCTACATTTAGCCCCATTAGCTTGCCCATCACTACCTCCTTAGTGATAACAATCCTCTCAAGGTTATCACCTGTCATAACCTCATTTCTGTCAGGCACTGGCATGTTATTTGTGTCTTCCACTGTGAAGACCGACCCAAAAAAACCTGTTCAGTTCCTCAGCCATTTCCTCATCTCCCATTATTAAAACTCCCTTCTCATCCTCTAAAGGACCAATATTTACCTTAGCCACTCTTTTTTTCTTTATATATTTGTAAAAGCTTTTGCTGTCTGCTTTTATATTCTGAGCAAGTTTACTCTCATATCTATCTTACTCTTCTTTATAGCTTTTTTAGTAGCTTTTTGATGCCCCTTAAATATTTCCCAGTCCTCTAGTCTCCCACCAATCTTTGCCACTTTGTATGCTCTTTCCTTCAATTTGATACTCTCCCTTATTTCCTTAGATATCCACGGTCGATTTTCCCTCTTTCTACCGTCTTTCCTTTTTGTGGGTATAAACCTTTGCTGAGCACTGTGAAAAATCGCTTGGAAGGTTCTCCACTGTTCCTCAACTGTTCCACCATAAAGTCTTAGCTCCCAGTCTACCTTAACTAGTTCTTCTCTCATCCCCTTGTACTCTCCTTTGTTTAAACACAAAACACTAGTATTTGATTTTACCTTCTCACCCTCCATCTGTATGGGCTACAAAGTGAAGCCGGGCAGTATCATTGGCAGCAGCGCACCCCTCCCCGATGAACTTAGTGCATTCTATGCTCGGTTCGAGCAGGTAACCAACAATCCGCTGTCGAGTGCCCCAGCAGCCCACAAGGGGCTGGTTTAGCACACAGCTAAATTGCTGGCTTTGAAAGCAGACCAAGGCAGGCCAGCAGCTCGGTTCTATTCCTGTACCATCTTTCCCGAACAAGTGCCGAAATGTGGCGACTCGGGGCTTTTCACAGTAACTTCATTTGAAGCCTACTTGTGACAATAAGCGATTTTTAATTCACCCATACCCACCATCACAGCTTGTGAAGTCAGATCGGCCTTCCTGAAAGTGAACCCACGGAAGGCGACGGGCCCGGAAGGGATCGCTGGTCGTGCACTCAGAGCCTGCGCAGACCAGCTGCCAGAGGTATGCACAGACACCTTTAACCTGTCCCTTCTCCACTTTGAGGTCCCCACCTGCTTCAAGAAGACCAACATCATACCGGTACCAAAGTAGAACCAGGAAACGTGGCCTCAAAGACTTCCACCCGGTGGCCCTGATGTCATTTGTAATGCAATGCTTTGAGAGGCTGATCATGGAGAGCATCACCTCCATACTCCCGGAACGCATTGACCGGCTTCAATGCGCATACCGTCGCAACCAGTCTTCATCAGAGGCCATTTCCCTGGCCCTACACTCATTCCTAGAGCATCTCGAAAACAAGGACTCCTACATCAGACTCCTATTTATTGACTACAGCTCCGCCATCACTACCATAATCCCAGCCAAACTCATATCAAGGCTCCAAAACCTAGGACTTGGCTTTCCACTCTGCATCTGGATCCTCGATTTTCTGACCAAGAAACCACAATCAGTAAAAATGAACACCAACACCTCCTCCACAATAGTCCTCAAAACCGATGCTCCGCAAGGCTGCGTACTTAGCCCCCTACTCTACTCCCTGTACACACACAACTGCGTGGCAAAACTTGGTTCCAACTCCATCTACAAGTTTGCTGACGATACGACCATAGTGGGACGGATCTGGAATAATGACGAGTCCGAATGCAGGAGGGAGATAGAGAACCTAGTGGAGTGGTGCAACGACAACAATCTCTCCCTCAATGCCAGCAAAACTGAAGAGCTGGCCATTGACTTCAGGAAGCAAAGCACTGTACACACCCCTGTCAGCATCAACGGAGCCGAGGTGGAGATGGTTAACAGTGTCAAATTCCTAGCAGTGCACATCACCAAAAATCTGTCCTGGTCCACTCACGTCGATGCTATCACCAAGAAAGCACAACAGCGCCTATACTTCCTCAGGAAACTAAGGAAATTCGGCATGTCCACATTAACCATTACCAACTTTTACAGATGCACCAGGGTCCCAAGTTCGATTTCGACTTGGGCCACTATCTGTGTGGAGTCTGCACATCCTCCCCGTGTGTGCGTGGGTTTCCTCCGGGTACTCCGGTTTCCTCCCACAGTCCAAAGATGTGCAGGTTGGGTGGATTGGTCATGATAAATTGCCCTTAAAAGTGCCCACAATTCTATGATTAACCTTGGACAAAAGTTCGGCACAACATCGTGGGCCGAAGGGCCTGTTCTGTGCTCTATGTCTCTATCTCTATCTATCTAGAAAGCATCCTATCGGGCTGCATCACAGCCTGGTATGGCAACTGCTCGGCCCAGGACCGCAAGGCACTTCAGAAAGTCGTGAATACCGCCCAGTCCATTACACAAACCTGCCTCCCATCCATGGACTCCATCTACACATCCCACTGCCGGGGGAAAGCAGGCAGCATAATCAAGGATCCCTCCCACCCGGCTTACTCACTTTCCAACTACCTCCATTGGGCAGGAGATACAGAAGTCTGAGAACATGCACGAACAGACTCAAAAAACAGCTTCCTCCCTACTGTCACAAGACTCCTAAATGACCCTCTTATTGACTGACCTCATTAACACTACACCCTGTATGCTTCATCCGATGTCAATGCTTATGTAGTTACATTGTATACCTTGTGTTGCCCTATTATGCATTTTCTTGTATTTTCTTGATTTTTAAAAAATTCCCTTTTCTTCCTATGTACTGAATGATCAGTTGAGCTGCTTCCAGAAAAATACTTTTCACTGTACCTCGGTACAGGTGACAATAATCAAATCCAATCCAATCCAATCCAATCCATTTTCCAGCACATGGCCCATTGACGTGTATGCCTAGGCATAGCCAATGCACATATAAATGCGTTTTAAATATTACGAGGGTTTCTGTCACCACCACCATTTAATTTCCGCATTCTAACCACCAGCTGTGTGAAAATATTTTCCTCACATCTCCTCTAAATCTTTCGGGCTTCATTCTGGGGTCGTAACATCGAAGGTGAAGGTGGGGCATGAAACGTGAATTTTGCATATGTCAACACTACGCAGAAGGATTGTGTGGAAGGAAAAGCACAAGGGCAGGAACAGTGATATCATTGAGAAGATTCGCATTGACAGGATGGAGGTAATTGGAGCCTAATGAGATTAAAAGTGGATACAAACACAGGGAAGGAAGGTGATTGCAAGAGCTCTGATGCCAATTGTCAAATTCACTCTGGCCACTGGAGATGTTCCAGATGAATGGAGGACACCCAATGTTTTGGTACTCTTTTTCTTGGATTGCCACCTTGTTGTGGTGGAGGTAGTTGTTTTTTAAAAATAAATTTAGACTACCCAATTCATTTCTTTCCAATTTAGTGGCAATTTAGAGTGACTGATCCACCTCGCCTGCACACCTTTGGGTTGTGGGTGCGAAACACACGCAAACACAGGGAAAATGTGCAAATTCCACACAGACAGTGACCCAGGGCCGGGATCGAACCTGGGTCTTCGGCGCCGTGAGGCTGCAGGGCTAACCCATTGCGCCACCATGCTGCCCGTAGTGGAGATAGTTGAACGTTCTTTTGATACTGAGACCAACGCTGCTGGGAGATGGCAGTTCCTGGCAGGGTCACCCATGATGGTAATGTTGGACGGAAGGAACCAGACAAAACACAATCCAAAGCAAGTTCTCAACAGAGAATCAGGAAGACTGTGCTTGTATGGTATCAGCAGATGCAATGAATGTTGTAGGTTTCAGCAGTAGGAAGATGCCCAGTCGTCAAGGTTCCCTTGCTACTCCTCCTGGACCTACCAATGTGAAGGACCGTGCATCTGCTAATGTGCAACGGCTTACCCAAGTTACAAGATATTCTGCACCAAGCACATACCGAGAGGAAACAAGCACAACCCTCACACAGACAAGCCCCATGACGAATGCGGGAGGTGGTGAGGACAGGGCCATGAGAAATGGCGGTCCCCAGATTCCTACTGTAGGCGGTGAAGTTTGATTTGCATGATAAGGAATAGAAATGTCTTCAGCAAGTACAAGGGGAACAAATGTATGGAGGCATTAGTGGAGAACAGAGAGTGCAGAATGGAGCTAAATAAATCAATTGGAAGAGCAAAGGAGGGAAATGAGAACACTTTGGCTGGTAAAAGTATGGAAAGTCTCCATGTGTTCTCGAAGTATATCAGTTGGTATAATATTGCCAGGGAAAGGATAGGGCCCATTAGAGAACAAGGATAGAGCAAGAAGAACTTGGAAGGATATTGAATTAATACTTTGTATCTGTCTTCACTCAAAACAATGTGGTGTTAGATCTCGAACTCAGTCAGAGAAAATGTGGGGTTCTGGATAACATTTTCATGGGGAGTGAAAAGGTATTGGAGGTGTTGGCAGGGTTGAAAGTGGGCAAATCTCCACAATGGCATGGCTATGCCATCCCATCTATTGCCCTGGGAGAACTTCTTGAGGAGTCACGACAACAGACCTACCATTGTGGCAAAGTTATCAATGCTGTTACAGCAGTGGCTGGCTAATCCTAGAAAGTATCGGAGGGACTTTATTTGTCTACGAAATGGAAGCTTTAATAATGTTTCTACACGGTTGTCCTCGATCTACCATTATCCATAAGTTATGGTTGTTCCCAAAAACGTCACTTGAGGCTTCATGATCAGAGCTTTCTTGTGGCCCTTTTTAAATACGCAGAGATGTGAGGTATATCAACAGCTCGGCGAGAAGTTTGAGCTGGTCCACCATTCCGTCCATCCGCAGGAGGAGGTCATCAACCGACGGAAAGCACTCGGCCTCGAAAGAAATTCGAGTCCTGTTTGCTGAAAAATTAAAGGTGAATTGTGAACCCTTGGGAAAAACAGGTCCACGTGTATTGTTGGTCTTCAAAGGTAAATTTAAACTTGAACCAGCTTTCCCTCTTCAAGGAAATTGATAAGAAATCTTTACCGGTATCTAATACAGTAAAATATTGAGCGTGTGGGGCCTGTTTTAACATGCGGCTGGACGTGCGACCGTAGGTGCAGTCAAAAGAGTAGTCCTATCTAATTCTCGATAGTCAATTATCAGGTGGCAGGGTCCGTCCGGCTTTCTTACAGGCCGAATTGGTGAATTATTTGTGGATGCAGCAGGTGGCAACATTACCAATTCGGTTATAATTTCACATCCCGACAGTTTGGGGAAGCAGTACAGCATCTGTGGCTTGAGGTCTGGGTTTTCTAGCCCAATTTATCCCACCATTCAGCCACAGTCATGTCTGTGATGCGCAAATGCCGTAATATGTTGCTTAATTATTTATGGATCATCTTGTGGATAATCTGTCAGATAGGAGGGCGTGACCGACAACTCTCCTGTAATACATTTTCGTTCAGGGTTTTCTGCCGTGGGAACCTTCACTGGGGTTTCTGTCACATTCACCATTTGCCAAATACGACAAATTTCTGATATCGAGCTGGAAACCCTTCTGGATGAGGTGGAGGAGAGGTGGTTCACCCTGCACCCAGTCCGGGAAGGCAGCTGTCAGCCGTCGCCTCCCGCCGTTCCTGGGAGCAGTTCGCAGTGGTGGTCAGTGCCGTGAGCAACACCATCAGGACTGGCCGGCAGTGCCTTAAGAAAACTGCACGCCCTCCTCAGGGCGTCTAGGGTGAGTAGGCAACATTGCTTTCCTGGCACTAACCCGTGACAAACACACCCAAAACCCGACCCACCCTCTCCTGGAGAGCAGCCAAACCCCTATGCTGCATTTTGTGCTGTCACCTATCCCAGGCTCCATGGCCGGATGCCCTGGTCAATGAGGTCACCAGCCACGGATCCCCTGGGCTGCATGCGTCGGACTGCCTGACACAGACATTTTCTATTCCCCCACCATCAATAAAAGAGACTGTTCAAAAGTGCCAGCAGTGGAGAAAACTGGGGGGGGGGGGGGGGGGGGCGGTACCTGAACCGCGGTCCCTCACTGTGGCTGAGTAGTGGTCCCTGAATGTGGTCGGCGACCTGAAGGAAAGGTCGTCATGGCAGTGGAAAAGAAACTGAGACCATGCTGATTTGCAGTTCCCCGTGACACATGTGTTAACACAGCACCGACACCATTACCCTCAACTCGAAAACCAACCCCACTCCACCCTGACCCTCAGCCTCACACAACCCTCGTCACGCTGACCCTGATGCCCATCCCCGCAATACCCGTGCCCCGCGGTATTTTCATAAATTCATGCATCTTGCCTTGTGACTTGCAGGACCTGCTGATGATGGGATAGGTCCATCCTGTGTCCCCTGTCCACAACCAGTGCCACAGCCGGAGGACACCTCCTCCCCACCCCGCCGCGACCCTCTTCAGCCGAGCAGTGAAGTGGAGCGGAGCTTAGCAAGCAGCCCTCGACCCGAGGCTCTGAACACCCTGGAGATCGAGTCCAATGTTGGTTTGGATTTCCCGTCACAGCTGTATGCAACACCCTCCACCACCCTAGAGACATCCACCTCAGTTGGGCACGGTAGTGAAGTGGTTCCTTGGGCACTATGTGGTGTGCACCGCACAGCTGACCCAGTACATCAAGTGGAACGCAGGAACTCGCGAGGGAGCGGATGGTCATAGGGCAGTACGACCCAGGAATTTGCTTCTGTCCTTATAGGTTTCAGGCGTCCCATCGATTTTGCAGATGCAGTACCAGATCCATGCACTACAAGAATGGGTGTCGACGAGCATCCAGCACCTGCATGTGCAGTTGAAGGAGTCCGACGATATGTAGGAGCAAGCGGTTGTGCCGACCATGCCTGATACCGAGGCCGACTGAACCCCTGGCATTGGGAACAGGCTCCAGGGCCAGTCATTCACACGGAGCCAGCCACCGATGGGGCCAGGGTGTGGGAGTGGGACATGTGGGGTCTGAGCCGGCGCTGCCACCCAGGGCCACCATGTATAACGGTGGACATGGTTAGGCACAGGGCTACGCACCATGCAAACATGTTGGCCTTCACCCCCTTCAGAAAATGGATATTGATATTGTACTATCTAATGGACAAACAGATGGGCAGAAGGGGCGGGCTGTAATGCCAGTTGAACTAAATCGATAGCAAGAAGCAATATTGGATCGGATGATATAGCATATTTTAGGGTAGACTTGAGGAATCGCAAAGGACAAAATACGCTGATGGGAGTTATATATCGCCCCCCCCCCCTCCCCCCCTCCCAAGCAGTAGTCAGGACGTGGGGCTGAGTAGAAACCAGGAGATGGAAACAGTATTTAAGAGACGCAATATTACTATAATCATGGGGTACTTCAATATTCCAGTGCAATGGGGAAATCAAGCTGGTAGTGAATCCCAAGAAAATGAATTTTTGGAACGTCTACGAGCTGGATTTATGGAGCAGCTTATGACAGAGCCCTATAGGCAAGAAGCAATTCCGAATTTGGTGATGTGTCGTGAGCCTGACATGATTAGGGAATTTAAGGTGAAGGAACATTTAAGGAGCCGTGGCCACAACAAGATAGAATTTATCTTGCAGTCTGAGAGGGAGAAGCTGGAAACAGATGTAGCAGTGTTAAAATTGGACAAGGGTAACTACAAAGACATCAGCGAGGAGCTGGCCAGAGTTAGTTCGAAGCAGGGTGTAGCAGGGAACACAGTTAAACAACAATGCGGCAGTATTTGGGGGTTATTCATAGAATTTACAGTGCAGAAGGAGGCCACTCGGCCCATCGAATCTGCACCGGCTCCTGGAAAGAGCACCCCACCCAAGATCAACACCTCCACCCCATCCCCATAACCCAGTAACCCCACCCTAAGGGCAAATTTGGACACTAAGGGCAATTTATCATGGCCAATCCACCTAACCTGCACATCTTTGGACTGTGGGTGGAAACCGAAGAACCCGGAGGAAACCCACGCACACACGGGGAGGATGTGCAGACTCTGCACAGGCAGTGACCCAAGCACGAATCGAACCTAGGACCCTGGAACTGTGAAGCATTTATGCTATCCAGAATGCTACCGTGCTGCCCTTCGGGAGGTACCATAGAAATTTGTGCGAAGCAGGAGAAAACATGCTAAGGGGAGGACGAGACATTTATGGCTGAGCAGTGAAGTCAAGGACAGCATAAAATAAAAATAAAAAGCATTCAAAGTTGTGAAGATTAGTGGGAAGCAAGAGGATTGTGAAGATATTAAATGTGAGCAGAGGACAACCACAAAAGTAATAAGGTAGTGGTGGGTTCATGGGGGGGGGGGGTAACATAAGGTGTGAGTGTGGGACAGTTAGTAATATAAAAGGTCTGAAGTTTGATCAATCATCTGGACCGGAGGACTACATCCCAGGTTTCTAAAGGAGATAATTGAGAAGATTACGGAGGCATTGGAGGTAATCGTTCAGGAATCATTGGAGGCAGTGAGGGTGCCAAAGAACAGGAAAATGACTAAATTAATATTCCTGGTTAAGAATGTTCGGAGACAGAAGACGGGAAATTCTGGGCTGTTGAGCCTGTCTTCGGTCATTGGTCAGATTTTACAGTCCACTATTAAAGATGGGACTGCAGAGTACTTGGAAATGCATGATAAAATAAAACCTAGTCCCCACTACTTCATCCAGGGGAGATCATGTCTGACAAATTTGTTAGAATTCTTTGAGGAGGCAGCAAGGAAGATAGGCAAAGGAGGACCAGTAAACGTGATATATTTCGATTTCAAGAAGACCTTTGTCAAGGTGTTGTACAGGAGGCTGTTAAATATGTTAAGAGCCTAGCATGTTAAGGGTAATTTACTGGCATGGATAGACGATTGGCTGACTGGTAGAAGGCGCAGAGTGGGGATATAAGCCGTCCGTTTCAAGGCGGTAGCCGTGACTTGGGGAGTGCCACATGTGTCAGTGTTGATGCTACAATTATTCATGTTATACATTACGGACATGGAAGAGGGAACTGAAGGCACAGTTGCTAAGTTTGCATATGATACAAAGATATGCAGAGCGACAGGTAGTAAGGAGGAAGCAGGAGGGCAGAATAAGGACTTGGAAAGGCGGGGAGAGTGGGAAAAGAATTGTCAGATGGAATAGGATGCATAAAAGTGTGAGGTAACGCACTTTGGTGAGACAAATGTTGACATTGACTATTTTCAAAATGGGAAAAGGCTGAGGTAATCAGAAGCACAAAGGGACTTAGGCGTGCTATTTCAACAGTCTCTTAAGGGTAAGCAGCAGGTTCAGTTGGCAGTTAGGAAGGCAAATGCAATGTTAGCATTCATGTCGAGAGGGCTAGAATACATGATTACAGATATAAGAATCTTGTAAGAACACATTTGGAATATTGTAAGCCGGTTTGGGCCCCGAATCTAAGATATGATATGCTGGCCTTGGAAAGAGTCCAGAGGAGGTTGACTGGAATGATCCCTGGAATGAAGAGTTTGTCATATGAGGAGTGGTTGAGAAATCTGGGTCTGTACAGGCAGCACGGTAGGACAGCGGTTAGCATTGTGGCCTCACAGTGCCAGGGTCATTGATTCGATTCCCGGCTGGACACTACCTGCGCGGAGTCTGCACATTCCCCTTGTGTCTGTACATTCTCCTTGTGTCTGTGTCGGTTTTCTCCGGGTGTTCCGGTTTCCTCCCACTAGTCCCGAAAGACGAGCTATTAGCTGATGTGGACATTCTGAACTCTCCCTCTGTGTGCCCGAACAGGCGCTGATATGTGGTGACTATGAGTTATTCACAGTAACTTTATTGCAGTGTTAATGTAAGCCTACTTGTGAAAATAAAGTTGAGAAGGATGAGGGCGGATCTTATTGAATCTTACAGGACACTGCGAGGCTGAGATAGACTAGTAGGAGAAACTAGAAACAGAGGGCATACCCTCAGACTAACGGGGTGATCTTTTAAAACTGAGATGAGGAGGAATTTCTTCAGTCAGAGGATGGTTAATCATTGGAACTCTTTGCGCAGTAGGCTAAGGAGGCGAACTCACTGAGTGCCTTTAAGACAGAGGTAGATAGGTTCCTGATGAATAAGGGGATCATGGGTTATAGGGAGAAGGCAAGAGAACCATGTCAGCCATGATTGAATGGCGGAGCAGACACGATGGGCCGAAATACCTTATTCTGGTCCTATGCCTTGTGGTCTGATGCTATGCTCTGCCATTGGTTTTGGAACCGTCCTTAAACGCATTGCAGTATTTGCCACGTTAACGGCTTTATCTGAATGGAACGGCTATAAGCAAGACCATATTTGACGCCGGATAAGGGACAAAATTAGATACTCTATGCCTTTAAACCACTTTCTCTGGTAGAATGAATCTACTTGCTGTTTTGCTGAGGAGATTTTTTGATTTTCTTTTTGCACAGTTCTTGAAAGCCTCGGGGTAAACAATTTGAAACTTTGCTCTGTAACCCAACCCGCTGCTCAGCAACTTGTTTCTCCTCGCCAGAGCTTGTAGTGCTGCTGCAAACTGCTGCAAGCATCGCATCAAAAAGATCTTAGTGTTCTGTCGTATATTAGGCTGCAACCAAAGATGCGGTGATAAGCAATTGCTTGTGGCAACAGTTACACAAACACTTCAGGTCGGTACCATTACTCAAAAAAACGGGACTTTCCAGGCTCACAGCTGGGTTCATAACCGCAGATGTGAATTAAGAAGCCGCGAGATAATATACAAACGATAAAATGCAGAACTAATCGGTGTTACCAATTATACCGAAGAGTGATTAGAAACAGAAATAGTGGGGCAGCTCCGATCCGCTGACTGCAACGTTTTCATGCTCTGCAAACTCCAGCACACTGTAGTAATTTGGATAACCAAAGGTACGGAAATTGTCTCCCCTTTCCAAAACTCACTTTTTCTGAGCTGCAATTGCGGCAGACAGGGAGGCAGTGAAATTCGGTGAACTGGTCAGCACCAGACCGTGCAGAAGGAACTTGACAGGGTGCTCCTTGCTGGACGAGGCAGACAGTGCACGGTTCGGCATGTGTGAACTGGGGTACTGAATTCCTGTCTGGTGGACCGACCTTGTGAATATGCAATCATGACCGTACCAACATACACATAATGAGGCAGAAAACCGCGTAGCACTGTAGTTGTGATCGGGAGTTGGATCACCAGGGGATAAACTGGCCTTTCCACAAACGCCAATATGAGTCCTGTATGATGCTTTAACCACATTAATGGCAGGGCAAAATGCATCAGTGAATAGTGCTGCATTTGCGATGAGCATTGCCATCGGGGCCTAATGACATGGGAAAGGAAAAAGTTCAAGTCCGAAGGTTAAAATGTCAGATGTTCTGGTGGAGATCAAAAAGCAGGAATTCAAAGCTCGCAACGGTTGGCTGGTCCCCAGTCCCGTGCACTACAGGGCATAAGATGAACGCTATCAGTAAAGTTAACAGGCAAATGCACACACCAACGGCTTCTGGTAAATGTCTGGAGCAGGGAGGGCATTAACTCTGTTGGACATTAAATGTATTGAGACGAGTGCCCTACAGGCAGGGAGGGTTTTAAACTAATATACCAGGTTTGCTGGCTCGAGAATCAATTATAAACGAGAAAAGAAGGCTAAAATTGCATTAGGAGAGCCAACTAACAGTTCATCCGAATGCTTTGGAAGTGGGAAGTATTCGAAAAGCACCCCACACTATGCAATCTAGGCATGATTGGAGTGAATTTAATAAATTAATGGAATGTGGTCAATAAATTGGGTAAACTATCACTCCATGTTTCTGTATTTGGTGATTATATAGTGGCTGCATCACAGGCCTGTTTCAAGAAGGTTAGATTAAGAACTTAAAATCCCTTCTAGCAATGTACCACTAGCAATAATCGATATAGTAAATCAATAGTAAGAAGCGATATACGGTAGGAAGGCATAGCGTCTGTGGGTAGAGTTGAGGCATCCCAAATGAAACAAAGACCCTAATGGGAGTTCCGTCCAGGTCCCCTATCAGTGGACAGGATGTGAGGCAGAAAGTAAATGAAGAGGCAGAAAGGCAATATTACAGTAAGCATGAGGACAACAATATGTAGGTGGAGAGACAATCAGATCGGTAGCGGATCCCAAGAAAAGGAATTTACAGAATGTCTATGAAACACACTGGAGCAGCATGTGTTAGAACCCTCTGGAGAACAGGTAATACAGGATTTGGTGATGTGTAATGAGGCAGATATGGTTAGGGAAAGTAAGATGAAGAAACCCTTAGCGGCCTGTGACCACAATATGATAACATTCAGTCTGCAGTTTGAGAGGGAGCAGCTCGAATCAGATGTACTGGTCTTACAACTGAATGAAGTAACTACAAAGACATGAGGGACAATCTGACCAGAGGTGGAAGGCTGTTGAGCTGCAATGACAGGAGCTTTTGGGGATTATTCGGGAGACAACAGAAATTCATCCCAAGGAGGATGAGACATTGCGTGGATTGAATTGGATTGGATTTGTTGATTGTCACGTGTACTGAGGGACAATGAAAAGTATTTTTCTGAGAGCATCTCAAACACGTCATTCAGTGCATGAAAATAAATTAAAATATAAAGGAAATACATAATAGGACAACACAAGGTGGACAATGTAAATACATAGACACCGGCATCAGATGAAGCATACAGGAGTGTAGTATTAATCGGGTCAGCCCATAAGAGGGTCGTTTAGGAATCTGGTAACAGCAGGGAATTTGCTCTTGAATCTGCTCGTGCGTGTTCTTAGATATCAAGAGGTTTTTTTCGATATATGTAAGGTAGGAGGGGAACAAGAATAGACACTGGACCACGGGAAAATGAGGCTGGAGAAGCAGTAATAGGGAAGCAAGCAATAGCAGGGGAGCTGAATATATACTTTGCATCAGTCATCACAGCGAAAGACACCAGTGGCGTACCAAACATTCAAGGGAGTCAAGAGGCAGAGGTGAGTGCAGTGGCCATCACTAAGTACCCGGTGCTGGCGAAACTGAAAGGTTTACAGGTGGATAAATCACCCGAGCCATAGGTAGAATACGCCAAATTTCTGCAAGAGATAGCTAAGGAGGTTGTGGAGGCATTGCAGGTGATCTTTCCATAATCATTGGAGGCAGTGAGTGCCCCAGAGGATTGTAAAATGGCTAACGTAATATCGCTGCTTACGAAGGGAGGGGGCAGAAGATAGAGCATTCTAGACCTGTGAGCTTGACTTCGGTTGTTGGAAGGTTTTGCAGTCTATCATTGAGGAGGAAATTGCAGAAAACTTAGAAGTGCATAGTAAAACAGGACAGTGTCAGCATGGATCCGTCAAGGGAAGTTCATGTCTGACATATATGTGAGAATTGCTGGAGGAAGTAACAAGGAAGCTAGACAGAGGAAAACCTGCTGGTGTGATGTCTTTAAATTTCCAGAACGCCTTTGACAAGGTGCCACACAGGTGGCTGCAAAATAATGTGAGAGTCCATCGTGTTAGGGGAAAAGATCTGGCATAGATAGAATATTGGCTGACTGGCAGAAGGAAGACAGGGGCTATTCTCATCATATTCAATATATCTGTCAAAACACCTCTGAAATGTTGCTATCATACCTGCTTACACGATCTCCGCTGGCAGCGAGTTCCTGACACCCAGTATCCTCTGTGTAAAAATCCTCTCTCGCACATCTCCTCTGAACTTTTCCCCACGCACCTCAAATCTTTGTAATTGACACTTCCACCCTGGAAAAAAACTTCTGACTTTCCACTCTGTCCGTGCCTCTCATAATGTTGTAGACGTACGTCAGGTTGACCCTCAACCTCCGGTATTCCTGCGAGAATAAAGCAAGTTTATTCAAACTCTCCATATTGCTAATTGCCTCCATACCAGGCAACACCCTGGTAAATCCTCTCTGTACTCTTTCCAAAGCCTCCATATCCTGCTGGTTGTGTTACGACTAGAATTGAACACAATATTCTAAATCTGACTTAACTAAGGTTCTGTGCAGCTGCAGCATGACTTGCCATTTTGCTACTCAATGCCCCTGCCGATTAAGGTAAGCATGCTGTATGTCTTCTTGACTACCTTCTCAAACTGCGTTGCCATTTTCAGTACCTGTGCACCTGAACACCCAGAACCCTCTATCTTTCTTGAGGGTTCTGCCATTTACTGAGTATTTCCCACATGCATTAGATCTTCCAAAGTGCATTGCGTCACATTTGTCCGGATACAACTCCATCTGCCATCTCCCGACCAAGTCTCCAACCAATCTCTATCCTGTTGTAACCTCTGACATCTTCATCGCTATCTGCAATTCTACCATCTCTGATCAGATCACATTTGGACTATTCTGAGCAGTTTGGGATCCCCAATCTGAGGAAGGATGTGGTAGCCTTGGAGAGGGTCCACGGTAGGTTCAAAATAATGATCTACCGACTGGAGGACTTGTCCAATGAGGAGCTGTTGAGCACTCTGTGTCTTTACTCGATGGAGTTTAGAAAGCTCAAGGGGGATGTCATTGAAACTTATAGAATAGAACATAAAAATAGAACGTACAGTGCAGAAGGTGGCCATTCGGCCCACAGAGTCTGCACCGACCCACTTAATCCCTCACTTTCACCCTATCCCCGTAACCCAATAACCCCTCCCAACCTTTTTGGTCAGAAGGGCAATTTTTCATGACCAATCCAACTAACCTGCACATCTTTGGACTGTGGGAGAGAAACCAGAGCACTCAGAGGAAACCTACAGACACGGCGAGAACGTGCAGATTCCACACAGACAGTGACCAGTGGGAAATCGAACGTGGGACCGTGGCGCCGTGAAGGCACAGTGGTAGCCACTTGTGCTACTGTGCTGCCGATACTGAGAGGCCGAGATAGAGTGAAGTGGAGAGGATATTTCTACCAGTAGGAGAAACTGGAACCCGAGGCCACAGCCTCAGGTGGAAGGGACGAGATGAGATGAGGAGGTATTTCTTCAGCCAGAGGTTTGTGAATCATTGGGACTCATTGCCGCAAAAGGCTGTGGAGGCCAAGTCACTGAGTGTCTTTCAGATAAATTGGTTCCTGATTGAAAAGTGGATCAAGGGTAATGGGGAAATGGCAGAAAAATGGGGGTGGGAAGCATATCAGCCATGATTGAATGGCTGAGTATTCACGATGGGCCTATCTCTGCTCCTATGTCTTATGGTCTTGTGCCATTCAGGAAAGTAACATGCAAGTGAACAGGAGATAATTGTTGAAGTATTAAGTTATTGAGTGTGCGGCACGGTAGCACAGTCGTTTTACAGCTCCAGCTTTGCAGGTTCGATTGCTGCCTTGGATCATTGTCTGTGCAGAGTCTGCACGTTCACCCTGTGTCTGGGTGGGTTTCCTCCAGATGCTCCAGTTTCCTCCCAGAAGTTCCGAAAGACAAGCTGTTAGCTAATTTGGACATGCTTAATTCTTCCCCTGTGTATCCGATCATGTGCCTGAATGCGGCAACTAGGGACGTTTTGCAGTAACTGCATTGCAGTGTTAATGTAAGCCTACTTGTGACAATTAAGTTTATTATTAATAAAACAATCGATCACATGACGGAGGTACTTTAATTGAGGGATGAAAGAAGAATCTAATTTCTTAAAACTCAGCAATACAAAAGGGATTATTACGCTACAAAAGGCCACCATATAATGGGAATGAGGTGGGGTGCTAAATTGTCCGCAACTGGACTAAATGTGCAGGAGTTACAGGTTAGTCGCAATGGTGCACATAATATTATCCTAATTTCGGCTTGTAAATTAACAGGGTAAAGGACAAGGAGGAAGTGGAATTCCTGTACAGTGGACTGGAGAATATTTTTGTTCAGCGTGTTTCCAGGTGAAAGAAGGAATACTGAATGAAGAATCCAGAAAATGGAGTTTTGGGTTGGAGCATTTTTTAACTGGGAGTGCGTTTTGAGAAAAGTGACCACAGCATCGCCAGGAATACAACAGTTATGGAAAAGGGGAGACTGAATCAAAAATAAAAACAGTTAACAGGGGGAAACCTTAGACCATAGCCCATAAGACATAGGAGCATAATTAGGCCACTTAGCTCATCGGGCCTGCTCTGGCATTCAATCATGGCTGATAATTTTTTCATCCCCTTTCTCCTGCCTTCTCCCCATAGCCCCTGATCCCTTTATTGATCAGAAACCTATATACCTCCGTCTTAAAGTCACTCAGTGATTTGACCTCCACAGCCTTCTGCGGCTACAAGTTCCACAGATTCACCACCCTCTGGCTGAAGACATTCCTCCTCATCTCTGTTTTAAAGGATTGTCCCTTTCATCTGAGATTGTGTCCTCTGGTTCTAATTTTTCCTACAAGTGGAAACATCCTCTCCACGTGCACTTTATCCGGGCCTCGCACTATCTTGTAAGTTTCAATAAGTTTTCCCTGATCCTTCTAAACTCCACCGTGTAATAATAATAGCATATTATCAGAAGAGCGCTTCAACGAAGTTACTGTGAAAAGGCCCCAGTCGCCACATTCCGGCTCCTGTTCGGGAGGCCAGGGAGGGAATTGGATCCACGCTGTTGGCCTGCTCTGCATTACAAGCCAGCTGTTTAGCCCACTGCGCTGACTGAGAGTGGGCTGAATAAAAATTAAGAATAACAATGTTAATATTAAATCAATTGGCCATGCTGCAGATTTACAGAGATTCACTGAAAACTACTTTTTTTTTAAAATCTTTACTGTGAACTTTAATCATGTGGATACCGTTTCCTTTTTAGGTTCAATTATTTTATGTGATGCTTAATTCAGAAGACAAAATTAAGATTTTTAAAAAATGTCCACTGATTTTTAATGGAGCAGTGCGAAGTACTATTAATTGAGTAATCACCACAAGTTTTACATTATACTGCACTTATTAATTACGGGTTTACATTGCTTTGGACTAAGTTGCATTCTACCGATTGATCAGTTGTTAAAAGCGCCTATGAGCAATTTGTTGAAATAAACAATAAATAATTTGGTGTGCACGCAGTATCAAAGTCTGCATATTCTTTGGTGTCAGCCAGCTAATTGAAGACCATAACATGTATAGTTCAGCTTTGGCTTTAGATTGGTGTTATTTTGCCAGCCATGATCCCCAAGCTTTGGCCAATTGCTTTAGAAAGCTTTAGTCATACACACCTCTACGTTTTCTCATTCTGGCTATAGCACGTGCTTACCTCGATCGGTGAATACTAAATTGCGTGAAAGGTTCATGTTACTTCACTGCCAATTAGGCGAACTGTGGCTTTGTGACATAATGAATGTAGTGTTATAACATAGATTTTTGAGTGAACCGAAGAATGGTGTGATCCTCCGGACTGAACGGACTAATTCCAATTGCACACTGTAGTACGCAATGCATTTTAACATGCACATGTGTTGGCGTAGACTTGGAGGGACAAAGGGCCTGTTTCTATGCTGTACATTTCTTTGTTCTTTGTTCTTTACATGCTGTTATTAAGCACGTTAGATTGTCAATAAACTTAATTCTGTGAAGGGAGATATTTTTGTTAATAATTTGCTCTTGAAACAAATGGATCTCCAATATCTCTGAGAGATTGTTTTCAATTTCTGATGTATCCAGGAAAAGAAGTCACGTGTAAGGAAAATATCAGTTTATACATCAACGTTTCAATAGTGGTTAGTACAGAATCAGGGCAATGGTTGTCATAGAACTACACTGAGTGAACAACACATTTATAAATGTAATTTTAGTTCGTAAAATGGGAAACCAATGGAGCAAGTATAAATCTCGAGGTGAGATTACATAATTAATGAGAACTAAATCAAATCTGATCAGAAAATAAATCAAAACTATTGAGGAAGAATGGCATTAACATTATTTTAAGGAAGCTGCATTTTACGTATTTTTCATTATATAATTTAAACAAGGTTACATTGAGGAGGAGACAAGATAATGCATATGTCTGGCGACTGTAATAAGGATTTAGCTTTGCAAATATTCAATATAGCAACTCAGGACGTATAATATGTTCCAAACCTTAACCAATTCAGAAATGTTCATTGGTAATATCTGCCTTCAGTTGCTTATTTAAATGTCAGTACATGACTAGTATACTATAACACTTCTTTTAAAAAATTCTAGGGCAGTTTTGAATTTGGGGAACAAATTACAAATAAATATATTGTCGTTAAGGGTGGAAAATAACAACAATGCACCAGCACGGATATTGACATTATAAATTAATGAGATAATGTTGAATGGTCACTGGAATAGCAGGCAATGTGGTAAAAGTAAGAAGCATTATATAGGACCATGAGATGATTTATTCTTTATCGATGCACAGGGTTTTTCCAAATAAAATACATAATTAAACTTGTATCATAAACCCGTTTCAAAATTCCATTATGCCGCTTAGAGCCAGGAACAATGAAATTGCACAGGTGTATTTTGGGCAATATTATTCTTCACCGTTCTTCCATTATAAGTTCAGAAGTTTGGATGTTATCTGACGATTGTGCAATATTCAGAACCATTACCGATTCCTCAGATACGGAAGATGCCCGCATTTAAAAGTAGAAAGACCAGGAAAATATACTGACTAAGGCGGACAAGTGTCATAGACCTCGGCCCATCGAGTCTGCACCGGCCGTTACAAAGATCACCATACTGAAGTTCATGGACCTACCCTATCCCTGTCACCCAGTAACCCGCACTTAACGTTTTTGGACACTAACGGCAATTTAGCTTGGCCAATCCACCTAACCCGCACATCTGTTGAGCAAATGTGTCAAGTAACATTTGCTCAATACAAGTGCATGGCTATCATTTAATGGACTAAAAGCTAGTTTATAACAAAGAAACGTGATTTTATTGCTCAGAAACGCGCCAACAGAAGTAGTCCAACCGTAGCTAACGATTGAAATCAACAATTGTCTTAGACACTTTTATAGGCCAAAATAATGGTAAGGCGAAGGATTGGGCGCATTTTGGAATTTTGCAAAGGGATCCAAGGAAACAATTAAGAAATGGAAATATGAAAGTTGAGTGAGCAGGTGAGAAACATATATAATGCAGTGCAAAAGGTTCAAAAGGTATGTAAAAAGGATGAAATTAGGAAAAGCACAGGCTCTCCATTACAAGCGGGGGCACAATAAATATAATGGGGGGGGGGGGTAATGGGGGTAACAACATGGCATGAAAACGGAACTAATAATTTGTGTGTGTTTTCACAAAAGAAAATACAAACAACATCCTAAAAATATTGCAGTTTCAGCAGATAAATCTAAACAAGGAAATGGAATATATTCACATCAGTAAACAAATAAGTACATCAGTCGGATGTGGGAGTCGTTGGTTAGGCCAACATTTATTACCCATCTTTACAGATTGCAAAGTAGCAAATGTAGTCCCACTATTAAAAGAAGGAGGACGACAGAAAATGGATAATTACAGACCTGTGAGCTTGACATTAGTAAACTGGAAAATTATAGAATTTATTAAAAGACATGTTTGAATTTGTTTGGGTTTGTTTGTTTGTTTATTTTCACGTGCATTTTCTTTTTATTTTATTTTCTACTGTGTTTGATAATTATATAATAATTAATAATGAAGCAATTACAAATAAAGATGCCAGAACATGTGAGTTTTTGTGATTGCAGAATATTGAAATTTCTGGACCCTGGGGATTCCGAGAAATCATGGGGTGCGATTGTCCATCCAAGAAAGCCAGGTTTGTGTTACTTGATTGTGCGGAGAATCACAATTCAGTCACAAATCGTGATGAGTGCCAGGCGCCCGATGGAATCAGACCATAAGACCATGATACATATGAGCAGTATTAGGCCACTTGCCCATCGAGTCTGCTCCACCATTCAATCATGGCTGATATTTTTCTCATCCCCATTATCCTCTCTTCTCCCCATATCCCCTGATCCCCATATTGATCAAAAACCTATCTATCTCTGTCTTAAAGACACTCAGTCATATGGCCTCCACAGCCTACTGCGGCAAAGAATTCCACAGATTCACCACACTCTGGTTGAAGAAATTCCTCTTGATCTCTGTTTTAAAGGGTCGTCCCTTTAGTCTGAGATGATATCCTGTGCTTCTAGTTTTTCCTACAAGTGGAAACATTCTCTCCACGTCCACTCTATCGAGGCCACGCAGTATTCTGTAAGTTTCAATACTACCCCCCCCCCCTCCCCCTCCCCTCATCCTTCTGAACTCCAACGAGTACAGACCCAGAGTCCTCAACCGTTCCTCATAGGACAAATTCTTAACTCCAGGGATCATTCTTGTGAACCTCCTCTGGACCCTGTCCAAGTCCAGCACATCCTTACTTCAGTCAGTTGAGAATGAAAATGAGGAGATCCGCGGGCAACACCATAGCAGCTAAATTCGTACAGAAAATTATTGGACTTCCCAGGTGGAAAATGCGTCCTGTCTATTTACTTTGTTCCCATTTTGTAGTGTTATTTTGTTGTTTTGGACCTTCCCGTAATCGGGATGTGGCTTTAAGCAGGAGAGTCAAAGTTGAAATAGCCTGCCTGCCATTTCACGTGTTGCCAGGTTTTGTTTTTTGTCGAGGGCAAGCCAGACTTCTCGGCACAAAGTTTAAATTAAGAAGCATTCCAGGAGGGAGATCGATGTGTTAACTAGTAATCATTTGATTTGTCATAGACAGTGCTCAGCCTGACAACGGTCAGTGATTGGCTTCTGCATGATACTTTCCGAGATAAATTTACAGAAGTGCTTAAGCATTGAGAATGGCTCTGGAAAAGTAAGAAGACAGAACAAGAAACATGCAGCGATGGGTGAAGATAAACCATTTAAAGCGGCTATTCCGGCTGTGAGGTACTGCTGATAGAGAAAGTACGGGACCTAGAATTCCAGGAGGCAGCCTGTGGTACAGACAATAAAAAATGCAAAGACGTTCAAGATGACAAGCCTTTTGCGGGTGCATATATTAATTAAGCAACTCTCAAATGGCTATAGCAATCAGAATCCCTTTGCCTTTAGCACCTGAAAGGGATATTGCACTGGAAACATTTCACACACGCATCGAAATAACGCCGGCTTGAGACCAAATTTAGCCATTTGGATGCATACAGTTGGGAGTATTCATCAAAAGCAGCTGCAACTGTGGTTTATTCGGTTATTAAAGTGTCGACTGCCGGCTGCAAATAACAAGCTGAGTTTGAAATTCATACTTCACTGATTATGGAGGCTCGGATTGCAGGCGCACTTCTTTCAGCTCCACATGAAACCCACGGCCCTCTTTCCCGTCGGTGATCCACCCCCGGATCACTAATTATCCCATCTCCACTTGCACCGACACACTCTACTCGTTCAATTGCTCCTCCTAATTTAATTTTTTTTGCTCATTTTTATATTGCTTCCCGGCCAGCATTCATTGTCCATTTCTAACTCCCGTTGAGATGTTTGCAGTGAGCCAATTCCTTCCAAGTTGTATGTATGGGGTACTGCCAGCGATGATGGAACCGGGAATTCAAATGGCTTCCACGAGCACCCTGTCCAGCGACATCCTGAATGCACCTGTCACCTGCTGATCTGAAATATATCAGGACCCGTGGCAAATCATTCCTTGTGCCTAATATATGCCGGCAACAATTTCCAAGAACCACTGGTCATAGTCAGGTGCCTTGAATTGATCCCACATCAATTCATATGGGAGTACTGATTCAGATGTAAGCCAACGTGGTGAACAGATTTTCTTCCTCAAAGGTTATTACTGGACCAATAGACATCGCACGCAACTTGAGAGCATCAAGATCCCGTTTGCTGCTCCCTGTTCTTCAATAAAAACCAAATGCTGAAACTGTTAATGTGGGATTTGATTTGAAGATCCGTCCGTCCATTCATCCATCCATGCACCCATATAATGTTTTATTTTACCTCATAGGACAATGGACTGGAGCACATTATAGATCCTCAGAGTGATTGTCTGCATTCTTCTCGCTGTGCAACGAGATCCATCACTGAATCGATGGACTGGTTTAATCTTTCGTCGTTTTCTCTAGATTATGGGTATTGCAGGCTTTTTATAAAATTGAGCATTATCAAATTCACTCCCCTGACAATTTCTGCGTTTAAAGTCTGTTTAGAAATCTATCGGCAATCTCGAAGTCATATAGCCCCTCCCACCCCAACTACTTTACAGCTGCTTTGCCTAATTTGGTCGTAATGCTGGTTCTTGATGTATCGATTCCAGTTCTGCGTCAGTGAAAAAAGAGGCAGAAATCATTGACTGGCCTGAATTTAAGAAACCCTTTCCGCTGAAAAAAGAGAACTTCTGCTTTATCACCGTCACATGTCATTCTTACCGAACTGAGCTACAGCTTGTCCACTGAACCATTGATCAGACACTTCTTCTGTTCTCTATAATAGTCGCCGAGAAATGAAGTCCTTGGTGATATTGATGCTGAGTCTGCAAGTTTCAATGGGTAAGGTGATCTCCATTTCTGGAAAGAGTGCATTATCTCGAAATATGTTGGTACATTCTAATCAGTCGCACAGAACCCATTGGCATAGTTTAAATTATGCCCCTTGTTGATTATTTTCATTCGGTCCAAAAGGTACTTGGTGTTAATGGGAATCATTTGCACAGTCTCCGTTCTGAATTGCCCAGGAAAATCTGGATAGGGAAATGCCAATCGCAATTTAACAATAAATGATTCTTCAATATGAGTCTCTGGCCGGTTCTTATTCTGTGCACAGATCATGAAAAATATTTCCAGAAATTCTTCCACTGCGTTGGAATTAGCGAGATATCTGGTTTAATTGTATGGCATCCATGAATTATACAAACATAAGTTTCGATGGACTTACGTTCAGTTGCATGAGGTGGTCAAAAGTTAACTGATTGTATTTAGTAATTACAAACTCACCCACTACCTATAGGAAGACGCTAATCATGTATCACGAGGTTTTGATTTGGGTTGATGTTTTTTGATGAATAGAATTAATTTATATTCGAAGGAACAAGTTCAAAGAGTGTAATCCACTGTTTTGTGACTGTGATTCCACGATTTGGGTCTGAATCCTTAATTTAATATTGTAAATCCTCAGAGATAACAGCGATTAATATCAGTCAAAATACTTATTTGGAACATTTCAGCATATTTCTCGTTTCAAATTTGCGGTTTGGATGAGATCCCAGTTTGGAAGTATAATTTAACTTTCATTAATCTCCATTATCACTAACAGACACGAAATTTTAAAACATAAGGAATTAGAACCAGATGGATGATAGACTAAGGAGAAGAGTTCAGTTCTCGCTCATTTCTTTTTCAATCCAAAAAATGAAGCGTCAGATAATTTCAGTAATTTGAATCAATAATTCGCACGACACGTTTGGGGATATTTCAGCGCTTTGCCGCCTGAAAATTGCTGCCAGATGTTTCTCATTGAGTGTCATCATTCCGACACCAGGGTTCAGTGGTGACGGTTAAGCCAACACAACGTGACAGCCGCAGTAAACTAGTATTTCAGAAGTTCACCATGTGCCTAATGTACTGAAAGGAATCATGCAATCTCTCTCGCAAACATATTGCAACAAACGTAACAGGCCGGCAGGACTCAACCGTCGCTTGAACTAATTGATTGATATCCTAGCGACGTCCTATTTCAGTGATAATATGCTTGGCTGCTATATTTTGTCCAGTTGTTAATATTTTACGCCTAATCTTCAATTTGTCCAAATGTTAATTAAATTGATGATGAATGACAGTGAGGGCGCAGCTTTGGGAGGGGGGGGGGGTGTCGGACAGCACCGAGGCCAGTGTTGTAAGAAAGCGGGAAAGGTAGACGAATTTGGACAGTGAAGTAGCCTAAAGTAGGTGATATCAGGTCTGTGGTCCATAGAACATCTGAATATAGAACACAATATTTGAGAGGACGCAACACGGGCTTCAGATTCATTACGTTCACACTCATTACATAGCACACGTTCTTTCTCAATGGCAGCAGTATATCTTTTACAAATTATCAAATAGTTTTTTTTTGCACCCAACACGAATAATCCAGGTACTGTGGCAGTTAATTTCAATTTAGCGACTCGGATAAATGGCTGGTCCACAGTCACTGGTCAGTGAAATTGGAATATAAATCGGGAAGAATGGAGTGATGTTCCCAATCCGTCACCTGAGGAAAATATTACTCCACATGGGATGGATTCCTATTCTCTATCTGCTGATATCTTATTATGTCCACCTCCTCCTTCAATATGCTGCTTAGAACCTTTATCTTTGATTAAACATATGTGACGGCTTCTGAAATATCTTGTTGCGCAGCTCCATGTCATTTTTTGTCGTTACGCTCATGAGCGTGACCTTTAAGTTCGCTTCGCAGAAGCAATGCTGTAGTTTTGCTAATCGTCGGTTCCTTTCCGAGAACCCACCAATATTTATTACTATAACTCGCAGCCGGCTCACAATGTAGGTACTGGCAGAGGTGGAAAGTAGAATATTTAACATAATGGGATTCAGCCCAAATGAATGCAACAGCAATGCTTTCAGCCAGATCTGACCGAGAGCTGCTTCATGTTAGAATTTTCTTGCCCGTCAGTGAGACAGCAGCACCTTCACTCGGCTCTCAGAAAGGCAGCTCCACCACTGGAGCAGATCAACGCTTAGCCAGATCATGTATTCTCAGGTATAACAGCGAGTTGTTAGAATAGTGTACTATTCACTGATATGTTCATTCGAAGACAGATGTTCACACAATTCAATCGTTAAGCGACAACAATCAATATGTTTTTCTTACTTGGCTCACAGTCGGCTCGGCTTTGATTAATAAGAAAATTGAAAGTGATATTAAATCTCCACCGGATTCACTAACACCAGTCACACCCGACCGTTGAAGTGAATTTTTGCCCTGACTGCATGGCAAAATCTGTGAAAATTTCAAGATAATTCCACAAACCGCAAAATCAAAATTCACTTTTTCTTCGTGCTCCACTCGGTAAATCCAGCCTGGGTTATTGTGCGCAACAGCGGTGATAGAATCACGGGATTGATATCATTGTCCTTTAACTGATGCAGTGGGAAATGAAATAAGCTAGATGGAAACAATCTAAACCATGAGCACAGTTTATGAGGGTAATACTAAATTACAGAATTGCAATTTGAAAGAGAAGGCGGCATGTGGCGCTGTGGTTAGCACTGGTTAGCGCTGAGGACCCGGGTTCGAATCTCGGCCCACGGTCACTTTCTGTGTGGACTTTGCACATTCTCCACATGTCTCCGTGAGTTTCTCTCCCACAACCCAAAGATATGCAGGTTAGGTGGATTGGCCATACTAAATTGCCCCTTAATTGGAAAAAAAATATTGGGTACTCTTAATTTAAGAAAGCACCGTCGACATACTATCACAAAGTCCTGCCGGATATACCCTTTGGAATATTATTGGTTTATTCTCAGAAAGCTTCAATTTTAATTTTAATTGTTTAATTGGATTATGTGAAAACAAACTCAGAGTGCAGTGGCCAACATGCACAAAATTGCTAAGATTGGGAACGAGACTTTATTGGCACAGACGAGGGATTAAATTCCCAAGGATGGTTACTGAAAGTAAAATTGTGGCTGTTCCTCTGAAGTGTTTTAAAGAGCTGAGTGGGGATCTGCAGGGAACGTCTTGTATTCACCGTTATTTATTCCGCCCCTGAAATTACATGGGTTTCCAGTCCTCAGGGTGCAATTCATTTAACTACCAATGCCAGGCTCTTCGTGGCACCTTTTCGTTACTTATCACGTGCCTCACAGTTTCCACTGCTATTATGATGCAAAGTTGTCAGATATGCGGTGGCGTGAGGCGAGGACAAATTGGAAACCATTTTTTAAGATCTAACGTAGATATAATTAGCTGAAAAGCCTCCTTCAAGAAGAGAACCATATTTCTACGGTTCTACTGCGTCTGTGAAACAAATATTGATGGAGCGTTTGAATTAATAGCATAAAAATAAACAAAGGTTTTTTTGAAATGCTGAGTTCTCTTTTAATTATTTATTTCCACTGTCCAAATTCTTTACGCTTTTAGAATTGATAACATCCACTTTTTGTATTTTAGTTGCAACATTTGGAACATCTTTGCAACCTTCCGTTCAACATGCTGCAGTTGAAGTAGTGAATGAGAAAGGTAAGCAAATTCTACCTTTAGAACTAAATAACTAAAATATGAAATATCGGAATAAAATGACCCCTTCCAGTCATTTAAAAAAGATCCTTAAAATATCTAGATCATGCAGCTTGCTCTCTGAACAGATACAATGTTGATTTTCTGGGATTCTACTCTGAGACTACAAGACAGCCATCCACTCTGGACATTTGCACACGCTGGTCCTAACTTAGCTTAAACTTGAATATACAATGATGTTTTTGTTAATAATAGTGAGGACCATGGCTCTTTTCTTAGCCTCTTGAAAACTATACTTCCCCTACATTCCAGTAGGTGTCGGAAGCAGGTGCTCCAGTTCCATGGCTCTCTGGAGAGCACCTTTGGAGGTGCATTTCTGGAGCAGCTTGACGTGCCCATCATGATCATGGATATTTAATGCACTGCACACTATGCATTACCAAGGGTTATCGGAAGAAGGCCATTCGGCCTGTCGGGTCTGCAACGACCCTCAGGAAGACCAGACAACCCAGAGGCACTCCATTCCCCTGCATCCCGGTAACTCCACCTAACATTTGGAGTATCTATGGGGAAATTTGGCATGTCCAATCCATCCAACCTGCACATCTTTGGGCGTGGTCATAGCACGGGTACATAATGATGACAGTCAATCTGGCGCACTGATCAGTACTGGACTACGCAGTTTAGCTCAGGCAATGTAAATTAGGAGCACGAGTACGTAATTCAGTGCTTCGAGACTGGATTGGCCATGCCAGAGTTCCCGTTAGTTTCTAAAGGTTAGGTCGAGTAGAGAGATAGGGCGGTGGAGCGGGCCTGGGTGGACAGCTCTTTCAGAGGGTCTATGACGGCACAATGGGCCCGATGGTCTCCATCTGCACTGTAAGCATTCTGTGACTCTTTGATAATGTAATCCTTGGTCATGTACAGTGTGCAGTGGAATAAGTGTCAACGATCATGGTGGGAACGACAAGATGCTCTCAGAGAACAAAGTACAAAGGTGCACCTGGAGGTGTACTTCCAAAATCTTCGTCAGAGAGCCATGGCACTGGATTACCGACATATGGTAGTCCAACTGCCATATGTTTGCACAGTCAGACAAATTGTCGAAATCATTCTGAAGCCTCTTTGCATCCCTTCGGTTAGTGTCATGAATACATTTGGTCGAAAACTGAATAAAAACATTTATAAAAAAAAAAAATGAATACATTTGGACATGTTACCTTTGGTTCACTCATCAAGGTCATTGATATATGTCGAGGGTAGGTGGTGGCGGAGTGGTGGTGTGGCTGGACTAGCAATCCTGAGACCCAGGGAAATGCTCTGTGGACCTAGGTTCAAGCTCCATCGCTGCAGAAGGTGAAATTTGAATTCAATGAAAATCTGGAATTTAAAGTTTAATGATGACCATGAATCGATTGTCGTAAAATGCCATATGGGTCACTGATGACCTTTTGGGAAAGAAATCTGCCATCCTTTTTATTAAATATAAATTTAGTGTACCCAATTCATTTCTTCCAATTAAGGGTGACCAATCCACTTAGCCCACACATCAGTGTGCTGTGGAGGCGAAACCCACGCAAACAGGGGGAGAATGTGCAAACTCCACACGGCCAGTGACCCAGAGCTGGGATCGAACCTGAAACCTCGGCACCATGAGGCTGCAGGGCTAACCGACTGCGCCACCGTGCTGCCCCGAAATGTGCCATCCTGAACTGGTCTGACTTACCTGTGACTCCAGACCCACAGCAATGAGGTTGACTCTTAACTGCCCCTCACGGCAATGAGCGATGGGCAATAAGTGTTGTACAGCCTCTGATGCCCATGTCCCAGGAACCAATAAAAATAACATTGTGAACAACAGTACTCAAGCACTGATCCCTGCATACTCAATGGTCACTGACTGCCACTCAGAAGAAGATCCATTTATTCCCCCTCTCTGTTTCCTGTACGTCACCCAATTCGTGATCCCAGGTTCGATCACTGCTATGGGCCACTGTCCGTGTGCAGTTTGCACATTTTCTCCGTGTCTGCGTGGGTTTCGCCTCCCACAACCCAAAAATATGCAGAGTAGGTGGATTGGCCACACTAAATTGCCCCATAATTGGAAAAAATAATTGGGTAATCTAAATTCATTTTTAAAAATTGTCGATCCGTGAAATTGCATCATTCCCGATCCCTTATGGTTCAAATTTGCCCAATAACCTCTCATGAGGAACCTTCTCAAAACAGACGCACCACATCCACTCATTCTCACTTATTGATTCTACTAGCCATAACCTCAAACAACTCCAGTAGATTTGGAATGCAATGTTTGCATTCATGGACCCATGCTGATATTTTCCAATCCCGTTACTGCTTTCCAAATGTGCTGTCATCCCATCTTTTATAATCGATTCTAGCAACGTCCCCATACCTGATGCTGGGCTAACCTGGCAGCAATTCTCCCTTTCTTTCTCCCATCCTATTAAATAATGGGGATACAGATGCCATCCTCAAATCTGTAGGAACTGCTCCAGAACCTATGGAATTGTGGACGATGCCCACCATTGCAATCAGTAGGGCGACCCTTTAATGGAATTTATTAGGTCCTGGTGAATTGTCAGCCTTTAACCACATTCATTTCCTGGGTACTATTTCCTTACGCATGCTAATTTCCTTAAATTCTGCCCTTTCCCAAATTTCTAGGCTCCGATACATTTATGGGAGGTTATTTGTACCCTCTTTTGAGAAGACAGAAGAAAAGTATGTGTTCACCTACTCTGCTATTTCTTTGGTCCCCGTCTGAATCTCAGGGAGTCTTTACTCATATTTCGGTGACACGGTGGTCAACACTGCTGCCTCACCGCTCCAGGGTGCCAGATTCAATTCCAGCCTCGGGTGACTGTCTGTGTGGAGTTTGCACATTCGTCCCGTGTCTGCGTCGGTTTCCTCCGGATACTCCGGTTTCCTCCCAGAGTCCAAAGATGTACAGTTTAGGTGGATTGGCCATGCAGAATTGCCCCTCAGGTTAGGTGGGGTTATTGGGTGACGTGGATAGGGTGGAGGCATTGGTTTAAGTAGCGTGCTCTTTCCAAGGACCGGTGCAGATTCGAATAGCAGAATGACCTCCTTCTGTACAGTAAATTCTATGATTTTATGATTCTGTCTTCAAATATTTATAAAATCCTTTATGGTCAGTTTAATCTTCCCTGCAATTAACTGTTATGCTCTATTTTACCCCTCCATCAAATTCTTTGCACTCTTTTGCTGAATTCTAAAGTGATCCCTATGCTCCGGCTTGCTGCTATTTCTGGCAATTTTTTGCCCTTCTTTGTATTTTATATTATCCGTAATTTATGTTGTAAGTCATGGTTGAGTCACATTTCTTCTTTCATTTTTAAGCAAGGCAGGAAGGGGTAATTGTATCTTTTGCACATATTCATTAAATATGAAACATTGTGTATCTGCCATCAACCCCTTGAATATAGTCCCTCAATCTATCTTAACCTCATACCCCCATAGTTTCGGTTATGTAGATTGAGGACTCCAATTTCATAGAATCATAGAATCATAGAATTTACAGTGCAGAATGAGGCCAGTCGGCCCATCGAGTCTGCAACGGCCCTTGGAAAGCGCACCCAACCCTGCCCACACCTCCACGCCATTCCATTTCAGATTCAATTACTTCACTCTCCAAATTAATAAAGAATTCTGACATTATGGTCGCTCTTCCCCAAAGGCTCCACACAATATGATTATTAATTCATCACTTCTCATTACACAGTACCCGTCTGAAATGCCCTGTTCTCTGATTGGCTCCTCAACGCATTGGCTTTAAAAATCATCCCATGCACACTCCAGTAACTGTTCCTCCACTATACCATTGCTAGTTTGGTTGGTCCAAACACTATGTTAATTAAAGTCATCCATGTTTCCAGTTTTACAATGGTTGCATGCATCACTGATTTATTACTTGAAAACTTCCCTTACATCTCCACCACTTTTGGGAGGCCTATAGTCAACATTTCCTGCCCCTTCACGTTTCTTATCTCCACACATACAGATTCCGCTTTTCCGAAAAAATATACTCCCTCACTAATGCATTGGTTTTCTCCCTTCCTAACAACGATATCCCATCTTCTTTCTCTTTTATTTTGTCCCCCCTGAATACCGCTGATTGTTGCGCTCCCATGCCTGGAAACCTTGCATATACAATTGCCCCATTGTATATGAACGCCTCTTGAAATGGTCAACTGGTACATTTCACTCTCCCACCTCTTCCACGTAATCATGGACATTCTTCCTTTTCAAATAACAGTCTGATTCCGTTTTGAATTATTCTCATAAACCTGTTTCCATCACACTCACAGACAGTGCATTCCATGCCCGAATGACTCGGTGCATAAAAACGTGTTTCCTGATTGTTTATTCCTTATTGCTTTCGAAAAAAAAATGTATTAGTTATCACATTTGATGTTGCATACTTCAGTTCATACGTTAAATTACAAGTTGCATAAGCGCACTTAACGCAAAGCAAAAGCAATCCGGGAAAAAAATAAAAAGAGGAAAACCAAAGTGAGAAAAAAAAGAGGGAAGCAATAAACGATCATTGCGTATATTTGCATGTTCTTTTCTCCCCTCCCTCTGTGACCCTATTCCCCATTAGTCAGTCTGCCTCAACAGTACTCCCCAATGTGGCCCAAGCGCATTTCTGCTGGTGATTCGGATTTTCCGCATGCCCTCGGGCCCGCCTTCTGCGCCTTTGTCTGTTGCCCCTCGCATTCCCTTTTGTGGGCCTTTACCCCCCTTCTTCCCCCCAGTCTCCTTCACTCCCCTTTCTTTTCCTTTATGTCCCCTGGCTCGTCTGTTCCCTCCCCCCCCCCCCTCTCCCGCCCTCAAACCTTTGCTTCACTGGTTGCTGACTACGAATAGGCCATAGGAAAAAATAGTGAACGGCTGCCACGTCGAGTAGAAGCCCTCTTCTCACCCCGGATGGCAAATTTTATCTTCTGCATTTGGGGGAATTTCGGCAGATCGGACAGCTTGTCTGCAGCTTTTCATGGTGTTGCCAATCGCCAGCTGATCAGGAATCTTCGGTGAGCGATTAGAGAAGCAAAGTCAAGGGCGTTGGCCACCATCCCATAAAAAGCTAAGGCTGGTCTGAGACCCCATAAACCACCACCTTTAGGCATGGCTTCATCATCACTCCCAGAACCTTGGATATTGCCTCAAAGAAGTTTGTGCAGGACCGGACAGGTCTGCGGCAGGAGCAGAACTTGGCAACTTTCACATGTGTCCTCCATCTCCGGAAAAATCTGCTCATTCGAGTGCTGGTTTGGTGTCATTTGTGCAACAGCTTAACTGCACTCGGCTTAGCTCTGCATATGCCAAGTGGGGTGAGCCCTGTGTAGTTCTTAAATCTAAGTATCCCCTCCCCCACTTCTATTGCGAGTTCTTCCTCCCATTTCTCCATTGTCTCATCCAGGATGTTGCATAACTCCTCCAACAGTCGCTGATACAGGTTCCCACAGTTCCCCATTCCTAATTCGCCCATGTCCAACAGTTCTACAAGTAGCAAATGTCCTGGTATCTGGGGGTATGTCGTTGTTTCCATATAGAGGAAGTTGTTGACCTGCATGTGTCTCAGTTAATTTCCTTTTGGTAGTTTGAGCCAAACTGTAAGGTCCTCCAGGGTCTCAATTATGTTGTATGTGTACATAGGTGACTCTAGCCACACCAGATTACAGTCCAAAACGGTTTGTTTCGAACCATTAGCTTTCGGAGCACAACTCCTTCCTCGGGTGATTGAAGAGGTGGATTCCAGAAACATATACATACACAAAGTCAAAGGTGCAAGACTATACTTCGAATGCGATACTTTGCAGGTAAGTAAGTCTTCAGAGGTCCACAACGTCTTCAGCTGTGACAACAAGTTCGTCATCCAGATACATGGAACAGCCATGGGGACTAAATTCTCATGTCAATTTGCCAATATCATGCACAAGTTTGAACAAGACCTCCTCACCGCATAGGACCTTGAACCAACGTTATAAACGAGATACATCAATTATATTTTTTTCCTTTCGATCCATGGCAAAGAATCACTGAAACAACTACACGATGATATCAATAAGTTCCATCCAACCATCAGACTCACCATGGACTACTCTCCAGAATCGGTTGCATTCTTGGACGCACTCATCTCCATCAATGACGGTGACCTCAGCACTTCACTTTACCACAAGCCCATGGATAACGTCACGATACTCCAGTTTTCCAGCATCCACCCTGAACACATTGAAGAAGCCATCCCCTATAGACAAGCGGTCCGTATACACAGGATCTGCTCATACGAGGGGAAGCGTAATGGACATCTGCGGACGCTGAAAGATGCCCTCGTACGAATGGGATATGGTGCTCCACTAATCGATCGACAGTTCCAGCATACCACAGCAAAGAAACACACCAACCTCTTCAGAAGACAAATATGCGATACAACCGACAGAGTACCTTCGTCACCCAGTACTTATCCGGAGCAGAGAAACGATGACATCTTCTTCTCAGTGTTCAACAGGTCACCGATGAAGATGAACATCTTGCCAAGGTCATCTCCACACCCCCACTACTGGCCTTCAAACAACCGTGCAACCTTAAACAGACCATTGTTTCCAGCAAACTACCTAGCCTTCAGAACAGCGACCTCGACACCACACAACCGTGCCATGGCAATCTCTACAAGATGTGCCAAATCATCGACATGGGTACCACCATTCCACGTGTGAACACCATCCACCAGGTACATGGTACATACTCTTGCGACTCGACAAAAGTTGTCTCCCTCATACGCTGCAGGAAAGGATGTCCCTAAGTGTGGTACATTGGTGATACTATGCAGACACTGCAACAAAGGATGAACGGACATCGCGCGACAATTGCCAGGCAGGAATTTTTACTTCCAGTCGGGGAACTCTTCAGCAGTCAAGGGCATTCAGCCCCTGGCCTTCGGGTAAGCGTTCTCCAAGGTGGCCCTCAAGTCCCGCATCAACGCAGTATCGCCGAGCAGAAACTTATCGCCAAGTTCCGCAAACATGTGTACGGCCTCAATAGGGAGCTTGGATTCATGTTGTACTACATTCACCCCCCACTATCTGGTCTGAGCTTGCGAAATCCTACTAACTGTCCGGGCTTGAGACAATTTACACCTCTTTAACCTGTGATTATCCCTCTCTCCAGTTGCTCCGTCTGGACCTGTAAATACTTAAATACCTGCAAAGACTCGCATTGAAATTATCGTCTTGCATCTTTGACTTTGTCTATATATGTTTCTGCAACCTACCTCTTCATTCGCTCGAGCAAGGAGCTGTGTTCGGAAAGATAGTGATTCTAAACAAACCTGTTGGACTTTAACCTGGTGTTGCAAGACTTCTTACAGTGCTCACACCAGTCCAACGCCGGCATCTCCATGTCATGCCTCTAATCGTCAGTGTCCCCTTATCCTATCTTCACCTTCTGAAGGTTACGTTCATTGTTGCAGGTGTAAACCTGTGTTTGTCACAGATGTGTGCCATTGTGTTCAGTTTGGTTTGCTTGACGTGCTGTCTCATCTCACACCACGTTTGGAGCGTAGATACCGCTACTGGGCCTCTTGCATACTTGTTCGGAAGAGATGGGCGTGCAATTGTGGCTAGGGCTCGGAGGGAGGACCTTATTCGGCATCACCCCTCCATCCTCACCCATTCCTCTCTTGGTTCCTTAATTCTTTCCCTCACACTTTCTGCAATGGCCACCCAGTGGTAGAAATGTAGATATGGGAGGACCAGGCCTCCCATGCTTCTTCTTCTTTGTAGTGCACTTTTTCACTGCCCACCCCTGCCCCCAGGCAAGTGCCATGATTAGTTTCTCTACTGTGTTGAAGAAGGCCATGGGGATGTAGATCAATGTTCGAGGGGCTGGTTTAGCTCAGGGCCAAATGGCAGGCTTTTAAATCAGACCAAGGCAGGCCAGCAGCACGGTTCAATTCCCGTACCAGCCTCCCCGAACAGGCGCCGAAATGTGGTGACTAGGGGCTTTTCACAGTAACTTCATTTGAAACCTAATTGTGACAATAAGCGATTTACATTTATCGTTTCATTTTTATCGTCTGCACTATCCATGCCAGCGAGAGTGGGAGTGTGTCCCACATTTGCAGGTCCTTTTGACATTCTCTACCAGACTCGTCAGGTTACATTTGTGAATCCATGTCCAGTTGTGGGCTATTTGGATCCTCAGATAGCATGAGTTGCTTTTGGCTTGCTTGAATGGGAACCCCTCTTGTTCTGTCCCTCCTCCTTGCTGATTCACTGGGGAGATTTTGTTTTTGTTGAGGTAGAGATTGAAGTCCACGAAGGCTCGAATTTCCTTTCGGAGCTTAATGATCCCTTCCATGCTGCCTTCAGCGTTCGGTATGTAGCAGAGCAGGTCATCTGCGTACAGTTAAACTCTATAAACCTTGTCTCCCTCCTCTGGATACCTCTTCTGCCCTACAGCATTCTGAGTGCTATTCCTGGAGTCTCGATTGCCAGAGGCATCAACAGCAGGGGTACCGGGCATCCCTATCTTGCCTCTGTACAGCTGGACATATTTTGAGTTCATCCATTCTCTTGCCACAGGAACAATCTACAATAATTTCCCCTGGGACGTGAACCCTGGCCCAAGTGCAAACTGTCCAGAACCTCTATGTGTATACTGCCACTCGACTCTGTCGAAAGCCTTTTCTGTGAGAAGGAACATCATCACTTCTGGTGGTCTCTCCCTGAATGGAGTCATTATCACGTTCAGCAGGCGCCTGGTGTTCAATATTAACTGCCTGCCCTTGACAAAGCTCGTCTGGTCTTCCATTACCACTTTGCCACTCCCAGCCACTTTGCCAGGGCTTTCCCAGGATATTTGCATCTACTTTGAGTAGCGAGTTCAGTTTGTAGGATCCACACTCAGTTGGGCCTTTGTCCTTCCTGAGTATCAGCGATATTGAGGCTTGTGCAACTCTTGGCGGAAAGGAGTCCCTGAACAGCGAGCTGGCGAATATCTCATGCTGATGCGGGGCCAGTTCTGTCCCAAATTCTTTTTCAGATGTCCGCAATATTTCTACCTGGCCCGACTCCTTCCCCGCCTGCATGGAGTTCGTACTCACCACGGACTCTCTCAGTTTTAATGGTGCTTGCAGGCCCCGCATCATATTTTCCCCCACAACTACCATGTCCAGTACATCGAGAATCTGCTTCATCTCTGAGTCCACCTCTGGGGCTCTGAGGTTTACAGCCCTCGGTGAAAGGTCTCAAAGGTCTCGTTTATCTTTTCAGATGCAACGATTAGCTTCCTGCTGTTGTGTGTAATGTCCACTATTTTCCTCGTGGCTGCATGCTTTCTCAGCTGCTGAGCCAGCAGGAAATTGGGTTTGACTCCATGTTCATAACAGGTCCCTAATATCTGTGGAAGCTAATGCACTGCTCTTCTCGTCGAGAGCAGGTCCAAGTCGATTTGTAGATTCTTCCTGTCCGCCAGCAGCTCTACAATCAGGGCTGTCAGGTTCCGCTGCTTCAGGGCAGCACGGTAGCATTGTGGATAGCACAATCGCTTCACAGCTCCAGGGTACCAGGTTCGATTCCGGCTTGGGTCACTGTCTGTGCGGAGTCTGCACATCCTCCCCGTGTGTGCGTGGGTTTCCTCCGGGTGCTCCGGTTTCCTCCCACAGTCCAAAGATGTGCGGGTTAGGTGGATTGGTCATGATAAATTGCCCTTAGTTTCCAAAACTGCCCTTAGTGTTGGGTGGGGTTATGGAGTTATGGGGATAGGGTGGAGGTGTTGACCTTGGGTAGGGGGTAGGATTCTCTTTCCAAGAGCCGGTGCAGACTCGATGGGGCGAATGGCCTCCCTCTGCACTATAAATTCTATGTAAATCTATGTAAACCCCAACATGCAGTCAACTACATGCTGCTGAGCCACCATTTCCTTCCTATCGCTGCACGCCTTGTCTGCAATGATTTCGCCCCTCACTGCCTTCAGCACCTCCCAGAAATTGGTAGGTGTGATTTCCCCATTCTGGTTGTTAGAATATCTCTTGCAATATCCATTCGCTGAATGCCTTATTGGCAGGTTGGGCCGTGTCCAGCCTCCTATGAGATAATGGGCCCAGCCCACCCCTAATCACACATCCATGTAGTGTGAAGCATGGACGGAGATTATGATTTTGGAGTGCACCACACATACTTCACTTGGAAACAATGCTTGTCACACTATAAAGAATTCAATCCTGGTGTCGACCCTATGTATCTACCGTGTGCATCTATTCAAGGGAGATCTCCTTCTCCCTTTAGCGTGCAAATCTCCATGAGTCCACTGCCCCCATCAGTTCCATGGTCTTTGTCATTAATTCCACCTGATCCCAGTTGGAGCGTTCACATTAACAAGGATCACTGGTGCCACTTCCAGTACACCACTTTCTGCCTCGTTCCGTAACCATCCTAGTCACTGTAAATGCTGTCGACCTATTGAGCAACATTGGCCAACTCCTTGCCCTTTTACCGCCGCATGGTTGGTAAGTTTGTCCCACACAGCATCCTGTTATCTGAAGTCGGTCATTCTACCTTTGGTGGGGCTCTTGGAGGAAGACTATGTCGCCTTTCCTACTTTTAGAAGGGGAAAAACCCTCGATTTTTTTCATTGGGCCATTTGGTTCCCTGACGTTCCTGATAACTAGTCTGATGGAGGGTTTCTGCACCCCCCCCCCCCCCACCTCCCTTCTTATGGGATCAACTGAACATACCTTGTGGATGCGTCCCTTCACTCTGTTGTTACCTTTGTTAGGGGGCATCCAAGGTGGCAGTGGTCACCGTACTCACCATGGGCTCGGTCCCTGTGCTCCAGTATTTCCCTTTTACAAGGGACCGAGAGAGGTAACCACCATCTATGTGCCCGCCATGTGGATGATCCCCTGTACTCCGGAATTTCCTTCTGTTTTGGGGACCTCCAAAGTAGCTGCTGCGGTGTCTTTGTGTTCATTGCTGCCATGTGGGATCTGTCATAGACAGCCCAGCGTCCTTCAACCCCTTGTCCCTCTGCTATCCCCCCGAGTCTGCCCCCCCCGCCCACTTCCACCTCCTTCATGCCTGTGAGTTTCCAGCTCAAGCCTTATCACCTTTGCTTTCCCCCTATTAACTCCCTATCTCTAGTGTTCTCCCTCCTTTCGCCGGCATCCGATCGCCGACGCGACATGTGCCACGCCCTCCTCCCCCTCCCCCCCCCCCCCCCTCTCCCCACCCCCCCCCCCCCCCCCCACCCCACCCCACCCCCAGTCAGCACTCATATTTCCTCATGCTAGCTTACGCGCCTCTGTGTTGGTCGCCCCCAGGATCAACATATGCCAACTCCTGACCGTTTCCTGTCCGTTCCCACTTCTCCCTCCTCTCGCTCTCCTGCACCCTGATGCTCTCGCCCCTCGTTTCTGAGACATTATTGCAGAATTAAAAATTAGACGGTGTAGTCCCACGCAAATAGTCTGTCAGTGTCTCCATAAGCTGGGGTATCCGCTTCAATTCTGGTTACATTGTTATTTTCTCAGCATTCATTTGTGGATGAACCAAACTGCGTGAATTAATATTCTCTGCCTTGGACATTGCTCAGAATTTGGCCGGATACAGCATTCCAAACTGCACATTGTTTATATAAAGTGCCATCTTGGCATTGTTAAATTCTGCCCGGCGCTTACCCACGTCTTCCCTAATGTCCCGATACATCAGAATCAAGTGGCCAATCCAGTTCCAGGTCCTGTCTGTCCCGCTCAATTTAAGATCCTTTCCCCATCTTGGTGCAGGTGCAGCTTCGCAATGATAGCCGCGGCTGTTCGCTGGCCTTGGGTTTGGCCCGAGTGACAATGAGGCTCTGTCCATTTCTGGAGGCTTGGGGAAGCTTCCCCTTCCCACCAGTTTGAGTGCCATTTGGGCCACATATTACATGGGGTTCCTGCTCACGGATCCCTCAGTTTGCCGAACAATGCTGATGTTCTACCAGCGCGACCGATTTTTGTGCTCCTCGACCTTCCCCGTTAGTATCGCTTGCGTTGCCACCAATGCTGCCATTTAGGTCACCACTGCGGAGATCCGATCGCTCTGGTTGATCGAGACCTTCTCTAGTTCAAGGATAATCACTTCCTGAGTCTCCAGGTGCACTTCTGCCTTTTCCAGTGCGTCATGCAGGGTGCCTAGTGCCTCCACTACCGCCACATTTACCATTGCTTTAATCTCTATTTTAATCGCATCCTTGAGCTGCTAGAGTTCCTGTCTCAGGAGCTCGCTCCATACGTTCACAGGGAAGAGCCCTGTGTGTGGTCTGGCGACCCTTCCCGATTAGGTGTGGTGGAGGCCTCGTCGCCTCGTTTGCTTATTATGGCCTTTGTCCTTCTCTCAAGATTCTTACTGCCTTGCTGCCATGCTGCTGCTTGGCATGTATTGTCTTTGTGATGCTGAACGGGTTTTCTCCCGTTTTTAGCAGGCTGCTTTGGGCTGAATGCGCCGAAATTCGAGCTTCCAGGAGGCGAGCAACCTTTCATGCGTCCGCCCACGGTATTTTCCTCATTATTTTGCAGCAGCTGTGTCTTCTTTTACTCGATCATTTCACGAGTATGAGCAGTTTATCCCTTTATACTCTTTCCAGATCGATCTTCATTTTGTGTACACTAGCTCTAGAAAACGTGCTCTCAGCCTTCTTTTCACTGAGGAAATATGTCCACGCTCTCCCTTCCGTCTTTACGTCTGAAGATCTTCGTCTCAGAACCATTGCCGTGAATATTTTCTTTCCCGCTTCAGTGTTTCCACGTCCTTCCTGAAACATGGCTCCAACTTCTCTAGTTGAAGCCGAACCCGTGACTATTACAAGTTTGAAATAACCTACTTGCTCTTGTACTCAAAAAAATCACGAACAAATGCAATGGTGGATGTCTGTTATTGCCTGGACCCATGCAAATGGCTGCACATAAACTGCATAACTATAGCAAAAATGCATTGAGGACTTATGCAACTAGTGCTCATTTTGTTCGGTGCACGAGATCAATTTGAACGATATCTGCCACTTTGGGATTTGGAACTTTTCCATTTCGAAATTCAAAGGCTCCGTTGCCGCTGTTCTTGGAGTTCCGGGGCAACGTGGTGTAATTGTTGGCTATTCAATACAATCTAATAATACGTTTGCTATGCGAAAACGTAAGATGCTGGGGACCCTCAAAGTGACTTGTCTCCAAAGGTTGAATCCCTTTCGGAATTTTTGTGGAAATGAAGCGCTTGGAAAGTACTGGTGATCTCTCTGTTACCTTGGATATTTAATCGTCTTTCTCATCTTTGCTGATTGACTATGTTCGAAATGCTTACGAATTAGGTTCAGGGGTAGTAACGTGCTTCGCCTTTTAATAAGATCATGGCCAACCTCCTTGTAATCTCATCTCTAAATTTCCACTTATGCCTATTATCTTTTACCACAAACATTTCAAATAAAATTATTATTTGTTTTTTAGAACGTACAGTGCAGGAGTCTATTTGGTCTATCGAGTCTGCACCGGCCCACTAAAGCCCTCGCATCCCCATAACCCAATAAGTGACCCAGCAGGGAACCGAATCTACCGTGCTGCCCATTATGCCTTGCAAACAACCAAAACTCTGCTTACCCCATTTTTAGAGGAAGAGACTAGTGAAGACATAAACCTCACTGAGAAAACAAAAACTCTGCATCTCTGTCTTAAATGGGGTCCCCCTTATTTTGAAGTAATGACACTTTTACTAGATTCTCCAACGAAAGGGAACACCTTTTTCATATCCACCTTGTGAGGCCACTCAGGATTTTGCATGTTTCAATCATCTTGTCTCTTACTCCTCAAAACTCCAGTGGATGCAAACCTTGACTGTCCAACCTTCCCTCAAAAGACAACAGGTCCATTCCATTCCAGCCATCATTGCAGTAAACCTTCTCTGAACTGCATTTCGTGCATTTGAATGGTAAGAGAGACCTCTCATTGTCACTTATCCCAATAACTTACACTGTATTGGAACAACATGATATGAGGATTTGATCACGATCCTTCAGCAATTTATGTTAATTAATAACCCGAATCTCTTAACAGAAAACTTTACACAATTTCTTCCTCCACCGTTAAAAATCGCTGTCAGCCTGATGGCACCTTTAGCAACCCCAATGCCTCCATTCATATTCGGGTATCGTGCAATTGCCATGAGATCAGCGAAGAAAAGTAAAGTGGCCATTGTGGATCTTATCACGCAGCACAACGTTCTTTGCGAATCTGTGCTGATATTGAATCTAACTGAATGTGGTGTCAAATTATTGGCATGTAAAAATGTCCAGGGTTGCATTCACGCTTAAGTAGAATATTTTTCCCTACAACTGAAAGGCAAAATAAACCACGCATTAAAGATCGATGCTCACTTATGCAGGAATGTGAATCTAATTTCTGTTCAAATCGGTTGTGCAGTAATTGGAAATAGGTCGATCCCATAAAAATATCATTGTTTTGATCACTATTGAGGAGGCACTGGCGGTAACAACTCTATGGTCCATTTTCTAGCATCTAAGTTGGTCAAAGCATGAAAAACGAATAATGAAATCAATTGTTTCAAGGTCACATTTTAAGACAAAACGATGCTTAGTACTACAGAGAAAAGGAATTTGACACAAAAACAAGTTCGAGTTGGAGTTTAAACCAAATCTTAAAGCATTGAAAAAACAACACATTCATGCACAGTATAACATTGATGTTCTGAGAAATCAATGTCAGCTTAGTGTTAAGTTTTAAAATGTTTTGAAATGTTTCCATGATTATTATTTCAGTTCCGTGTTGGACTATTTGCATAATTAGTGTTTCACGTGTTAAATGTTCAACAGAATTGAGAGACGTGAAGTTGGTGGGTCCAGAAGCACCATGTATTGGGGAACTGAAAGTTTATTACCGTGGACAGTGGAACTCTATCTGCAGTAGCCTTTGGGATACTGCAGCTTCAGAAATACTCTGCAAGCAAATTGGCTGCGTTGCTTATTACACAACGTTGAAAAAGCCGATCTCCAAGGAAACAAGATATGTGTTGCTGGATAAGGTTCAGTGCAATGGAACGGAATTGTCGTTGTCGGAGTGTCAATTGAAACCGTCGGGCCAACTGAACTGCGAAACTGGGACGGTTTTAACCATGTACTGTAAAGGTATTTGTTCCCATAATTACTATTGAATATTTTCGTTCATTATACTTATTGACGGGCATGGAAATAATGTTGGCAAAATAGCTGAATTCCCCAACTTTGTCGCACATTCAGGGTTAGTGCTAACCTCCTTATCTGTGTGCCAGTCCAGTAGCTCCAGAGCAGGCGCCAATCTGTTCATAGCAACAAAGAGCCACACTAGTTAATACCAATCAGGCACGTACATGGTTGGCGACCGGGTCCGAGTCGTCTGCAGGGCGCATGTCCCACTGGAGGGCGGTGTCATTCAGTCAGATATGGCAGGACTCCAGTGTCGCAAAATGAGCCTCAAGGCACTGCACAGAGCAAAATGAACTAGCGACTGAAAGATTAGGTCATATGACCGAACGTTCCCTCAAAAAAGAAGTTCTCGCATGGCTGATCAGATCCTGACCTAGCTGGAAACTAGATCTAAATATTGAATGAAGAGCTGAACACAAGAGCCACACTAGTCAATACCAATCAGGCACGTACATGGTTGGCGACCGGGTCTGAGTCGTCTGCAGGGCGCATGTGAGAGACTGCCCATTAGATCGAGGTAGGATTGACCGTATGCATCACAAGAGACCTAAGCAATACTAGGGTCAATGGGAATCTGGGGCAAACTCTCCAATGATTGAAGTCATATTAAAATGATTGGAAGGTTATGGAGGTAATTCGTTTCAGTTCTGGAACATGGATTCTGGAGTTCATAAGGGTGCATCCATTGGAAGCCATGTTCAGCTGTGGTACAACAGGCGAGAAAGAGGAGGGAAGAAATGTAATAATAGGGGGTTCGTTATGTTGGAGAACAGACAGGCGTCTCTATGACTGTCGATGTGATTCCAGAAATAAATGTTACCTTGTTCATGCCAGGGTGAAGGATATACAGGCTGCATGATATTTTTCTGGGAGAATGTGTAAGGGAATTTGTACTGGATATTGTATGAGTTAGGTATGAAGTTCAGAATCATAGGTTTTAGTGAAATGATAAAGTAGATTTAGGTGAGTATTGAGATGAGTATGTAACCTAGGGTAACCTCGTGTGACCTAATGTAATCAAGTATAGTTAATATGATTAAAGCAGAAGACCCAGAAAAGTAGTATAGCATTTACTAATTAACAAAGACAAATAATAGTCACTTGGGAGAACAATGAATACTGCTCAGTGGCTCAACTTAATGGTTGACCATAAATAATGGCCATAAAAAGACAAGAATGGAGTGAGCATGTTTTTCTATACATTCGGCCTAAGTCAGCAAAACCACGATTGTTTCACAAGCAGGGAAGTTTACACAGGAGCAAGATAAGGACAAGAGTTATAGCCACCATGGTTTAAGAAGCAAAGAGAGGAAATAGGGAGCGACCAATCTCGAATGGGACAGATAAAGGGCCAACTAAAAACAATGGTGGCCAAAGCAAGGTCAGATTGGAAAGCAAGATAAGAGGGCTGTAAAGTAAGATAAGAGTTTGAGATATGGAGTTGAAATGTACATAAAAGACAGTAAGCCCTGAGGCTCTTCGGATTGTTCCGGACATCCCAGCTTTGTTTTCTTGTGCTAGGAAAATAAAGTTCACTGCTTGAAAGATCGCTTCTCAGACTCTCGGTGTTTTAATAGGTACGAACAAATTGTCGTCCTGGGGAACCACGACAAATGTAAATAGCCAGAAATCGTAGTCCAAGTTGGTACCAATGGCAGAGACCGGGAAGGGCCCAAGTCCTGATGGCACACTTTCGGGAGGTAGGACGGCGACTGAAAACAGCGTGCGTCAAAAGTAGTAATCTCAGGATCTTCGAGGCATTGGAAAACGTTCAACAGCATGCAGAGCTAAGCCGAATGCAGCTAAACTGTTGCACAGATGACACCAAAGCAGCACTCGAATGAGCAGATTTTTCCGGAGGTGGAGGACACATGTGAAAGTTGCCAAGTTCTGCTCCTTCCCCAGACCTGTCCGGTCCTGCACAAACTTCTTTGAGGCAATATCCAAGGTTCTGGGAGTGATGATGAAGCCATGCCTAAAAGTGGTGGTTTATGGGGTCTCAGACCAGCCAGAGCTTTTTATGGGATGGTGGCCAACGCCCTTGCCTTTGCTTCTCTAATCGCTCACCGAAGATTCCTGGTCAGCTGGCGATTGGCAACACCATGAAAAGCTGCAGACAAGCTGTCCGATCTGCCCAAATTCCTCCAAATACAGAAGATAAAATTTGCCATCCGGGGTCAGAAAAGGGCTTCTACTCGACGTGGGAGCCGTTCACTATTTTTTACCATGGCCTATTCGTAGTCAGCAACCAGTGAAGCAAGGGTTTGAGGGCGGGAGGGGGGGGGGGGTAGGTAACAGACGAGCCAGGGAACATAAACGAAAAGAGAGGGGAGTGAAGGAGACTGGGGGGAAGAAGGGGGGTAAAGACCCACAAAAGGGAATGCGAGGGGCAACAGACAAAGGCACAGAGGACGGGCCCGAGGGCATGCGGAAAATCCGAATCACCAGCAGAAATACGCTTGGGCCACACTGGGGAGTACTGTTGAGGCAGACTGACTAATGGGGAATAGGGTCACAGAGGGAGGGGAGACAAGAACATGCAAATATACGCAATGATCGTTTATTGCTTCCGTCTTTTTTTTCTCACTTTGGTTTTTCTCTTTTTATTTTTTTCCCGGATTGCTTTTGCTTTGCGTTAAGTGCGCTTATGCAACTTGTAATTTAACGTATGAACTGAAGTATGTAACATCAAATGTGATAACCAATACATTTTTTTTTTCGAAAGCAATAAGGAATAAACAATCAGGAAACACGTTTTTATGCACCGAGTCATTCGGGCATGGAATGCACTGTCTGTGAGTGTGATGGAAACAGGTTTATGAGAATAATTCAAAACGGAATCAGACTGTTCTTTGAAAAGGAAGAATGTTCATGATTACGTGGAAGAGGTGGGAGAGTGGAATGTACCAGTTGACCATTTCAAGAGGCGTTCATATACAATGGGGCAATTGAATATGCAAGGTTTCAAAGGCATGGGAGCGCAACAATCAGCGGTATTCAAGGGGGACAAAATAAAAGAGAAAGAAGATGGGATATCGTTGTTAGGAAGGGAGAAAACCAATGTATTAATGAGGGAGTATATTTTTTCGGAAAAGCGGAATCTGTATGGGTGGAGATAAGAAACGTGAAGGGGCAGGAAATGTTGACGATAGGACTCCCAAAAGTGGTGGAGATGTAAGGGAAGTTTTCAAGTAATAAATCAGTGATGCATGCAACCATTGTAAAACTGGAAACGTGGATGACTTTAATTAACATAGAGTTTGGACCAACCAAACTAGCAATGGAATAGTGGAGGAACAGTTACTGGAGTGTGCATGGGATGATTTTTAAAGCCAATGCGTTGAGGAGCCAATCAGAGAACAGGGCATTTCAGACGGGTACTGCGTACTGAGAAGTGATGAATTAATAATCATATTGTGTGGAGCCTTTGGGGAAGAGCGACCATAATGTCAGAATTCTTTATTAATTTGGAGAGTGAAGTAATTGAAATGGAATGGTGGTGGAGGTGTGGGCTATAAATTACACCAGTAATCGATTTAAGATGATCAGTCGGGCTCACAATATGCGTGCTTTACACGTGCTGGACGTTACAAACATTTATATGCAGGCAGCCCTACTCTGGGGACAAAACGTAATACACCCCGGCATGCACCTTTTCGAACCAAGGTTCTCTGTGACACTCTGCATGGCAATATATCCACCAGTCAGAGTCGACTCGCCAACGAAATAAGCACCATTTTATTATGCAGTACAAATTATTGCTCCCTCTGAAATTTTTGCATCAGTGCTGATGAGTGGAAGATGTATAGTTTAAATAAAATGCCTGTTTTTCAGCAATAGCAAATGATAAATGGCGAGGCGGAAGACAAACATTGACCTGTTGGGATTGCTTGAAATAACTGCAGAACTGTAAACGGAAACAGTAGTAGTTGGTTTAGTGGCTATGAACAGATAGAGACGAATGGAGATGAGATCATTTCCTGTAGCTGTAACAGAGGGCAATGTTTTGACGAGGATCTTGAGAATAAGGGTGTAAACGAGTGCAGCCAGGTCAAGTAGGATGAGAAAGAATTTTGATCAATACAGAGCATATATTTTATGACCTTGATAGGAGCCTTTTTGCTGCTGAGGGAGTTCTGGGAAGCTGTGCATGGATTTGGGAGTCGAAAGCTTGTGCAAATACTTTAGAGAGGAAGGGAGCATGGGAAAGGTGTGCTGGTTAGCAAGTGTTATCAGGTTAAGGATTTAAAAGTAGGAAGGAACAACAAAGGATGAAAGTGATTGATGAGGGAGGACATAATGAAGAAAGCTAATCGGGTGAGTTTGATCACATAGCTGTGGATGAGCTCCTAGCATTTATATTTGTCACGAGGCTGAAAGAAACACTGTTGTTTTATTCGTTCATCGCAGGCTATGACAGCATTTATTGCCCACTTTGCGGGCAGTTAAGAGTCAACCACATTGCTGTGGCCTTACAATCCAATAATCACTATCTCCTCAGTACGCCTCTCAGACAGTAGATCCACGTGACCCTCCTCCCGCTGCAAACCACATCCAGCAGTGCCTCCTTTCTTGCTGAACCTGATAAACATTGATGTTAAAAATTGCCCAGAACAGAGCCGAAAAAAACATGATAATAATAATCGCTTATTGTCACAAGTAGGCTTCAATTAAGTCACTGTGAAAAGCCCCTGGTCGTCATATCCCAGCGCCTGTTCGGGGAGGCTGGTACGGGAATCGAACCCACGCTGCTGGCCTTGCTCTGCATTATAAGCCAGCTGTTTAGCCCACTGTCCTTTACCCTGTTGATAATTGATGTAATGCAACGTTCCTAGAATTCTACAACACAGGAATATGCAATTTGGTACTCTAGTGTAATCAGTCCTGACAGTTCATCAAACTAAACGAAATGGAAATCCTGGTTTGTAGCGTTCATGGAATTTAGAATGAGGAGTTGAGGAAATTCGGCCATAGTCTTGGTACGCAACACTCCAACCTGGGAATAATTTCGGTGGTTTAACATTTATATTATCATCATTAAGGTTCACTCCTATGACAGTGTACGTATTATTTTCCGCTCTACCTGTATTGAACATTTGGATTGTATTAATAGTTCAAATTCTCTTTCTTAACCCCCTTGAATTCTGTAATATGATTATGTAAATCGCCAAACGTGCTTAATGTGCCCTATCAATTGAGATAACAGCTTATACTAGACATTGTTTTTTTATCTGGGAGAATCTTGAAAGGGACACAGTATTGACGTGAAATTTATCGTGTAGATAATTTTCAACTGGAGACTTGAGGGCCGAATTTTTAGGCTTGGCGAGGGTCGGAGATGGAGGCGAACAGGGTGAAAGAAAGAATGTGGCCGGAGTTTCTGTTTCCCGGCGTCAGGCCTTTCATCTAAAGTGGGGCTTTGAAAGCGAAAGACCAATAAAAACCATGAAACACCTTTTCTAAGGGTAGATTAGTGACACAAAAGTTCAGTTGAAACTGAGTGCAGGGAGATTGAGTTCCTAAATTCGGCAATTTGTTAAATGAGTCCGAATTAAGGATTGCTCACTTCCTAATATATAGTGTAGTTTGAATTTAGCATTTAACCTTACAGTAATTTTAGTTTCTTTCAGCGTGAGGCACAGATAAGCAAGGTCTCCAATGAATATAAGTTATGATAAATGCACAGACATGACATAAGACTCACGATGATGCAAGCGGGGAGCCAGTGCAGAGAGCCGAGTGCTTAAATGCAGGACTTGATTAAGGAGTGAATTCTGCGCAGTCAGAAAAAGGGTGCTATGATCCAAGAAAGCTGAAACACGAAGGCATTGAATTACTGTGCAAGCAGGCAGATGGTGAATCCAAAAATGTTTCCGAAGTGAGGGCAGTTCTTTAAAGTAATTATCTTGAAATAAACAACTACATTATATTTATCACCTAACTAGTCAAACTCCATAATATATTAGATCAGGATGGTCAGGGTTGGGGGTATGTTTCTGGGGATGGGGTGAAGGTCGGTTCGAAGCCCTGGAAGTGGGCCGTGCGTCGGTGGTAGCCATGCCGTCTATAAGGAGATGGTGGGGAAAGTATTGTTAAGTGGTGGGGGGGGGGGGGGGGGGGGGGGGGGGGGGGGGGGGGGGGGGGGGGGGGGGGGGAGCACTTGCAGTGGGGAGTGTGGCTGTAGATCCGTGATTGGTTGTGTTCTGATTGCCGTGCCCGCATCGGTCTAGGTGTTTTCAGTAGATTCCCAGTAGTTAGAAGTAATCCTTCAGCTGTTTTTGAAGTAACTATCGGTGTAACTCCGAGGATTCATCCGAAGTTAGGGATTTAAATCGCATGTTCTCATGGTTGACAGCGCAGTGCAATTGTTCAAAGATCTTGAGCACATCTGGGAAATGGCCGTGTGAGTACTTATCAGTAAAATTCCGAGAGAGAATACCTAAGCAACTTTGCCCCCACCGGCCCCCCTATGAAAGACAATGCTGGGAAACTCGGAGCATAGGTCCAATATACTTGACCAGAACTAAAGGAGCAAAGTTAAAATAATATCGCTCAATATAGTCTATAGACTGCAAAGAGTCGTAAGATGCGGAATAAATAGATTTCCAACGAATTACGGAGAGATATAGAATTTAAAATTGGCTATAATAGGGAGTTCAATTATCCGATTGTAGATAGAAAAGGTAAAAGAAAGCTAAAGATGTCGGGTTTATTTAGGTATGTTCTGTGCACTTTTTAACATCAGCATTTTTCAGATCCAGCCAGAAAGATAACACTGATGGTTGTGGCTCCAAGGCAGAACGGTTACGTGGAAGTAAAGTCTGTGAGGGGAAAACTTAGGAGAGACAGGATCATAACTTTTAGGAACATGGAATAATCCAAGTAAGAAACCAGTAAGTGGAGAGAGCCAACTTCAAGAAATCTAAAAATACATCTTGTCCAGATAACTTGGAATAAAAATTGACAGTAAATTAATGGCGCCCTAGCCAAAAGCCAGTGAGTGACAGTTTCTGTGCGACAATTTAAGGGTGATAAAGATTTTTTTCACGAAGAGAACATTCAGCCCAGAACTCCAAATCGTTGTAACAGCACTAAGTGAATAATTTCAAAATGCATTTTTCCTAAATAATAGCCGATCTAAATGTCAAGCTTCAAGGTGGAGGTAGTCCCTGTGCTGGAACAGTTCAAGGCGGCGACTTTGGCAGCTGGCGTACAATCTGCGGTCGAATGTGGGATATGAATGAGGCTCGTGTTATATGTAAATACGTGGGCTGCGGCGAGGCTGTGTCTGCATCAGGAGATTCCCAATTTGGGGCCGGCCAGTGGCCCATGGCAAGTGCTTTACTTCACTGCAACGGCACCGAAGACGACCCGTGGAAGTGTGAATTGAAAAACTTGGCTCACAATAACTGTTCCCTGGAAGAGGAGGCAGCCGGTGTGATTTGTTCAGGTAACTCTTCCTTCTTTAATGTTTCAGAAAATGGGACACGATTACAGCACTTCATGGACAGTACTTAGGGACAGTACGGTAGCATGGTGGTTAGCATAAATGCTTCACAGCTCCAGGGTCCCAGGTTCGATTCCCGGCTGGGTCACTGTCTGTGTGGAGTCTGCACGTCCTCCCCGTGTGTGCGAGGGTTTCCTCCGGGTGCTCCGGTTTCCTCCCACAGTCCAAAGATGTGCGGGTTAGGTGAATTGGCCATGCTAAATTGCCCGTAGTGTCCTAAAAAGTAAGGTTAAGGGGGGGGGGGTTGTTGGGTTACGGGTATAGGGTGGATACGTGGGTTTGAGTAGGGTGATCATTGCTTGGCACAACATTGAGGGCCGAAGGGCCTGTTCTGTGCTGTACTGTTCTATGGATGCATAGTGTCATAGCGTTTTACGACAAAGAAACAGTCCCTTTGTCCCAACGTGCTTGTGCATGAAGGCACGCATCAATCTCATCTATGTTCCATTTTCCAGCACTTAATCCGGATCGATGTGTGCTATCCCGTGATTATCGAAATACCTCTTCAATGTTCTGAGGGTTCTCGCCTTTACCACCCTTTCAAGCAGTGAGTTCCAGATTCCCATTACCCTCTGTGCTGCTTAGTTATATCTGTGCTGCTTAGTTATTGACCCATCTACTAAGGAGAACGTTTCTTCCTATCTATCCTATGTCCCTCATAATTTTGTACACCTCAATCAGTTCCTTCCTCAGCCTTCCCCAATCCAAGCAAAATAACCGGAGCCTGCCCCGCCTCTGCTCATAAATAAATCATTCCAGCCCAGACAATAGAACATAGAACATAGAACATTACAGCGCAGTACAGACCCTTTGGCCCTCGATGTTGCGCCGACCTGTGAAACCACTCTAAAGCCCAGCTAGACTATTGCCTTATCACCCATATTTCTATCCAATGCCCATTTGAATACCCATAGTGTTGGCGAGTCCGCTACTGCTGCAGGCAGGGCTTCCACGCCCTTACTACTCTCTGAGTAAAGAACCTACCTCTGACATCTGTCCTGTATCTATCTACCCTCAATTTAAAGCAATGTCCCCTCGTGCTAGGCATCACCATCAGAGGAAAAAGGCTCTCACTGTCCACCCTATCTAATCCTCTGATCATCTTGTATGCCTCAATTAAGTCACCTCTTGACCTTCTCTCTAACGAAAATAGCCTCAAGTTCCTCAGCCTTCCTTCATAAGATCTTCCCGCCATACCAGGCAACGTTCTAGTAAATCTCCTCTGTACCCTTTCCAATGCTTCCACGTCCTTCCTATAATGCGGCGACCAGAATTGCATGCAATACTCCAAATGCGAACGCACCAGGGTTTTGCACAGCTGCAACATGATCTCATGCCTCAGAAACAAAATCCCTCTCCCAATAAAATCTAGCAGACCATACGCCTTCTTAACTACGCTCTCAACCTGGGTGAAAACTTTCAGGGATCTATGTACATGGACACTGAGATCTCTCTGCTCATCCACACTACCAAGAATCTTACCATTAGCCCATTACTCTGTCTTCCTGTTATTCCTTCCAAAATGAATCACCTCACACTTTTCTGCATTAAACTCTATTTGCCATCTCTCAGCCCAACTCTGCAGCTTATCTGTGTCCCTCTGTAACTTGTAACATCCTTCCGCACTGTCCACAACCCCACCGACTTTAGTGTCATCTGCCAATTTACTCACCCATCATTCTACGCCATCCTCCAGGTAATTTATAAAAATGACAAACATCTATCGCCCCAAAACAGATCCTTGTGGCAGACCACTAGTAACTGGACTCCAGTCTGAACATTTCCCATCAACCACCACCCTTTGTTTTCTTCCAGCTAGACAATTTCTGATCCAAACTTTTAAATCACCCTGAATACCATGCCTCCGTATTTTCTGCAATAGCCTACCGTGGGGAACCTTAGCAGACGCTTTACTGAAATCCATTTGCACCACATCAACTACTTTACCCTCATCCACCAGTTTGGTCATCTTCTCAAATAACTCAATAAGGTTTGTGAGGCACGACCTAGCCTTCACAAAACCGTGTTGACTATTTCTAATCAAATTATTCCTTTCCAGATGATGATACATCCTATCTCTTATAAACCTTTCCAATACTTTGCCCACAACAGAAGTGAGGCTCACTGGTCTATAGTTACCGGGGTTGTCTCTACTCCCCTTCTTGAACAAGGGGACAACATTTGCTATCCTCCAGTCTTCTGGCACTATTCCTCTAGACAAAGATGACTTAACGATCAAAGCCAAAGGCTCAGCAACTTCCTCCCTATCTTCCCAGAGAATCCTAGGATAAATCCCATCCGGCCCAGGGTACTTATTTATTTTCACTCTTTCCAGAATTGCTAACACCTCCTTATGAACCTCAAGCCCTTCTACTCTAGTAGCCTGTCTCAATATTATCCTCGACAACATTGTCTTTTTCCTGCGTGAATACTGTCGAAAAATATTCATTTAGCATCTTTCCTATCTCCTCTGACCCCACGCACAACTTCCCACTACTGTGCTTGACTGGCCCTACACTTACCCTTGTCATTCTTTTATTTCTGACATATCTATAGAAAGCTTAAGGGTTATCCTTGATCCTACCTGCCAAAGACTTCTCATGTCCCCTCCTGGCTCCTCTTAGCTCTCTCTTTAGGTCCTTCCTTGCTAACTTGAAACTCTCGAGCTCCGGAACTCAACCTTCATGTCTCATCTTTACACAAGCTGCCTTCTTCCTCTTGACATGTGTCTCAACTACTTTTGTAAACCACGGTTCCCTCGCTCGACCACTTCCCCCCTGCCTGACAGGTACATACTTATCAAGGACACGCAGTAGCTGTTCCTTGAACAAGCTCCACATTTCCATTGTACCCATCCCCTGCAATTTCCCTCCCCACCCGATGCATCCTAAGTCTTGCCTCATCGCATCATAATTGCATTTCCCCCAGATATTACTCTTGCCCTGCGGTATATACTTACCCTTTCCATCGCTAAAGTAAACGTAATTGAATTGTGGTCACTATCACCAAAGTGCTCACCTACCTCCAAATCTAGCACCTGTCCTGGTTCATTACCCAGTACCAAATCTAATACTGTGTCAGGAAACCCTCCTGCACACATTAGACAAAAACGGACCCATCTGAAGTACTCGAACTATAGCGTTTCCAGTCATTATTTGGAAAGTTAAAGTCCCCCATAACAACTTGCCTGTTACTTTCGCTCCGATCCAGAATCACCTTTGCAAACCTTTCCTCAACATCTCTGGAACTTTTCGGAGGCCTATAGAAAATCCCTAACAATGTGACCTCTCCATTCCTGTTTCTAACCTCAGCCTATACTACCTCAGCAGATGAGTCCTCATGAAACGTCCTTTCTGTCACTGTAATACTGTCCATGACTAACAATGCCACCCTCACCCTCTTTTACCACCTTACCTGAACTGAAATATCTAAACCCCAACACCTGCAACAACCATTCCTTTCGCTGTTCTATCCATGGCTCCGAAATGGCCACAACTTCGAAGTCCTAGGTACCAACCCATGCCTTATCCCGGATGCTCCTGGCATTGAAGTAGACATACTTCAAACCACCTTCCTGGCTGCCAGTACACTCCTGCAACTTTGAAACCTTACTCATTATCTCACTACTCTCAACCTCCTATATGTTGGAGCTACAATTCAGGTTCCCAATTCCCTGCTGAATTAGTTTAAACCCTCCCGAAGAACATTAGCAAATCCCCCCCCCCCCCCCCCCCCCCCCCCCCCCAGGATATTGGTACTCCTCCGGTCCAGGTGCAGACCAGCCCTTTTTAGAGGTCGCACCCACCCCAGAATGAGCCCCAATTATCCAGGAATCTGAAACCCTCCCTCCTGCACCATCCCTCTAGCCACGTGTTCAACTGCTCTCTCTCCCCATTCCTCGTCTCGCTAGCACGTGGCACGGGTAACAACCCAGAGATAATAACTCTGTTTGTCCTAGTTTCCACCCTAGCTCCCTGAATTCCTGCCTTACATGCCTATCCCTTTTCTTACATCTGTCGTTGGTACCTATGTGGACCACGACTTGGGGCTGCTCCCCCTCCCCGTTAAGGATCCCGAAAACACGATCCGAGACCATCCGAGACATTGTGGACCCTGGCACCTGGAAGGCAACACACCAGCCGCGAGTCTCTCTCGTTCCAACAGAATCTCCTATCTATCCCCCTAACTATGGAGTCTCCAATGACTAATGCTTCATTCATCTCCCCCTTCCCTTCTGAGCAACAGGGACAGACTCTGTTCCAGAGTCCTGTACACCATGATTTATCCCTGGTAAGTCGGGTGATTCCCCTTTACAGCCTATCTAGTGCAATCACATCGTCCTATAGTCTGGCGGTAGAGCTGCACACACTTCTCCTGTTGTGGTATAACTCGAGTGTTATACAGCTTCAGCATAACATGGCTGATCTTATATTGTATGCTTAGGAATTAAAGGCAAGAATCCCATACGCGTTGTTATCAAATTGTCCTGCTGCCTTCAGCTACCGGTGGACATGCTCCCCAAGTTCCCTTTGGTCCGCTGCCCTTTAGCTTCCTCCAAAGTATTGTGTATTCTCTTGCCTTATTTGTTCCTCCAAAATGAATCAACTCACACTTGTCAGGGATAAGTTAAGTTTTCACTGTGCTGCCCATTTAGCGAGCCAGTCTACGTCCTTCTGCAATCTAAGGCTTTCCTCTTTGATAGTTGCCACAGCGCTACCTTTCGTGTCTGTGAAATTACTGATGATACCCTCTACATTCGCAACTGATTATGTACGCGACAAACAGTAAGGGAGCCAACATAGATCCCTTAAGTACATCATTCGACAGAGGTTTGAGGCACAAAAAGAACCTTCGATCATTACCCTCTGCCTCCTGCCAAAAAGGCAATTTAGGTCCAATTTGCCAAATTACCCTGAATCCCAGTGCCCCTTACCTTGCTGATCAGTCTCCCATGCGGGTCATTAATAAGAGGCTTACTGAAGTCCATGCAGAGTACATCAGCTTCACTATCCTCTTTTACACACTTTTCTAATTCTGAAAAACATACATCAAGTTTGTTAGATATGACCTCCCCTGACAAAGCCACGTTGACTATCCTGAATTAACCCTTGTCTCTCCAAGTGGAAATTACTTCTCCCCTCAGCGTTTGTTTCAATAATTTCCCTGGACTGAAATCGGACCCACTAGCCTGTAATTTATTGTTTTTTCCCAACTGCTCTACTTGAATAATGGCACAATGTTAGCTGTCCTGCCGTCTCCTGCCACCTCTCCTGCAGCCAGAGAGGATTTGGCAATTCACGTCCGAACACTTGCAAGCTCCTCCCTTGCCATCAACAGCAGTCGAAGATACGTATCATCCGGGCCTGGTGGTTTATCCACTTTTAGTCCAGCTGAAATCCCGAACACCGCATTCGTATCCCTGCCAATCTGTTCAATTTTATCATAGTTCCACTCGTTGCTTTCCAAACCTGCATTGTCTTTCTCCATAGGGATCACAGTTGCAAACTCCTAATTTAGTATCCCACCTACGTGTTTAGACTCAGCACACTGATTGTCATTTGGGTCGCTACTGGGTCCCATTCTTTCGCTGGTTACCTCCCTGCCCTTAATGTACTTCAAAAACACCGTGGGATTTTCAATTATTTTGCCCGCCCTTGATTTTCTTGCCCCTTCTTCGCTCTCCGAAATAGTTTTCGGGTACCCCCTCCATGTTCAACACTCGCCTTGAACATCCAGTTTTAATCCCCCTGCATCTGCCATCACCCTCCCTTCTTTTCATTATCCAATCCTGGATATCCTTTTGGCCCACTCTGCATCATGGCTGGGACGTGTTGGCGTTGCAGTTTCTCCATTCATTTTTGAATGGCTTCATACCGGATAATGTGATCAAGGGCCGACCATTTTTACCTGGTGCAAGTTATTGAACTCACTTTGACGGCTCCAGATCCGGAAGCAAAAAGAAAATCAATTGTTAACACTTCACAAATGTGTATGTTATGTTTTTTCTGATTTACGCAGTCACCTCCTGAAGTTGCTCCTGTTTGATTCGCAGCACAAATTAGAGAAATAACCTTTCTCTAGTTGGAAATAAAGCTAATTGAATATTGCACTGCTGTGACGGCCGCGATGGGCTCGGAATACCGGTTTTAATTCACTCAGCATTTGCAGTCGGATTGTTTCTGTAGTGAGATGCAGTGAGCTGATGATAGTTAAAAAGTGAAATGGTAGTGCAGCATGGTGGCACAGTGGTTAGCATTGCTACCGCACGGTGCCGAGTTCCGAGGTTTGCTCGCGGCTCTTGGTCACTGTCTGTGTGGAGTTTGCACATTCTCCCGTATTTGCGTGGGTTTCGCCCACACAACCCAAAGATGTAGGTGGATTGGCCACGCTAAATTATCTGAGTCCCCTCCCACCCAGGCATTGCCTTCTTCCTGACCTTTCCATCAGTCAGAAGCTACAGAATTCTGAAGACTCGCGCATCCAAACATAGGAACATCTTCTTCCCCACAGCTACAAGATTCCTCAACGACTCCCCCCTCGGACTGATCTGTTCCCTGTCAGAATACTATTCACGACAACCTATGCTACTCTGCTCATGTATTCACTTTGTTTGGCCCCTTGTTCTGCACTGTAACCAATCACTGTTTATGATGTACCATTTGTCAATGTTCTCTGTTGATTATTCTTTTGTCTACTATGTACGTACTGTGTAGATTCCCTCGGCCGCAGAAAATACTTTTCACTGTCTTTCGGTACATGTGACAAAGATCAAATCCAATCAAATCAAATAAAGTTGCCCCTGAATTGGAAAAAATGAGTTGGTACACTAAATTTATAAAAAAATTGAAATGGTATTTTTCCATAAACATTCAGTACCATAGCAATGACAATTGTTCTTTAATTGGATCCGGGTGTCCTGTTGCTTCATGTATTTTGCCTATGGCTCTTGCCCTTGAACTGAGTAGCTTGTTCGGGCAATTCCAAAGGCAGTTAAAATTGAACTAGATTGTCTGGGTCTGGAGTCACATGTAGGCTAGCCTGTGTAAACGTGCAAGATGGCCTTCCCTTAGTGATCCAGATTTTGTTTGCAACAATTGATGATAGATGTAGCATCAGCATTACTGACACAAGCTCTGTATTGCACGTGTCTTCATAAATTCACATTCCACCAGCTACCGTGGTGTACTTGGAACCCATGTCCCCAGAGCATGGTTTACTGAATTATAAACCCATTGGCATAACCATAACGCTATCGTCTCCTCACTTTATGCACATACACTACAACATTGGATTGGATTGGATTTGTTTATTGTCACGTGTACCGAGGTACAGTGAAAAGTATTTTTCTGCAAGCAGCTCAACAGATCATTCAGTACATGGGTAGAAAAGGGAATTGAACAGAATTCAAGAAAATACATGAGAATACATAATAGGGCAACACAATATATACAATGTACTACATAAGCATTGGCGTCAGATGAAGCAGACATGGGTGTAGTGTTAATGAGGACAGTCCATAAGAGGGTCATTTAGGAGTATGGTGACAGTGGGAAAGAAGTTGTTTTTGAGTCTGTTCATCCGTGTTCTCAGACTTCTGAATCTCCTGCCCGATGGAAGAAGTTGGAAAAGTGAGTAAGCCGGGTGGGAGGGATCCTTGATTATGCTGCCTGCTTTCCCCCGGCAGTGGGATGTGTAGATGGAATCAATGGATGGGAGGCAGGTTCGTGTGATGGACTGGGCGGTATTCACGACTCTCTGAAGTTCCTTGCGGTCCTGGGCCGAGCAGTTGCCATACCAGGCTGTGATGCAGCCCGAAAGGATGCTCTCTATAGTGCATCTGTAAAAGTTGGTAAGGGTTAATGTGGACATGCCGAATTTCCTTAGTTTCCTGAGGAAGTAAAGGCGCTGTTGTGCTTTCTTGGTGATAGCGTCGACATGAGTGGACCAGGATAGATTTTTGGTGATGTGCACCCCTAGGAATTTGAAACTGCTCACCATCTCTACCTCGGCTCCGTTGATGCTGACAGGGGTGTGTACAGTATTTTGCTTCCTGAAGTCGATGACCAGCTCTTTAGTTTTGCTGGCATTAAGGGAGAGATTTTTGTCGCTGCACCACTCCACTAGGTTCTCTATCTCCCTCCTGTATTCTGACTCATCGTTATTCAAGATCCAGCCCACTATGGTCGTATTGTCAGCAAACTTGTAGATGGAGTTGGAACCAAGTTTTGCCATGCAGTCGTGTGTGTACAGGGAGTAGAGTACGCAGTCTTGCGGGGCACCGGTGTTGAGGACTATTGTGGAGGAGGTGTTGGTGTTCATTCTTACTGACTGTGGTCTGTTGGTCAGAAAGTCGAGGATCAAGCATTTAAACAATGTGATCATAGAATTGACAGTGCAGAGGGAGCCCATTCTGACTACCGTGTCTGCACTGGCCCTTGGAAAGATTACCCTAATGAACTCCACGACTCCACCCTGCCCCCTTAACCCACCAAACCTTCCTGGGACGCGGTGGGGCAATTCTATTATGGTAAATCCACCTAACCTGCACATCTGTGAACTGTTCGGAGGACTCTGGAACGCCTGGGGGAAACCCACGCAGGGACAGAGAGATACATAATTGACACCGTGCTGTGCCGGACTCTGGTCCTTGTGTCAATATCTAATGATACTTAAATTCTGAATCAAATCGTTAGTAGTTTTAGTGAGGACTGGCCTGCCTTGCCTTCCAACCTCAGAGTCAGGTCCAAAGCAAAGTCAATCTCACGCAGGTGTAAATGGATCTTACACAGGCGTGAATGGAACTCACATTGGCGTTCTTAGTCTGAACCACAAATTCCAAGAAACATTTCATAAAATTTAGCAGACAGAGCGATTTTTTCTAACCGTCGAGAATTGCAAATAGCATTTTGTTTTGTGATGTTCCAATCGGAATATGAGACTGCACATCACATTTCCATATTTCTGAATCACAAACGTGACTATTATAAATTTTATAAATTTTCGAAGTATCAGACTGCATGGTAAAATGTAAAGAGAAGATTCAAAAGCGGAATGAAGCGAATGAATACAGGTCCAATTATTGAATGACTGGGGCGAAGTGATTTAGTGAATGACAAACGTATTGGCGGTCGGGAGCAGATACAAAACTTCTGTCATTAACGACAGATTCAAATGGTTCTGGACACAAAATGATACTAGTAACAATTTAGTCCTTAATTCATTAGCATAAAATCACAGGATGGATATGCGGAGAGGGTTCAAGAAAAGCCAGCACCGGCAAAAGCGAGCTGTACTCGCCATTCTGTAGGCATAAAATTAGCATTTTTGTCAATTAATGTTGAAGATTTAAACTGTGTATTTCACCAAATTTCCTTGAACATATTTTACCATCTGGTAATAATCAACAGAACACAAACAGCCGAGACTGGTTGGCGGAGCTGACGGTTGCTCCGGAAGATTGGAGATACAATATGGAGGCATCTGGGGGACAGTGTGTGATTTCAATTGGGATTCACAGGACGCCCGTGTGGTTTGCGCATCACTGAAATGTGGCGATGTGATATCAGTACAAGGACGGGCTCATTTTGGAGAGGGCAGTGGACCCATATGGCAGGATTTATATGAATGTCAAGGTAATGAAGCCATTCTCTGGGACTGCCCCACTACACCAAGAAACCGAGACGACTGTACGCACAAGAATGATGTCAGTGTAATTTGTTCCGGTAAGTGTTTCATTTCTTCCTTCACCTGCACTCATGTGGGAACACAGAACCCTGAAACTCCGTGCATGTCGTCTGATAGATTCGACGCATTCCATATAATTTTGCCCAGCAACCCCAACTAGGGGTCAATTTAACATGACTAAGCCACTCAAACTGCACACCTTAGGACTGTGGGAGAAAACCATAACATCCGGAGGATGCATGAACTCCCCAAAGGCAGTTACTCGAGGTTGGAATCCCTGGTAAAGTGAGGCAGCAGTGTTAACCAGTTTGTCACTGGGCCGTTAACACATTTTCCTCACCTGAATAATTTACAAGGGAAATATCGTTGATGTTCAGCATCCGACACAGATTTTAGTTGTCGTTCAATAGAAGGGCTGGTTTAGCACAGGGCAAAATCTCTGGCTTTTGAAGTAGGCCAGCAGCACGGTTTAATTCCTGTACCAGCCTCCCCGAACAGGCGCCGGAATGTGGCGACTAGGGGCGTTTCACAGTAACTTCATTTGAAGTCTATTTGTGACAAGAAGCGATTTTCATTTCATTTCAAATCACTTTCTCGTGTCACGTTCCATATTTGAATCAAATAATTAATTTGCCATTTTCATGAGGCCAATAGCAATTTAAAATTACTATTTAAAGTAATGACTTGGTTTATATCCAGATGCAGCGATACGCAACAACATTAGCGCCGAATCTCAAGTTCAAATAAAATTTGGAATTTCTCAAAGTTTCATTAAACCCTTCGTATTGTAATATATTTCGATCTTACCCGCCAAACCAGTATTGCAGACATATATTTTCAATAACCCACCGCAGGTCTCGTTCCTCTCCAAAATTCAGCACCGTGTTTTAGCGGAAGATCTTTTCTACTTTATTTTGCATAACTTTAATCTCGAAGAAGTATACGCAATGTTGGTTGCCCACACGTGGTTTAATAAAAGTCCCAAGTTTCACATCAGCTGATCGCTGCTGCATGGTTTATGTCTTCGTGTTTTCAGATTATTGGAGACCTTTTCCAAATGGAGTTTAACTTTTTCTGAGCTCTCAACATATTTGTTGCACTTGGCCGGAGTAACCTCTCTTGCACTGATGCGCGCCAGTGTGGCATAACTTGTAGTGGCGATGTCATGGTTGGAAAAAATACTATTTGTTTCACAATAACTCGCCCTTTTTAGTCTTTTCATTGGTTTATATTTCTGTTTTGACCAATTGGATTCGAGGTATTTGATAAGTTAATGAAGGAAAATACCTTCCCGTGGAAAACGAGTGATTTGATTTTTAAAAATTTGTTTCTGCACAAAGGTCATAAAGGACCGCGGTTAGTTGGTGGTAATGACACCTGCTCAGGGAGAGTGGAGATACTGCAAGGCGACACCTGGGGCACAGTCTGCAACACCTACTGGGATTTACACGATGCAGCCGTTGTCTGCAATCAACTCGGGTGTGGAGCTGTGATATCAACGCCAGGTGGAGAAATCTTCGGGGAAGGAAATGGTTCAATATGGAACGATATTAACGAATGCACTGGCAATGAGTTACGTTTGAAAGACTGCCCCGTTGCATCCTGGGGGCACCATCCTTGCACACACAGAAATGATGCTGGAGTCATCTGTTCCGGTATGTGCTTCAGGTTTTGCGATGTGTCAACGATTCTCAAAATTATAATATTATGAATTTGTATGACGGAGTTCGCCAGTAAATGAGATATGTTCTGCTTAAATGTACATTCATTAGGGTAATTACAAAAGAGTATCGTGAGCTTGTCCAGAAACTGGGATGTCAAAGTTATTTAGTTAGCTTTACTTTATCCTCATGGCTCGAGCAAATTGAAAGCAATCTGAAGTAACCATGCAAGGCCCCTGCATTGTACTCTGTATAGTCCCCAATGTGCACCTATATGATTTCACTTAATACCCAAGACCACAAAAAAGCTTTCAAATCATTTTGCACGCGATGTGGGCTTTTCTGGCTCCGTCAGATATATTGCCCACCCCTAATTCCCCTTGGGCAGGTAGTGATGAGCCGCCTTCTTGAACTACTACTGTCCATGTGGCGTAGGTACACCAACTGTGCTGTTAGGGAGGGAGTTGCATGGTTTTGACCCAGGGACTGTGAAGGAAAAGTGATATATTTCCAAGTCAGGGTGGTGAGTGACTTGGAGAACCTCCAATTGGCGGTGTTCCCATGTGTCTTCTGCCCTTGTCCTTCTAGTTGGGAGTGGTCGTGGGCTTGAAAGGTGCTGCCAAAGGAACCTTGGTGAGTTCCTGCAGTGGATCCTGTATATGGCACACAAGGCTGCTGCTGTGCATCCGTGGTGGAGAGACTGAATATTTATGTAAGGGGTACAAATCAAACGGTTTGATCTGTACTGGATAGTGTCGCGTTTTCTGAGTTGTTGGAGCTGCCCTCCCCAGGCAAGTGGCCAGTTTCCATCACATTCCTGATTTGTGCCTTGTAGATGGTGGTTAGACTTTGCGTCATCAGGAAGTGAGTTCCTCACCACAGGATTCCTTGCCTCTGACTTGCTCTTGTAGCTAGAGTATTTCAATGGCTACTGCAGTTCCGTATGTTGTCAATGGTAACCCCCAGGAACGTTTAATTCACACTTATTGACGATAGTTATTACCTGGCATGTAAGTGGCGTGAATGTTACTTGCCACTTGCCAGCCCAGGTCTGGATATCGTCCAGCTCTATTGGAGCCTACACCCAATGAGCCGTGAAACTCAGTTCAATGACGATGTACACACATTAATCCTAACACGTGCCTACAGGGCTGGTGCAGGAGGGAAGGCTTCAGATACGTGGATCATTGTGAAATATTCTGGGGAATGTGGGACATGTACATGAAGGACGGATTGCCCCTGAACTGGAGGGACACCAATATCTTGGGTGGTAGATTTGCGAAAGCTCTTCGGGAGGGTTTAAACTAGATTGGCAGGGGAATTGGAACCAGAGATATGGTTCAGAGGATACAGTAGCTGTTAAACAGGCAGAAATTGTATGCAGCGAGTCTGTGAGGAAGGATACGCAGTTAATAGGGCAAAGTTGCACTCAGTGGAATGCGTTATAAAGAGTGCCTGTTTCAATGCAAAGAGTGTCAGGAATAAGGGAGATGAACTTAGAGAATGGATCATTACTTGGAACTACGATGTTGTGGCCTTTACGGAGACTTGGATTTCAGAGAGGCAGGCATGGTTGTTAGATGTTCTGTAGTTTAGATGTTTTCAGAATAATGGGGAAGGAGGCAAAAGAGGAGGAGGAGTGGCACTGTTAATTAGGGACTGCATCACAGCTGCAGAAAAGGAGGTAGCTGAGGAAGGTTTGTCTGCTTAGTGAGTGTGGGTGGAAGGCCAAAACGAGAAAGGAGCAGTCACTTTATTGGGAGTTCTCTATAGACACCCCAATAGCAGCAGAGAGATAGAGGACAAATTGGACGGCAGATCTTGGAAAGGTGAAGAAGTAACAGAGGTGTTGTCATGGGTGACTTGAACTTCCCGAATATTGCCTGGAACCTCCTGACTGCTATTGGGCTGGATGGAGCAGATTTTGTCAAGGTGCATACAGGAAGGATTCCTGAAACAATATGTAGATAGGTCGAAATGACATGAAATGAAAATGAAATGAAAATTGCTTATTGTCACGAGTAGGCTTCAATGAAGTTACTGTGGAAAAACCCCTAGTCGCCACTTTCCGGCGCCTGTTCGGGGAGGTTGGTACGGGAACCGTACTGTTGGCCTGCCTTGGTCCGTTTTAAAAGCCAGTGATTTAGCCCAGTGTACTAAACCAGCCTCATGGCTTGGGGGTGGGGGGGGGGGGGGGGCATATTGGACTCGGTGCTCGGCAATGATCCAGGCCAGGTGTCAGTTTTCTCGGTAGGAGAGCATTTCGGTGTCAGTGACCACAACTCCTTAATGTTTACGATAGCCATGGAGAGGGACAAGAACAGATACTATGGGAAGGTATTTAATTTGGGGAGGGGAAATTATACTGCTGTTAGCCAGCAGCTGAGGAGCATAAAGTGGAAACAATTGATCTTGATTAAATGGACAACAGTAATGTGGGGTTGTTTCAGGAGCACTTGCTGAGAGTGCTGGATAGCTTTGTCCCACTGAGATGAGGAAGGGATGGGAAGGTGAAGGAGCCTTGGATCGCAAGAGAAGTGGAGTTTCTAGTCCAGAGGAAGAAGGAAGCTTACATAAGGTTGAGGGCACGGCTCTCGAGGGTTACAAGGTAGCCCAGAATGAACTCAAAAATGGACTGAGGAGAGCTGGAAGGGGGCCGAAAAGGCCCTGGTGGAAGGATTAGGGGAAACCTCAAGGCGTTCTACACTGATGTGATAAATAAGAGGATGATCAGAGTGAGAGTAGGGCCGATCTGGAATAGCGGAGGGAGCTTGTGCCTAGAGTCTGAGAAGATGGGCCAAGCCCTAAATGAATATTTTGCTTCAGTCTTCACTAGAGAGGGGAACTTGTTGCTCATGAAAACAATGAGAAAAAGGTTAATACCATTGAGCAGGTTGATATTAAGAAAAAGGATGTGCTGGATATTTTGAAAAGCATCAGAATAGATACGTCTCCTTGAGCTAACGGTATATACCCAAGGTTACTATGGGAAGTGAAGGAGGAAATTGCTGCGCCGTTGGCAATGATCTCTGCATCCTCACTCATCACTGCAATAGTACCGGGAGATTTGAGGGAGATGAATGTTGTTCCATTGGTCAAGAAAGGGAATAGGGATATTCCTGGGAATTACAGACCAGTCCGTCTTATGTCTGTGGTGTGCAAAATATTGGAAAGGATTCTAAGAGATAGGATTTATGATTACTTAGAAAAACATAATTTGATCAAAGGTAGTAGCATGGCTTTGTGAGGGGCAGTTCATGCCTCACAAGCATCATTAAGTTCACTGAGGATGTGATAAGACACGTTGATAAAGGTCCGGCAGTGGATGTGGTGTACATGGATTTCAGTAAGGCATTTTATGAGGTTCCCCATGGTCGGCTCATTCAGAACGTCAGGGGGCATGGGATATAGGAAAATGTAGCTGTCTGGATACAGAATTGGCTGGCCAAAAGAAGACAGCAAGTGGTAGTGGATGGAACGTATTCCGCCTGGAGGTCGGTGACCAATGATGTCCCGCAGGGATTTGTTCTGGGACCTCTGCACTTTGTGTTTTTTATAAATGACTTGGATGATGAACTGAAAGGGTGGGTTAGTAAATTTGCCGATGACACGAAGATTGGGGGAGTTGTAGATAGTGTTGAGGGCTGTTGCATGTTACAACAGGACATTGACATGATGCAGATCTAGGCTGAGAAGTGGCAGATGGAGTTCAATCTTGATAAATGTGAAGTGATTCATTTTGGAAGGTTGAATTTGAATGCTGAATACAGGGTTAAAGGCAGGATTCTTGGAAGTGTGGGGGGACAGAGGGATCTTACATAGATCCCTCAAAGTTGCCACACAGGTTGATAGGGTTGTTAATAAGGTGTACGGTGTGTTGGCTTTCATTAATAGGGGGATTGAGTTTCAGAGCCGCGAGGTTTTGCTGCAGCTTTATAAAACCCTAGTTAGACCACAGTTGGAATATTGTGTCTAGTTCTGGTTGCCTCATTATAAGAAGGATGTGGATGCTTTGGGGAGGGTGCCTAGGAGATGTACCAGGACGCTGCGTGGTCTCAAGGGGTTGTCTTATGAAGAAAGATTGAGGGAGCTCGAGCTTTTCTCACTGGAGTGAAGAAGGAAGAGAGGTGACTTGACAGAGGTGTACAAGGTGCTGAGAGGCATGGACAGAGTGGATCGTCATAGACTCTTCCCCAGGACGGAAATGGCTATCACGAGGGAATATCATTTTAAGGTGATTGTAGGAAGGTATAGGGGATATGTCAGAGGTACTTTCTTTACACAGCGAGTGGTGGGTGCGTGGAATGCATTGCCAGCAGAGGTGGTGGAGTCAGAATCATTAGGGACTTTTAAGTTACTCTTGGACAGGCACATGGACAGCAAAAAATTGGGGGTTGTAGGTTAGGTTGATCTTAGATTCAGATAAGTGGTCTGCACAACATCGTGGGCCGAAGGGCCTGTACTGTGCTGTACTGATCTATGTTCTATGTTCTAACCGTGCGTGAATCCCTTAATCCAAAGTGGGGGGTTCATTACACATCGCAGTAAGTGACTGCATTTTCACCCCACATGGGCGTCTATAACTTCACTCCAAGCGCATGGTCAGACCTCACCCAATGTCGGTGTGTGTAAATTGGACCAAGAACCCATCTTTAGAACATTTTGGGTTAAGGTATGTGGAGAGAGTACATAATTAAGACTTCTAATAGCGTGCTTGGATGAGCGATTTGGTTGTGATTTTTGGGGTAATGAAGGGAATAGTTGATGTTCCAATCCCAGTTTGTGTGATAACGGGACTGGTAGATCCTAAAATGGAACTCTGTCTCAAAAGACTGCTACTTTAACTTTTTTTTAGCAAGCATGGAGAGTTAGGGATCACTAATTAGATTTAACAAGGAAAAATCAGTTATTACAGACGAAAACATTTATTATAATACAATAGTCCTTTATAATAATGATAATCATGATCTTTATTGTCACACGTAGACTTGCATTGACACCACAATGAAGTCACCGTGAAAAGCCCCTAGTTTACGCATTCCGGAGCCTGTTTGGGTACATTGAGAATGTCACATTTACCTTCACAAATATACAAAACATTTTACGGTTAGTGCGGGATACACATATATTTTACACCATATTATTCTCAGCAACACACAGTCCTTTCAAACACCAAGGCTGTCTGTGTTCTCACATAATGCACTCTGAACCCGAGTGAAATTCTATGGATGTTCTCCTCAATTCCCCCCAGAAAATTCTTATACCATGAGCCACCTTTTATCATTGAGCTCCAGCTTCCACACGAGTGAATTGAAATTAATCTGTCAAAAGACACACTTCCCAATCTTGTTTTAAACAATGCTTTCCCTCAGTTGCATCCATCAAGGATTCACTTTCAGGTTTTACAACTCCACGTTCAGGATTCCTTTGACATGACTTTCACACAAACCATGTCACAATTGCTTTCAATATCAATTTCCAGGCGGCATTGCACAAAACTTTTAATTTACCTCTGAAGTATTTTTGCTACTTTAAAGCTGGTTACTGTAGTTGCTTCCTTAATTCGGAACACGTTAAATGCTTTCCCCTTGAACAGTATTTTGTTTATCCTTTTGGTCTCTGTTCCCTTAACTTCAGTTTTCCTGATACATTCTTTCGGCTGTAAGTCCCGAGTTGGCTGGACTTTATCTGGTCCTTTCTGAAACCAGCCTGTTTGAACACCACTTCTCCTGTCGAGCTTTTCTTCTGTCGGTGCTGAAAGATATTCACTCTCCACCTTCCTATCTTCAACTGCTCATGAACGCATTTGAAATGAAACAGAGAAAAAGCCATTCGTCCTCAAAAGTTGCTCCCAGACATTATGCTGATGAAAGCTGGTTTGGTTTTCATGTCCTAATTATCTCTAAGGACAATAGAAACATAGCTTGAACAGAACAACCTCTGCACATAAAAAACACTTTGGTCCTGCGTGAATGTACCTCTCCATTTACTCTTCCTTACAGAGAAACGCTAAATGAACCCCACTAAAAAATAACCCTTATTTCTAATATTTCACAGGACAAATATACATCCTTTGAAACTTCGTCTGTTTTCCTGACAATAGAATTTATGAAGTCATATTTTTCCCTGTTTCCAGCAGAGTTTAGGACAAGGGAACATTAATTCAATATCAGAGCCAAGCAATTAAGGACAAAAATAACCAAATATTTCTTTGTGCAACAAATTGAAGACATGAGGATCTTTCTGGCACAAAAATAAATGAACGACAGTTTATAATAATTTAAAGTTTTGTATCGAAATGTAATAGTTGCCGAGGGGGTGTTACAGTGAACATGTTACCAAGGTGGATTGCAACAAATCAAAAATAGATTAACCATTTTCTAATTGAATGACCCAACAGTATCGAAGGTTTGAGTGGCTTACCTCTTATCTGAGAGTCCTCTCACTCACGGTTTACCTTTTCTTTTCATTGAGCAACACGTCAAATAGTTTGTTACTCTGACTTTCTGTCAGACAGCAGACAATAGTGGATCTGAAGTCTCTGCATAGATACTCTGGGAAGTTTTGGCCTCTTGTCATCAAGTACAGTGCAGATTATTGAGCTAATTAACAGATTACTTTAAAGAAGTCTTGCAACACCAGGTTAAAGTCAAACAGGTTTGTTTCAAACACTAGCTTTCGGAGCACTGCTCCTTCCTCAGGTGAATGAAGAGTTTTGTCCCAGAAACATATGTTTGGACAAATTTAAAGATGCAAGACAATGCTTTGAATGCGAGCATTTGCAGGTAATTAACTCTTTACAGATCCAGAGATAGGGGTAACCGCAGGTTAAAGAGGTATGAAGTAGCTCAAGCCAGGCCAGTTGGTAGGATTTCGCAAGCCCAGGCCAGATGGTGGGGGATGAATGTAATGTGACATGAATCCAAGGTCCCGAGTGAGGCCGTACTCATGTGTGCGGAACTTGGCTAAATGTTTATGCTCGGCGAATTTGCATTGTCGTGTGTCCTGAAGGCCGCCACGGAGAATGCTTGATGGAGAATAGAGGCTCAATGCCCTTGACTGCTGAAGTGTTCACCGACTGGAAGGGAACATTCGTGCCTGGCGATCGTCGCGTGATATCCATTCACACATTGTCGCAGTGTCTGCATGGTCTTGCCAATGTACCACGCTTCAAAGGTTTGAGTACATTGGCGAGACCATGCAGACGCTGCAACAATGGGTGAATGGACATTGTGCGGCAATCGCCAGGCAGGAATGTTCCCTTCCAGTTGGGGAACACTTCAGCAGTCAAGAGTATTCCACCTCTAATCTCTGGCTAAGCGTTCTCCAAGGCGGCCTTCAGGATGCACAACAACGCAAAATATCCCTGCAGAAACTGATAGCCAAGTTCCGCACACATGAGTACAGCCTCAACCGGGACCTTGGATTCATGTTGCATTACATTCGTGTTCCATCATCTGGTTGGGCCAGGGAAATCCTACCAACTGTCCTGGCTTGAGACAATTCACACCTCTTTAACCAGCTGTTACCCCATCTCTGGATCTGTGAAGACTTAATTACTTGCAAATGCTCGCATTCAAAGCATTGTATTGCATCTTTGACTTTGTCTAAATATATGTCTCTGGAACATACCTCTTCATTCACCTGAGGAAGGAGCAGTGCTCCGAAAGATAATGTTTAAAACAAACGTGTTGGACTTTAACCTGGTGTTTTAAGACTTCTTACTGTGCTCATCCCAGTCAAATGCCGGCCCCTACACAGCATAACAGATTACTTGTATACAATTTAATTCAGGATTGTGAAGAACACGCTGTGTCTATTTCGTCAAGCCCATAAACCAAGTGTACATTTCAAGCAGCGTGACTCGCTGGGCTTAACCAGTCCTGAGGGCGTAGATGTCAATCTAACCATTCAGGAAAGAAAGAACCCAAGGACAATCATCCGTATCGTTGTGTACTTGTCTCTGCTGCATTTTTACACGCCGTTATTTATATCATTCACCACTGTAGAATTATTATTGATATGATGTCCTGTCTTTTCAGATAAACAATGGTTCGCCACGACCAAAGTGCTTAGATAACTTCAGAACCTATCTATCAGTCAATACTGGGCATTGTTGAGGTACTGTTGGCCATTTGTCGCTGTAATATATTATTTCACGCCAATCGGTGACCTCCGGAATCACGTTACTCTCACTATAACATGTGTATTTGGGTGTCCAAGCGTGACTCAATGAGGACTGTCTAAAAGCATGAGAATAGCAGAAGTTCTGAGGATGAGAGCCAAACCTTTTGCAGCTTCACCACGGGGTATGCTAACTCGTGGAACCACCATTTTATACGCAGAGCTAAGTGGCCCAACAAATATCTGATCTCCCCACTTACAGCCTTGTCAAATCCAGTTGTGAATAATGATGAACAATTACAAAATAAGTTATTGAACACATTAAGTGAACTTCCCCGTCGTCACCGACGACGATGTCCAATTTCGTCGTTTAAAGTCCAAGGCTGAAGCACCTACAAATATCATCAGGAGAAGTGACTGGGTGATGATCCACCATTTTTCGCCTCGTGAGGGCATTGATATCAATCATGACCTGTTTCAATTTTGTCCACATTGTATGAAGATACAGATGAGTGTATCTGGATAGAGTAACGCTTCATTGACCGAAGAAGGTCTCGCCTCCTAGATCCTGCAGGGGTGGGATTGGAATCAGAGCGTTAGTTTAGAAGGTGTTTTAACTGAAGGGGAAATAAAGAACAAAATTAGATAACAACATCACCCTCAGGGAGAGCAAAAAATGTGACAAGTACGAGAAGGGAGGTGGTCAAATCAGGACTGAGGGTATTGCACCTAAATGCGCAAAGTGTACGGAACAAGGTAAATGAGCTTGTTGCGCACATTGAAATTGTTCGGTACGATGTTTTTGGCATCACAGAGACGTGACTGCAAGTGTATTAGGTCTGGGATCTAAATATACAAGGATATATGTCCTATCAAAAGGACAGGCAGATAGGCAAAGGGGATGGGGTTGCATTGAAAGTATGGAATGAAATTAAATCGATATCAAAGAGTGATATAGGATCAGAAGGCATAGTTTCTCTGTGCGTAGAGTTTCAAACGTTACACACCCTTGATGGGAGTTATGTGCAGGCCACCTAGCAGTAGTCAGGATGTGTGGCAGAAAATAAATCAGGAAGTAGGAAAGGCATATAAAAAAGGCAATAATAAAATAATCATGGGGGACTTCAATATGTAGGTATATTGGGAAAGTCAGGTTGGTAGTGGATACCAAGAAAATGAATTTGTGAAATGACTAAGAGGTGTTTTTTTGGAGCAGCTTGTGACCGAGCCTACTAGGGAACAGGAAATTCTGGAAATGGTGATGTGTAATGAGGCAGACTAGATTCGGGAACTTAAGGTAAAGGAACCCTTAGGCCACAGTGGCCACAATATGATAGAATTCAAACTGCAGTTTGAGAGGGAGAAGCTGGAATCAGATGTAACGGTATTACAATTAAATATGGGTAGCTGCAAAGGCATGAGAATGGAGCTGGCCAGATTTGATTGGAAAAGGAGCCTAGCAGGGAAGGCAGTGGACAGTAATGGCAGGGTTTTTCGGGCAATCCGAGAGGCACAACATGCTAAGGGGAGGAGAATGCATCCATAGCTGACGAGGAAATTTAAGGACAGCATAAAAGCAAATGAAAAAGCACACCAAGTGTTGAGGATTAGTGGTAAGCCAGAGGATTGGGAAACCCTTAAAAGCGAGCAGAGGACAATTAAAAAAGCAATAAGGAAGGAGAAGGTGAAATATGTGTGCAAGCTAGCTAGTAATATCAATGAAGATAGGAATAATTGTTTTCAATATATAGAAGGTAAGAGAGAGACATAAATAGACATTGGACCAGTGGAAATGGTGGTTGGCGAAATAATAATAGGAAACACAGAAATGGCAGAGGAACTGAATAGTTAATTTGCATCAGTCTTCACGGTGGACAACATCAGTGGTATGACAGAGGTCCAGGAGAATCAGGGGGCCGAGGTGAGTGCAGTGGCCATCACTAAGGAGAAGGTTTTGGGGATACTGAAAAGTGTGAAGGTGGATAAATCACCTGGACCGGGTGGACTACTCCCCGGGGATCGAAAAGAGATAACTGAGGAGGTTGTGGAGGCATTAGTGGTAATCCTTCAGGAATCACTAGAGGCAGGAAGGGTCCAATGGGACGCGAAAGTGGCTTATGTAATACTGCTGATTAAGAAAGGAAGGTGGCAGAAGACGGGAAATTATCGGTCGGTTCGCCTGACATCGGTCATTGGTAAGATTTTAGAATCTATTATTAATTATGAGATCGTGGAGTACTTGGAAATGCATGATAAAATAGGACTGAGTTATCAAGGCTTCGTCAAAGGGAGGTCATGTGTGACAAATGTGTTAGAGTTCTTTGAGGAAGTAACAAGGAAGTTAGAGAAAGGAGAACCTCTGGACGTGATTTATTTAGATTCCCAGAAGGCATTTGAAAAGGTGCCGCATAGAAGACTGTTAAAAACGATAAGAGCACATGGTGTTAAGGGTACGATTCCAGCATGGATGGAGAATTCGCTGACTGGCAGAAAGCAGAGAATAGGGATGAAGGGGTCTTTTTCAGGATGGCAGCCGGTAAGTAATGGTGTGCCTCAGGGGGCTGTGTTGGTACCACAACTTTTCACAATATACTTTAACGATCTCGAACAAGGAACTGAAGGCAGTTTTGCTAAGTTTTGCTATGATACAAAGAACTGTAAAGGGGCAAGTAGTATTGAGGAAGGAGAGGTGCTGCAGAAGGACTTGAACACGCAACGAGAGTGGGCAAAGAGTGGCAGATGGAATACAATGTGGAAAAGTGTGAGGTTATGCACTTTGGAAGGAGGAATGGAGGCATAGACTATTTTCTAAATGGAGAAATTCTCAGGAAATCAGAAGCAAAACTGGACTTGGGAGTCCGCGGTCACGATTCTCTAAAGGGTAATGTACAGGTTCAGTCAGCAGTTAGGAGGGCAAATACAACGCCAGCGTTCGTGTCGACATGGCTGGAATACAAGACCAGGGATGTACTTCTGAGGCTGTATAAGACAATGGACAGACCCTATTTGGAGTGTTATGAGCAGTTTTGGGCCCCGTATCTAAGGAAGGATGTACTGGCTTTGGACGGGGTCCAGAGGAGGTTCACCAGAATTATCCCTGTAATGAGGAGCTTGTCTTATGTGGAGCGGTTGAGGACTCTGGGTTTGTACTCATTGGAGTTAGAAGGATCAGGGGGAGATCTTATTGAAACTTACGAGATACTGCGAGGTCTGGATAGAGTGGACATGCGGAGGGTGTTTCCACTTTTAGGAAAAGATAGAACCAGATGACACAATCTCAGACTAAAGGGACGATTCTCTCAAATAGAGGTGAGGAGGAATGTCTCCAGCCAGAGGGAGGTGAATTTGTGGAACTCTTTGCTGCAGAAGGCTGTGGAGGCCAAATTACTGAGTGTCTTTAAGTTAGAGATAGATAAGTTCTTGATTAATAAGGGGATCACGGATTATGGGGAGAAGGCAGGTGAATGGGGATGAGAAAAATGTCTGCTATGATCGGATGGCGGAACAGACTCGGTGGGCCGAGTGGCCTTATTTTGCTCCTATGTCTTATCATCTTATTTTCGTAAGACAAAACAGCCCACACTATTTTAATTTTTCATACCGTCCATGAACTTTGCGCTGTGGCTCAATGTGTACTCCTACAGTATTCAGAGGATTAGATTCGGTAAGATTTTGAGCAGATTTATAACCTAAATAATGCACTGCAACAACCCATTGATGTTCCTTCCACGGACATTGCAAGTTCGAAACTTATCAAAATAAGGGCAGAAACCGCAGGGGAATGCCAACATCTGCAAGTTCCCCATCAACTCACTTCACCAGCCTGACTTAGGGCAGCAGGGGAGAAATATGGTTACCATTGCTGCATCACAGCGTCTGTCACCCAAGTTTGATTCCGACACTTGGAGCGGAGTTTGTGGAGTGCGTACATTCTCCCAGTGTCTGCGTGGCCTTCTGCCCGCAGTCCAAGGATTTGCAGGTTAGGCAGTTTTACCAGACTAAATTGTGTCATATGTGTACAAAGCGTGAGGTAGGATTATGGGCATAGGGCCGAAGTTGGTGCTCTTTTAGAGGATCCGTGCCAGCTCGATGGGCCGCATGGCCTCCTTCTCTACTGTTGGCTTTCTATATCACCGACCCATATCGCTGCTCACTAAATATTGTGGATCTCCCTCCAAAATACACTCTGGTTGTACGTACATTTTAATGCTTACAAGGTTCAGTAATGCACCTGAAGTTCAACTTCTCAAAGGCAATACATGTTCGCATTTCTATTGGCGTCCGCATCCTCGGAATGCATGAAACATGGCAAACACCTGCATGGTTTGAAATTTGAAACCTTACCTGACGACATTTCTTAGCTATTTTGTCTTGCCTGTCTGTAAAGATCATGTCCTTCTGATCATAGCAGTTCTGACCCAAGATTTTGAAACTTTAATCTTGTAATTTCTCTCTCGCTTGTTGATACTGATGTTATTCCCTATTTGAAGCATCCCCTCTTTTTATTAAGTCGAGAAAAAGTATTAACCGCACAATAAAGTTCCTTATGTTCACACTACAGCTTTTTTGCATATTTGATTAACTTTGATTACCACATCTCATTCTTACAGTTGAAGATTGGCAGGTGCGACTGGGCAATGGAGAGAGCGTCTGTGATGGCCGAGTAGAGGTTTATTATGGCGGTGTTTGGGGGAGAGTTATTGACACTCACTGGGATTTCAAAGATGCAGATGTAGTTTGCAGGCATCTGAAGTGCGGCTCTGCAGTAAGTATTTATAACCACTGGAAGTTTGGAAAAGGCACCGGCCCAGTCTGGATCAGCAATGTCAGATGCAATGGAAGTGAACCTTCCTTCTGGAATTGCAGTTTTACACAAGCAAGACAATTATCTGTCGCAGATGACGTCGGTGTAGTTTGCTCTGGTACGAACTTCTTTCCTTGTTTACTAAACAAACTAAAGACATCCATGACATCTCATAGTAATAATGCACTCATCACCAAACGGTCTTGCACACAGCAATGGCTCACAGGTCCTTATAAGACAGGGAATTTAAAAAATCCAATTGGGAATTCTGGAGAAATGTGTTTTCTCAGTAATAGCGAGACCTTGCAATTCATGACCAAATGGTCTAGTTGAGGCGAACAATGTTGTTTCTTGCAAAGAGAAGCTCCTGCAAGCTCCCTCCATTTAGATTAAATCGTGGTTTCAATTATTCCTGCCATGAGATCCTTATATGGTATCTTTGAGAACATATGAAACATAGAAAATAGAGGAGGAGGAGGCCATCCGGCTCCTAGATCCTGCTCTTTCCTCAATAAGATCACGACTGACTTGATTGTGGCCTTACCTCCACTCCCCTCCTTGTCCCCCACATCAATTCCGTTGCTTGTAAATCGAATATCTGTCCAAACTATCCCGAGATTATTCAATTACTCGGCCTCCAGTGCTCCCTGGCGAAAAAATTCCAAAGATTAGCAACCCTCTGAGAGAAGATATTTCCTTTGATATCCGTGCTCAATGGGAGGTTTAGTTATTTTGACGTGTTTATTATAAAGTCTGTATCGCTGCCGTATTTCCATTTTAGAACTCTGCAATTAAAAATTGTGCACCATTCGTATTATTAAGGTGGGATAGGAATTAGTCATGTAAAAATGGCACAACCCTTTGATGGAATCCTAACAATCTAATCGTTAAGCAGTTAGAAGCAGGATACAAATTAGGAATGGATCGATAGGGAACTCTATGCTCGAAGATTTGCTACTGAATATAACTATTCCTGTCCCCCAGGTCACGTTCAGGTAAGGTTGGTGGATGGTGGAAGTCGGTGTGCTGGAAGGGTGGAACTTTACTACAATGGAACCTGGGGATCTGTGTGTGATGACGCCTGGGAATTAGCAGACGCCCATGTTGTTTGTAACCAGCTGAAGTGTGGAGATGCTCTAAATGCAACTGTTTCCGGGCGGTTTGGTCCAGGAGAGAGACCTATCTGGCTGGACAGCATGAACTGTACAGCGAAGGAATCTGTCTTGTGGGAATGTCCGGCAGGCCCGTGGGGTGAAAGCGACTGCAATCACAAAGAAGATGCTGGAGTTATCTGCTCGGGTGAGATGTAGTTTTAAATATTCACATTTGTGACTACTTTTGAAAATAAATCCTTAAAAAACACTTCGGCCTGAGGTAATTGATTCGCACCAGTGCTATTCCTTACATTTGGCATTACGTAGCCTACCGCTTTCGGTAACCAATGTTCTACTTGCACAACAGCATAATGTAGAATGACTCTGCAAGAGACAGTCGAGTATCTTCTTAATTCTTAATTCCTAAGCAAGTTAATTCCTTTGAAATAATTTTACTTTCTGAAGGCCACTGATAAAAAAAATCTTATTAACTTAACGACTTTGTAGAACAGAAAGCCTGACCTTGTGTTGTTGCAATTTATGCCGTGCGATTGATCCGAAGCGAAGGTTCAGCTTCAACCATTGTTCCGCAGAGCACAGGGATATAAGGCTGCAGAACGGACCGAACCACTGCCGGGGCCGAGTTGAGGTTTTCTATAATGCGACTTGGGGGACTGTTTGTGGCGATTCCTTTGGAATGGAGGATGCAGAAGTGGTTTGCACGCAGCTCAGCTGTGGATCGGCTTGATCTGTGGATCGCGAAGTTACATTTGGCAGGGGTACTGGACCGATCTGGCTCGATGATGTGGACTGCCGTTTGCACGACTCACTGCTATGGCAATGCCCATCTTCACCTTGGGGTCAACATAATTGCAAACACCAGGAGGATATTGGAGTAATTTGTTCAGGTAACAGGTGCAAATTGAATCTATTTCTCTGGGAATGTTTTTCTCGTATGTAAACGTAAGGTCATCAAACATGCAGCTCAATTCTTAACACACAGCGCATTCCATTCCCCACGGTACGGTAACGGCTTTCCTCCATTTTCACCTGATCAAGCAACACTTTAAATTTGAAATTCATTTATTTTCAAATCCTCCCACGGGTCGTCATCTTCCTATCCCTGCAAACTCCTCCAAACTCACAACTCGCCAGTATATCTCTGACCATTTAATTCGGGCCTCTCGCCGGTTCCCAAATAAAATTACTCCATCATCGGTCAAGATGCGCTGAGTTCTTTATACCCCGAGATCTCTAATCTCCAATCCGCACTCTGTGCCTTTCCCCTTCTCTACCTCGCTTTTCCCTTTTAAAAGACTCTTTAAAAGCAATCTATTTGACATAGAATTTTGTCATTTAACCTAACCTGTCTTTATGTGTCTTATTTTGTTTTACAATACATTCGTGAAGCACCGTGCGACATTGAAGGCACTATATATACAAATTGTTATTGAAGTAATCAATGTATTTTCTTTCAGAAATTAATCCAATTAAAATACGCTATGACGGAGGTGCGAAGAAAAGTAATATGGCAGCAGTTTCAGAAGATTTCGGTAATTATTGATAAAGACAGAAGGATATTTTTCTGGTGTTTTCTTCCGTGTAAACATTTTTTCCAATTTAAGTCCTAAATGGACATTTACAGCTTGTCCACCAACACACTTCTTCTACTATTAGTACCAAGCGTTTTACATATAGTATCGAGCACAGTTGCAGCATTCAGGAGAATGGCAAACTGAATTTTCATTCTGGCAGCAGATTTCATCATTGCAAGGATTGTAATTTTGAGAGTAGAATTAATAAAATATTATTGAAAATTTAGTAATTCATTGTTGTTAATCACAAAATCAGAGAATTGCTGCAGCAGAAGACCATTAGACGCAACGCATCTGCACCAGCTGTCTAAATTAGCATTATGAAATAAAGCCATGCTCCTGCATTAATCCTGTACTCTTGCATGTAGCTTCTATTCAAATAATCATCCACTGATTTCTTGAAGGCCTCGATTGAACATGCCTTCACCACACTTCCAGGAACTTCAATGTAGACTCAACCCATTCGTTCTGTGAAAAATATTTTCTGACTTCAGGGTTGCTTTTTTTGCAAATCACTTTAAATCTGTTGCCTCGCGTCCTCGATCTTTCACGAGTTGGAACATTTTATCCCTATCTCCTTTGTCCAGGCCCCTCGAGACTTTGACCACCCGCATTAACTATTCACTCAGCATTCTGCTGCCCAAGGAGAATGCTCGTAACTTCTCCAATCTATCTCCATAACTGAAGTTTCTCATCCCCGGAACCATCCTTGCACACTACTGGAGAATGTTCTTCATACAGTGTGACACCCCGAAATGTAAAGATGCACTAGACTAACTTCTGTCTTATACTGGTTCAGTACAACCTGCTTTCCCTTTTACCTGGTTTCACTAATTAATAAAGTATGGGGAACTGTTTGCTTTACTAATTGCTCTCTTCAGCTGTTAAAGGCAATGTTTAAAGGAATGGCACCCTGCATATAATAAATGGAAATGGAGGTTTTTAAACCGACCCAGCCAGCCAGCATCATTTGTCACAAAGTCTATTCCAACTCTGACAATTGTCCTTACTGCCCGAAGCATGCCAGCAGCTACAAGGCACAAGTCAGGAATGTGGTGGAATACTCTCTGCTTCCCTGAAAGATTACATCTCCAACAACAGAGAATATTGACCCCATCCAGGACAAAGTAGCCCGCTTCATTTATATCCAATAACTAACATTTACTCCTTCCACCACCACCGCACTGTACTATCGACAAATAATGAACAAAGAACAATGAAAATTACAGCACAGGAACAGGCCCTTCAGCCCTCCCAGCCTGCACTGATCCAGATCCTTTATCTAAACCTGTAGCCTATTTTCCAAGCATCTACTTCCCTCTGTTCCTCGTCCGTTCATATATCGGTCTAGATGCATCTTAAATGATGTTATTGTGCCCGCCTCTACCACCTCCACTGGCAAAGCGTTCCAGGCACCCACCACCCTCTGCGTAAAAACCTTCCCACGCACATCTCCCTGAAACATTCCCACTCTCACCTTGAAATCGTGACCACTTGTAATTGACACCCCCACTATTGGAAAAAGCTTGTTGCTATCCACCTTGTCCATACCTCTCATAATGAGTTAAGTGTTGCTGGTCAAAATTCTGGAACTCCCTCCTGAATAGCAATGTGAGTGTACCTGTACCAGGTGGACTGCAGTGCTTCCTGTAGGCAGCTCAGCACTACCTTATCAAGGGCACCTTCGCAAGCGATGGGAAACAAATACTGACATATCCATCGCCACCTAAATCCGAAGAATAGAAATACAAATGCCCTCTCTCTGAAAGCATTAAAGTTACTATTCTGAATTGTGGCAGAGCATGTCGAGCGCATCAAGATTTCCAATGCCAGGGCAGCACGGTGGCCTAGTGGTTAGCACAGCTGCCTCACGGTGCTGAGGTCCCAGGTTCGATCACGGCTCTGGCTCACTGTCCGTGTGGAGTTTGCACATTTTCCCCCTGACTGTGTGGGTTTCGCCCCAACAACCCAAAAATGTGCAGAGTAGGTGGATTGGCCACGCTAAATTGCCCCCTAATTGGAAAAAATAATTGGGTAATCTAAATTTATTTTTTAAAAAAGAAAGAAAAAAAAAGATTTCAAATGCCTCCAGCAGGCAAATTATAATAAATCAATTCCTTTGCATCGTCACATGTATGTTGTTAAATGGGTGTAATTCCTAGATTGTAAAGTTTCCCGCTATACATGAAGACAATTGAGCTGAGTTCTATGTATCCGCGCAAAGTATCCCTGGTCATGGATATTACCAGTATTTTTGACATGGTGTCGTCTAACATTATTAGTTCGTTATTATTCAGAACAGGGCAGACGCAATAGAGTAATTGCTTCCAACTGCAAGTTAAAGTGTCGGTTTTTCACACATTATCGTTTGTTTCAGATTTGCAGCTGGCTGCAGGATTCAATAATTGTTCGGGAAGAGTCGAAATCTTCTTCAGTGGTGCTTGGGGAACGGTTTGCGATGATTCCTGGGATAGGAACGATGCTGCTGTCGTCTGTCGACAATTAAACTGTGGGCAACCAGTGTGGACACCGGGAGAGATGCTATTCGACAAAGGGAAGAGCAAAATCTGGATGGACGAGGTTAAATGCAAGGGGAGTGAACTATTCCTGTGGGACTGCCAATTTTCACCGATGGGTGATAATGACTGTACACATAAAGAAGACGTTAATGTGATATGTTCTGGTGAGCGATATTTATTTGAACATTTACTGTGGAACTCAGATGCTTGCTTTCAAATACCTCCGTGGCCACGGCACCTTCCATGTCTGTGTCCTTATGTTGTCCTACCAACCCGAATAATTCTACAGTTCTGACCCTCTATGCAACACTGATTCTTATCGTTTCACCATTCCCATCGTGCGTTCAGCAGCATGGACGTTCAATACCCGCTCCTCTCCACCGCTTTACACATGTCTCAACTCTTAAATTCCCTTTCATTGCCTCGTTAAAATATTTATCTCTGTCCACGATTTTGGCCACTTAACCTGACATCTCTATGTATAATTCCTTGTCAAATGTTCGCTGTGAATTGTCATGTAAATAGCGTTGCAGCGGTGAATTTGTGCAAACAATGCAAAATGAAATAAGAGATCCTGATTATTATCCGCAGGAAGGCAGAAACTTCCAGGGGCAACGCGAATGCGTTTTGTAAATTTTCGTCCGAGTTCCATAAAAGATCCAAATGTCCATATCAGGATGCTTTGAAACAAATGAAACATCTGTGGTTGCTTTGTTAGCAAGCTAGTCAACGGGGAGGCATTTTAATATTGAAAAGTATGGTCTTCTGAAAGGATTATTCTAATTAGAGGATGTTACGAGATGAAGAAAGTCCAGATTCATAACATGGGTTAAAAGTGCACATTTAGTGAAATGCACCCTTACTGTGCGTCCCACACCACAACGTCCTAGCTACAATAATAAGAAGGTGAATGCATCGTACAGTTCTGCGAGTCTGTGCCATTGCTTATTACATTTTCACCTGGCCACTACTTTTAAAGATTCCTGTACGTGGACTCCAAGCACTAAAAAATGCATATTGAGTCATAGAGTCTTACAGCTCAGAAAAGAGGCCATTTAGCTCATCGCGTCTCTGCCGGCAATCAAGCACCTATCTATTATAAAATGGCACTCTATCTCTTTAAATTATTTCTTTGATCAATACGCAAGCGTCTCCTGTCCTTTTCCCTCCACCACTATCTTTCCTGAATACCGAGTATTATTATTCATTGGCGTGCTATGTGCAATTATCGAGATGTCCTAAAATGCAACTTGCAGCTCTTCACATCTGACCGTTGTCTGATCCCTGTAATTTCGGAATCATTATTTATAAGATCATAAGAACTAGGAGCAGGAGTAGGCCATTATTCCTACCGAAATGGATAACCTCACATTTATCAACATTGTATTCTATCTGCCAGACCTCAGCCCATTCACTTAACCTATCCAAATCCCTTTGCAGACTTCCGGTACCCTCTGCACTTTTTGCTTTACCACTCATCTTCGTGTCGTCTGCAAACTTGGACACATTGCACTTGGTCCCCAAGTCCAAATCATCTATGTAAATTGTGAACAATTGTGGGCCCAACACTGAACCCTGAGGGACACCACTAGCTACTGATTGCCAACCAGAGAAACACCCATTAATCCCGACACTTTGCTTTTTATTAATTAACCAGTCTTCCAACCATGCTATTACTTTACCCTTAATGCCAAGCATCATTATCTTATGCAGCAAACTTTTGCGTGGCACATTGTCAAAAGCTTTCTGGAAATCCAGATATACCACATCAATCGGCTCCCCCATTATCAACTGCACTGGTAATGCCCTCAGAAAATTCCACGAAATTAGTTCGGCATGACCTGCCGTTTATGCACCCATGCTGCGTCTGCCCAATGGGACAATTTCTATCCAGATGCCTCGCTATTTCTTCCTTGATTACAGCATCTTCCCTACTACCGAAGTTAAGCTGACGGGCCTATAATTAACCGCTTTCTGCCTACCTCCTTTTTTTAAAACGGTGTCACGTTTGCTAATTTCCAATCCGCTGGTACCACCCCAGAGTCTAGTGAATTTTGGTAAATTATCACATGTGCATTTGCAATTTCCCTAGCCATCTCTTTTAGCCTTCTGGGATGAATGCCATCAGGGCCAGGAGACTTGTCTACCTTTAGCCCCATTAGCTTGCCCATCATTACTTCCTTAGTGATAAAAATCATCTCAAGGTCCTCTGCTATCGTAGCCTCATTTCCATCAGTCACTGGCACACTTAGTATTGTTTGCCTGTCCCAATTTTCGTTGTAGAGCTTGCTTCTCCTCTGTCGTGCTTCATCCTGGTGCTTATCTTACTACGATATTAATTGATTTCTCCCCTCCCCCGCCTCAGTCGTAGTTAACCTCCTGCAACAGCATTGGTTCCAGGTCAGTTGAGGTGCAACCTGTTAATCATGAACACATCGCTCCTGTCTGAGGACTGGCCCGAATGCTACAGGAATTTGAAGGCCCCTCTCGTACCGCCTTTTGGCAAGATGTTAAACTTGAAGCCCTGTTTGCCCTCTAGTGTAGATATAAGAATTTTCGCACACTATTTGAAACAAGGCAAGGGTTTAGCTCGGTATCCTGGTAGACATTTATCCCTCCAGCATCGTCACTAAAACCTTATTTTGTTAATATCATACTGTTTTGATGAGAGCTTGCTGTAAGCAAATTGGTTACAACATAGGGAAGTTGTTTCCATTAGCAGGGGAGACTAGGACGCGGGGGCACAGCCTTAGAATAAAAGGGAGTCACTTTAGAACAGAGATGAGGAGAAATTTCTTCAGCCAGAGAGTGGTAGGTCTGTGGAATTCATTGCCACAGAGGGCGGTGGAGGCCGGGACATTGAGTGTCTTTAAGACAGAAATTGATAAATTCTTGATTTCTCGAGGAATTAAGGGCTATGGGGAGAGAGCGGGTAAATGGAGTTGAAATCAACCATGATTGAATGGTGGAGTGGACTCGATGGGCCGAATGGCCTTACTTCCGCTCCTATGCCTTATGGTCTTATGGTCTTATTTCCAGAAGTACTTCACTGGCTGTGAAGCACATTGAATGTTCTGCTTGTGGATAATGGAGCCGTTTATGCGCTCTTCATTGCCAAGCGGACCACAACGTCTGCCACATTTGGTTCCTTCTCACCATTTAGCAAGTAGTCTAACCGTTAAGCACATGTATAAAGTGAACCACACCGCCTTCCACCTCCTTCCCCAAAGTCTTGTCTGCAAATATGGGGACCCGCAGTTTGGGTTGCCCCCTCGCCACTCAGCTCTTGAGCTCATTATAACTTTGGACCAATCGTAAAAAAGGGCCGACGTCAAGAGGTCAGAAAGGTGAGAGTGACTACACTTGACGGCAAGATAACATTTGACCGAGCATGACATCAACAACAGCTAACTAAACAGTCGGGAAACATTTTACATTGTTAGAGTTACACCCAGCACATCAAGAGGGTGCTTGTAATTGTTGGATGTGAATCAGCTCAGTCCAGGAATACTGCTTAAGGAGCTCCTCAGCTGCTTGAAAAAAATCTATTCATTCATGAAATCTGGACATATTGTCTGGGCCAGCGTTTATTCTCAATCCGTAATTATAGTTGTTTGCTACATAAGGCTTCCGTTAAAGGTCAACTACATTGCTGAGGATCTAGAGTCACATATAGGCTAGACCCGTTATGGATGACAGATTTCCTTCCCTGAAGTAAATTAGTGAAGCAGATGTTTTAAAACAACACTGGACAGTGGTTTCATTTTAATTCCAGATTATATGGTGAATTTGAACACAGTGCCCCATAACATTACAAAAACAGAAAATGCTGACCAATCTCAGCATTTCAGCAAAATCAAAATCCCCGTTTTCCCGGCTTATTTTCTCTTCCAACTTCTTCTATAGAACGGGAGATACAAATGGCTGAGAACACACACAAGTTAAAAATAAACAGCTTATTTCGACAGTTACCAGACTCCTTACTGACCCTCTTATGGACTGAACTAATCTCTTCACAGATCTTCGCTATGAGTAGTACGACAATTGCTCACCCAATACCTGTATCTACGTGTGTACGTTGTGTATTTATTTATATGTGTTTTTTCATGTATGGAACGATGTGTCTGGACTGCAATAAATCAAATCCAGATAAAATAAATCAAATCCAATTTTCGACCGCATGATGGGAGGAAGGTCATTAATTAAACAATTGACCATGATGCGGCTTGGAGAGTACCACGTTGAACTCCTGTAGTCATGGCCTGCAGCTGAAACGAATGACCTTCAACAATCACAACCATCTTCCTTTGAGCCAAGAATACTGGAGCGCAAGTCGTCAGTGCAAGGCCAGAATATTTTCAGGGACCATCTCCTTTGCAGTGACCAGTATCATCAGCCGTTTCTTAATATTATTTGGAGTGAATCTATTTGGCTGAAGATTCATACCTGTGATTCGGGAAGCACCTAAGGAGGCCGGCATGAATCGTCCACTCGGTTCTTCCGAATGAAGATTGCTGTCTTATCTGTTGCACTGATATGCTGAACTTGTTCTTCTTTGAGGACGGAGACAATTATGCAGCTCGCTTCTCCGACCAGTTGTTTACTTAACCTCATCATTCATGTTGGACTTGGGAAGGTTGCAGAGCTTCTATCTGTCTATTATTTGCTGCTTATGCTTTGTACGCAAGCAGTCTGTGTTGCATCTCCATCATGTCAATGTTTAATTTTTAGTTATACCTGGTGTTGCTCCTGGCGTGCCCTTCTGCAGTAGTCATTGAAACAGGTTTGAACCACTAGCTTGATAGTAATCATAGATTGGGTATATGCCGGGCCAGAAAACTGCAAATTGGGCTTGAGTGCAACTCTGCTGCTGTTGATGGCCTACTGTGACTTGTGGTTTTCCAGCCTTGATTTTCTAAATATGCTTGAAGTCTATCACATTTGACACATTTGGTAGTGCCACACAACATGGTGGAGGCTTTCCACAATGCGAAGAGGGGACTTCGTCTCCAAAGGACCGTGGTCAGTCCTATCGATAGTGACATAGGCAGATGCACATGTGGCAAGAACATTGGTGATAATGAGGGCAACCATGTGTTACCTCTTTCTGGATCACGTGCCACCTGGCGAATATTCAGACTACCAACTATGTCATTTAGGGTGCTGTATGCAAGGTCTGTGGTACTGCATCTGAGCCACTCTTGCCGATGTACCTGGAGGTCCCCCCTCAGAGTGCATTCTGCGTTTCCAACACCTTCAGTGCTTCCTCCACGTGGTATTTAAAACGGAAGAGAACTGATCCAAAAGCTATGGGCAGACCGTACGTGGTAATCGGCAGAACATTTGTTTTCCACGTTTCACCTTATTTTCATCAGACTTATTCGGTAGGGAGTAGACGTTGAGGACTCCAGGGCAACTGCCTTCCAGACTCTCTGCCATTATTCTCCCACATTTTCTGGTTTTTCTCGTTCTGTGGGACAGACCCAACTACTATATCAGCTGAGGAAGGAGCTGCGCTCCGAAAGCTCGTGTTTGAAACCAACCTGTTGGACTTTAACCTGGTGCGGTAAGACTTCTTACTGTGCTCACCCCAGTCCAACGCCGGCATCTCTACATCTTTATATTTCTGTAAAGAATTCTAACGAGCCGAAATTCAAACAACCATTTCATTTAAACTCAGTTTACAGAGTGAAATTCATTTTTCTTCACTGAGCCTAAAAATGAATAGATGTCAGAATATTACAATGGGACCAGCAACATCTTCCAATTACCCTCCCAGCCAAACGCTTTCGCTGATCCTTGACAGACGCCGGTTTAAATTCTTGGAACTCCCTTCCTAACTCCCTTCCCTTTCGGTCCATTGGCATATAGGGGCGGTCAATAATTGTCCTCCAAAGCAGGATTGCCCGTCACTCGCGAATTAATAAAACGATTGAGCTCCATTTGCCATAGCTCTGCTCATTCATTTAATATGTCAACGTCAAGATGCAAGCTTTTGTCCCGATCAAGAAGCTTTATTTTGCCAACTTCTCATTAAACTTAGATATATGTCTCTTTCATCATGGTACCAGCCCTGTTATTGTATATTATTTTCCCATTTCTGCACAGCCCCTGTCCGGTCTCAACGAAACTATTTCTATACTGTCAGTGCAGTTCATGGATAATGCCAGTTTGAGTTCGTGCACGAACTGCATAGAAGTAGAAAGTGTGATATGCAGATTTGATTACTTAACTCAGTAACTAATAAATTATTACTTAAATGAGTCATAATACATGCAATAACATGCCTTATGTGAGGTAGCCTGTTTCTTGCACGGTTTTACCCATAAGCATTTTTGTTTGATCAGGCACTTTTAACAGTGAGTGAATGGAATGCACGGGGAATATTTTCCTTGTTTTAATACGAAAAGCTTTTGCTTACAGGCCATGTGCAGGACAAAGCATCTTTCAACAAGCAGAGAATCCTCGTTTTCATCATCCCTTGCATTTTCGTTGCTCTTTTCATTGCAGTATCGATTGCGTTCGTCAGAGAATTGGAGAGAAGCTTCCAGAAAGGTTGGTAAATGAGTTATTAATGTTCTGTATCTGAAACGGCAAGTTATATTCCTGCTCATATTAAAGATATACTAGCCATACAGTTTATTGTTACAATTTTGGCTAACTTTTATTGGCAAGGAAATGATCGCACTGGAGGAAACTTTGGGTCCGCATTAGTTGCTTTACTGTCGAAAAGAGAATGCTTAAAGCAGATTACGTTTATGTGTATATGAAAATGAGGGATTGATGTGGATTGGATATGGAGAACCACTGTCACTGAGGCGAGAACTCAATAGCCAGGTGCATGCTGGAATTAGTTCTGATTGATGAGAATTTGAGGAGAACTAATTTCAAGCAGAGAGTAGTGGTGGTGGGGTGGTAGTGTTCTCAAACTGGGGTGAAGGCATTAAAAAGCACTTTGATATGTGCTGGAACTAACAAACAACAGACCAAAAGCTAGAAAGTGGGAATAGGTTATTGGCCCACACAAAAACGATGAGTCGAACAGCCCGCTTATTTTCGTAACAGCTCCACATTTTTGTGATTTCCTTATTTTCTCAAAATAGTTGATCTATTTTTGGAATGGACGTAGAAGCTGTGAAAAGTCTAAGTTCCAGAAAAATATAATTAGAAGTAAATAATGTTGCACGGATGGATCTTGTGCGGTAATCAGTCAAACCAGTCAACTCTAATCTTCCATAAATGCATAATCATGACATCCAGAGCGAGCTCTGATAATCGGTTGCATGAAAAGAACGACGTATTTCCTTTTAGAAACAGAGAAATGTAAAGTTCCGATGCGTTGCATTGAAAACTGAAAATGCATATTGTTTTGCCCCCTTCCCAAGGCTGTTGCCTTGGAATTTACAGAATGGGAAACACTTGGAGCTGCATCTGAAAGAGGTGTCAGTTAATTCGTCCCTTGAAGGTTAAGGTGCCTTGAATTCCTTGAAGTGCAACCATGGAGTTCCCTGACACAAGTACACGCGATTGTGAAGATGATTCCTTATTGACAGAAATAGGCAATGGTGGATATGACAGGACCTCCCAGCAAGAGGCAGGATTCCAAACCCATATTGGTGTACAGTAAGAAGTCTTACAACACCAGGTTAAAGTCCAACAGGTTTGTTTCAAACACGAGTTTTCGGAGCACACCTCCTGAATTCACCTGAGGAAGGAGGTGTGCTCCGAAAACTCGTGTTTGAAACAAATCTGTTTGACTTTAACCTGGTGTTGTAAGACTTCTTACTGTGCTCACCCCAGTCCAACGCCGGCATCTCCACATCATAGTGGTGTAGTCATCATCGTGAGTCGGCAACGAGTCCGTTGCGCGAGTATATTCAGTAATTGTTCCATTCAAAACAAAAGCCAGTGTAGGCAGAGTTCTACAGCGAGAATTCATAGGTCCTGTAATCGGTTTCATTCCAAGTTCGAGTGGCAAGATCATAGCAGATGCCGATCCTTCGCCGTCAATGAGTTTGGCCACTATCATTCAACTTAAACAGTACGATAGAGTGTAGAGAGTTTTTCAGGGTGCAGCGTTATTCAGGGTTTGATTATTGGAAATTGAGAGAACATATGAGAATTCCAACAACTGGCCATTTGTAAATGAAACTATAAGAAGACTTTGAAAGAAGAATAGGAGAATTATATAAAAAGTACATAACTATTGGCGGTTCCTCAGTTGTAATTATCTGTCCTTGGTTCTACAGATCAGAGAACAAGGCAGAATTCTGCCACTGGATTTCCTGAACCTGTTTATGAAGAGATTGACATTGACGAGATTAGACCAGCCCCAGGTAAATATCTCCAATCTTCATGCATATGGCACTTTTCATTTAAAAACATACATTTTATGATTAAAATGTGTTTGATTTGTAGATTCCCGCTCTAACAGTTCACTGAGCATCTTGGAATATTATACAGGCAGCGATTAACATGAATGGGAAAACATAAAATTGGAAGGTAGGCCAATTTGAGACCCTGTCACACGTTGTCATTCCCCATATCAGGAGGCATTGAGGGGTAAAATGATGGAAGACCTTCATAGCAAGACAAAAAACTTTAAAACACACAGTAACAGAACCATGAACTGGTTTTAGCGCGGACCCATTTTATTAACATGGCCTCCATGCAGAGAAAATTTGATAATTTTGAGAGATAACTTCTAATTAATCATATTTACTATATCGTTGGAGAGTTATTGGGCACTCCATCTGAGACCATAAGCAGTTATCAGGACAATTATTACCCAGGTACCCTAGTGATGGTAAGCGTATCAATCTAATGTGTCCTTCAGGCTTAAACTATCCTACTTTCATAGTTTGCGTAGTTAAAGGAATTTCGGAACACCCTCTGGGCGTTGCGCGAAGCATGAACGTTCGAGCTACAAAATTGCACCTTAAGTATCACAACTCTGAGCAGCCTTATGCTCCAATGTTGGAAGTAACAGAAGACACATAAATAATGGGTGGAAAGAAAATATTTTTCCTGTACACGATGCAGATGAATGCTGTTACCACTGCATCTAGTCCAAAGGACATGAAACCGCTAACATGGCTTCAACACAAATAAATAGAAATAAACCACATTTTCCGTACCTACAGAATCTTGCAGTAAATTAATCCCAATGTTTGGTTATTACGGGCCATTGCCCTGATGCTATTAGTGCATTTTATTGGAATCAACAATCAATAGGAATCATTCCTTTCAAACAAAACAATTTCGGTCATTTGCTGATTGAGAGATGGCTGAAAATATGTTAAGAATGATAATGTTAACATTATATTAATTGATCATGTAACAGATTTAGCCTGTTTTAGCACAGGGCTAAATCGCTGGCTTTGAAAGCAGACCAAGGCAGGCCAGCAGCACGGTTCAATTCCCGTACCAGCCTCCCCAAACAGGCGCCGGAATGTGGCGACTAGGGGCTTTTCACAGTGGGGCTGGTTTAGCTCACTGGGCTAAATCGCTGGATTTTAAAGCAGACCAAGCAGGCCAGCAGCACGGTTCAATTCCCATACCAGCCTCCCCGGACAGGCGCCGGAATGTGGCGACTAGGGGCTTTTCACAGTAACTTCATTGAAGCTTACTCGTGACAATAAGCGATTTTCATTTACATAGAGTTTCACTTTAAACTGTGTTAATTTTGATGTATATCTTTACTTTCGTCATTTAATCATGTATATACTTTCCGTTTCAGGTTGAATTATTGTATGTGATTCTTAATTCAGAAGATAAAATGAAGATGTTCATTAATTTTTTTAAATGTTCATTGATTTTTAAGGGAGCAGTGAGAATTACTATTATTTGAACAATCACCGCAAGTTTCACATTATACTGCACTTGTCAATTACGGGTTTACATTGCTTTGGACTAAGTTGTATGCTGCCGATATATTAGTTGTTAAAAGACAATTTGTTGAAATAAAATAGTAGATAATTTCGTGTGCACGCAGATTCAAAGTCAGAATATTCTTTGGGGTCAGCCACCTAAATGAAAACTATAATGAATATAGTTTAGCTTTGGCTATAGTTTGGTGTGATTTTGCATGCTATTATTCCCAAGCTTTGGCCAATTGTTTTAGAAAGCTTTAGTCATACACTTTACCATGTGCTTGCGTCGATCAGCAGATACCAAATTGCATGAAAGGTTGATTTTACTTCACTGCCACTAAGGCAAACTGTTGCTCAGTGCCATAATAAATGTAAAAAGTTATAAAATAGATTTATCAATGGACCGTTGAATTAGTGTGATCCGCCGTACTGAACGTACAAATTCCAGCTGCATACTGTAGGCTGTACATTTTTACTCGCATGTCTACAATTCCGATAACAGCTTACACGAACCGGCGCCGGAATGTGGCAACTAGGGTCTTTTGACAGTAACTTCATACTTGTGACATTAAACAATTATTATTAGCTGTATATGAGTCGGTTAAGGATTGGAGAGAGGAAGGGCTTGTTCCTGTGCTGTACATTTCTTTGTTCTTTCTTCTTTATATGCTGCTATCAAGCACCTTTGATTGTCAATAAATTTAATTCTGTTAGAGAAGATAGTCTTGTAAATAATTTATTCTTGAAAAAAATAAATCTCTGATACCTCTGAGAGTTTTATTGAATTTCCGATATAGCCAGGAAAATAAGCCACCTATAAGGAAAGCATCAGTTTGTACATCAATGTTTCAATGCTAGTTAAAGCAGATCCAGGGCAATGGTTATACCGAATGAACAACACAATTTTAATTGTATTTTTAGTTCGTAAAATGGTAAACCAATGCAGCAAGTATAAATCTAGACGTGAGAGATTACATAATTAACGAGAACTAAAGCAGAACTGATCAGTAAATAAGTTAACACTATTGAGCAAAATGGCATTAACATTATTGTAAAGCAGCTGCATTTTAACATATTTTGAATTATATAATCTGAACAAGGTTACATTGAGGAGGAGAAAATTACATACATACGTCTGGCGGCTCTAATAGGAATTTAGTTTTGTAAATGTCCAATACAGCAAATCAGAACGGGTAATATGTTTCAAGCCGCTAACTAATTCGCCAATATTCATTGGTAACAACGGCCTGAAGTTGCTTATTTCAATGCTAGTACATGTCTTTTATACTTATTACATTAATAAAATGAGTTGTTCAAAAGTCTAATCCATTTTGATTTTGGAAAACAAATTACAAATTTGTATATTGTCGCTAACGGTGGTAATTCACAACAGTGCACCGGCAGGAATACTGGCCTCAAAATTAATGAGATAAAGTTGAAGGATCTTATGACTAGTAACCAATATGGCCAAGAAGTAGTAAAGGGGAGCATGAGATGATTTATTATGTATCCATACACAGGGTTTTGAAAATGAAATATATAATTCAATTTGTAACATCAACCCGTTTCGAAATTCCACCATTCCACATAGAACCAGGAGCAGTTAAATTGCCCAGGTTATATTTTGGGCAATATTATTCTTTGATGTACTGATAATATTGCTGATATTATTTACCAGAGGAAACGAATGCCGTTGAAGTTTTCAAACAATACAAATAACATTACAAAATTAATTTATTGTGATTTGATAGCTGAAATAAATCACGGGGGTTATATTCAACCAGGAATGAAGGAAATATATTTGGCATTGAACACAATGTCTAATTTCCTCATTTAATTTTCCACAGGGAACACCTTTACAATTTTTATGACATCATGCTTCACCAAAGCGTTTTGCAACAATTAAAGTAGCTTTTAGTTTGCACACCACCAAGTTGGTTGTGGAGGCAGAATGTATTTCATCTTCTTTCCAGGGCATTGCTCCAAGAGATCCTCATGGTGTTCCCGGCCCAACCACCTTCCTCTACTTCATCAATGACCGTTCTTCCATGATACGTTGATAAGTTTGGATGTTTTCTGACGATTGTGCAGCATTCAGAACCATTATTGACTCCTCAGATACAGAAGATGTCCATGTCCAATAATAGAAACACCAGGCAATGTACTGACTTAGGCTGACAAGTGTCAAGTAACATTTGCTCCACACAAGTTCATGACTAACATCTAATGGCCTAAGACCGAGTTTATAACAAACAAGCATGATTTTACTGCTCAAAAACGTACCAAGGAAAGTAGTCCAACCGTAGCTGATGATAGAAATCAAGGATTGTTTAAGACAACATCTGTGGCCTCCACGATGCTTCACTTCAGCCAGGAGGAATTATCAAGAGCGAAATTCACCTGTGATTTTAAAAATCATGAAACAAGCGGCAGCACGGTGTTGCAGTGGGTCGCACTGCTGCCTGATGGTGCTGACAAGCATGTTCGATCCCGGCCTCGTGTCACTGTCCATGTGGAGTTTGCACATATACCCGTGGCTGCGTGGGTCTCACCCCACAACCCAAATATGTGCGCGTTACATGGATTGACCACATTAAATTACTCCTTAATTTGAATAAATAAAAAGAAAAAGAAATTGGTAAATAATTACAGTGCTCCTGAGGGAGACAGGGGAGGTGAGACATGACAGACCCGTCTCCCCAAAGCGAAAGATGCTCAACTCGATGAACGTGCAACTGATGTGCGGCCATGAGCTGGATTTATTGTATGCCTAATCAACTGCAGGCGGCCAGGCTAACGGCAGAAGCATGCCATCCCAGCCCCCAAACAAAGTCCCTCCCTCACAGACGATCACCCCCTCCTACAATCACGTTCCCTGCAATACCCGTCACAACACAACAAGTCCGTCCGGGATTCTGACATGCCTCACTCGGGATGATGGCTCTGGGGTAGCCAGAAAGATCGGGTCTGGTCCATGGAATGGAGGATTGTATGGCTCAGTCGTCGATGGGCTCTGGTGCTCCACATCATTTCACTACATTTAACTGCTGACATTGGTATCACTTTCCACCGTGCACTTCAGTGATCCCTGCACACATCGCTCCAATCTATAACAAGGCACCTCCAAACCCTGAGTTTGGCGAAGGTGGGGATTGGGTGCTGGGAGAGTAGTTACGGTTTACAGGAAAGGGGATGGATTACCGGGGCAATGGCCGGTATCCAACCTGTGGTCTGACCCGTGCCCTCCTCCAACGACCACTCATCAGCTCTCCCAGTGCCTCATCTGCAGCCAGCCCAGCCTAGGCGCACCCAGTCCATCCCTCAAACCGTTATGACAGAACACTGAGGCACGTCGGAGCTCTTGTGCACAGGTGTTTATTTTGAAATTAACAGGTCGACATAGATATAATAGGTTGAGGCCTAGCTCCCAATGCTATACTGTGTGCTGCACGCATGCCAACTTTACTAGTGTCTACTTTCCAGGCCTCATGGGCCTTAAAACTACGACTAGGTGTATCCCAAGGTGTTGGGACTGTGCCTAATCTCTGTGGCTTTGCAACCTCGCTCTGGTCTTGGGTCCGGTCAGCCAATGTGCCCTCAGCCATAGACCATTGTGACTGGGCCAAGCTCTGGAACACCACTATAATGTCCGGTGGCCCTGGTACACAGATGTCTGTGACAGGGCAGCCCTGCCCTGTGTCTCAGCCATGCCCGAAAAGAATGCCCCAGGCATTGAAAATTCTCACCCATGGCCGGTCCATTCACCCCCAAGGGCTTCACGGTGGACACTACCTGTGAGATTATGCCATGATGTGGAGATACCGGCGTTGGACTGGGGTGAGCACAATTAGAAGTCTTACAACACCAGGTTAAAGTCCAACAGGTTTGTTTCAAACACTAGCTTTCGGAGCACTGAGGAAGGAGCAGTGCCCCGAAAGCTAGTGTTTGAAACAAACCTGTTGGACCTTAACCTGGTGTTGTAAGACTTCTTACTGTGTGATTATGGCCTTGGTAGCACGCATGGTTGGCACAGTCTCCTTCCCTTGCAGACTACTGGGCCCCTCCAACAGCAGCTGCAGGCGGTTGATAGTTCCTGACAATCCCTCATATAGTCCCTCACTGTATGTCTGCTTTTCCATAATCGATGGGACCGCAGTTTCCATAAGCCACAATGCCTTCTGGGCGACAGCTATTCCCTTGGGTCGGGCTGTCCTCCGAGCCTCCACCCCATCGGGGGTTCGTACCTCCACCTGATGCACCCCTACAAAGTGTGTGGTAGACAGGAGATCGTGCCCCAGGAGATTCATCACTACCATGCTTATTGGAGCTGAGTGTCACTGGGATATTGGGTTGTTGGAAACAGATGTGAATGAAAGCTGGTGTCCTCCCCTGACTACTGCCCTGTGGTATCTCGGGTTGGCATTTGGGTGCTCTTTTTGCTGTCAAAACCGACTGTTTTCTGGAATGCTCTTGCGGTTGGGGCCAGTGGTGGGGGAACACCAGAAGAGCCTGCCGCATCGCCAGATGATCCTGCAAGACATGACTCATGATTGGATCGCAGGTAGGGTGTTGAATGGTGTGGGGGAGGTGTTAGTGTGTTGTGGTTGTGGTGAGGTGATGGTGTGGCTGGTGTGGGGGTGGCGACGTGGATTTGGTAGGGTGGTGCGGGGGAGCTGGTGTCTGTGGGTGGTGAGAGAGTGGTGTGGGTGTGGTGAGGGGAAGGTGGGTGGTCTTGGGGGGTAGGTGGTGTGGGAGTCATGCCATGCGTGAAATATGGAGACCGCAACTCAGTGGGGGATTACTTGGCTGCCTAGTGCTGACCTGAGACTTGGCAACTGCGCACTCCCACGCACGCCCACCGACCAGGACCAGTGCTAGCTGCTCCACAGCGGTGAAAGGCCGTAAAATGTATTCACCCTCTCGACTTCTTGCCACTCTGTTTTTATGCACCACCTTTTCTAAACACATTTTAGGGGTGGGGGTTTGTTGGGAGAGAGAAAGTGTACCTTCTTATACAGTCAGACGTGTGATGCACATGGGGTGGACAGCGAATGGCCTATGTGGCCAGGGTATGTCATGGTGGGCGGTATGAGTACTGGCATGTGGTGCATGGTGGGGTCCGCACGCAATGCCAGCGGCTGGGGTTCGGTCGCCCTCCTGGCGGGTTGGTGTGTTATAGGTATTTTGGATGTGGTTTTACCAGGGAAACCGTGCTCCCTACTCACCCTGGCCGTATGAAGAGGTTGTGCACCTTTTCCCAGCATTGCTGGCACTTGGTGTCAGTGGGGCACGTGCGCTCGCACCTTCTGCCAACTGCAGGCAGACCCGGTGTATGGCGGTGGGTAGCAGCCTCTTTCCCATCCCATGGAACAGGGTGGCCGGTTTCTCCTCCATGGCATCCAGCAGGGTCTCAAACTCTGTGATCGCAAGCAGAGGTGCTGTTCTTCATGCTGTTATCTTGTTGGCTGAGTATGTATGGGGAATGGAGTGGTAATATGAAGCTGCAGCTTGCCAGCCTCTCGAGTGGCAATCCTGTCCCCGGCTTATCAGACACCGGTTTTCATTGGAATCGCTCGAGTTCCACGTGGTACACCCGGTGTTGACCCATAAATACATCACAAATTCCTCCAAGACCGCCGCCAATTTAGTTGTCATAAAAGTCCAGTCATTCAGTTCATCGTTTACACTTAGTCAAATAAATCCAGAGTCAAACTCCATGTCTGCTGGAAATGCCTGTCCTTGAGGAGCTTCAACTCAGAGTCGCTGAGCTGGAAGTTGAGCTGCAGGTACTGTAATCCATCAGGATGCTGCAAGATCTCTGGACATTTTATACCAGGAGGCAGTCACACCTCTTCGGATAGAAGTTTATGATTTTTTTCAGTGGCCAGGAACAGAATGGTGTAAGTGCAAGAGAGGCAAGTATTGGAACTCAGAATATACAATTGGAGGAGACTAAGTCTTTTAAATTTTCCAACAGTTTCGAGGGTTTTGCAACCGGAATTCCTGAACTTAGCGGCTTACATAGAACATAGAACATTGCAGCGCAGTACAGGCCCTTCGGCCCTCGATGTTGCGCCGACCTGTGAAACCCATCTAAACCCATCTACACTATTCCCTTATGGTCCGTATGCCTATCCAACGATCATTTGAATGTGTTTAGTGATGGCGAGTCCACTACTGTTGCAGGCAGGACATTGCACGCCCTTACTACTTTCTGAGTAAAGAAACTACCTCTGACATCTGTCCTATATCTATCTCCCCTCAATTTAAAGCTATGTCCCCTCGTGCTAGACATCACCATCCGAGGAAAAGGGCTCTCACTGTCCAGCCTATCTAATCCTCTGATCATCTTGTATGCCTCAATTAAGTCACCTCTTAACCTTCCTCTCTCTAACGAAAACAACCACAAGTCCCTCAGCCTTTCAACATAAGATCTTCCCTCGATAGCAGGCAACATCCTGGTAAATCTCATCTGTACCCTTTCCAATGTTTCCACATCTTTCCTATAATGCAGCGACCAGAATTGCACGCAAACTCCAAATGCGGCTGCACCAGAGATTTATACAACTGCAACATGACCTCACGGCTCCGAAACTCAATTCCTCTACCAATAAAAGCTAACACACTGTATGCCTTCTTAACCACCCTCTTAACCTGGGTGGGAACTTTCAGGGATCTATGTCCATGGACACCGAGATCTCTCTGCTCATCCACACTACCAAGAATCTTACCATTCGCCCAGTACTCGATCTTCCTGTTATTCCTTCCAAAATGAATCATCTCACACTTTTCTGCATTAAACTTCATTTGCCACCTGTCAGCCCAGCTCTGCAGCTTATCTATGTCCCTCTGTAACTTGTAACATCCTTCTGCACTGTCCACAACTCCATCGACTTTAGTGTCAGCTGCAAATTTACACACCCATCCTTTGACGCCCTCCTCCAGGTCATTTCTAAAAATGACAAAAAGCAGTGGGTCCAAAACAGATCCTTGTGATACACCACTAGTAACCGGACACCAGTCTGAACATTTCCCATCAACCACCACACAGCTAGCCAATTTCTGATCCAAACTGCTAAATCACCCTGAATCCCATGCCTCCGTATTTTCTGCAATAGCTTACCGTGGGGAACCTTATCAAACGCTTTCCTGAAATCCATATACACCACATCAACTGCTTTACCCTCATCCACCTTTTTGGTCAACTTCTCAAAGAACTCAATAAGGTTTGTGGGGATAGATTAATGACCGTAAATGAAGGTACTCGAACGCATCAATAATTATAATATAATTGCATTGCACATTCAATTTGAGAGAAGAGGGACTAGGCCTAAGATTGCTTGTTATATTTGAACAAAGTAAATGATCAGGGCAGAGAGAGAGTTGGGTGAAATGAATTGGGCAGATAGATAGATAGATAGAGAAATACAGCACAGAACAGGCCCTTCGGCCCACGATGTTGCGCCGAACTTTTGTCCTAGGTTAATCATAGAATTTTGGACAATTTTTCATGGCCAATCCACCCAACCTGCACATCTTTGGACTGTGGGAGGAAACCGGAGTACCCGGAGGAAACCCACGCAGTCACGGGGAGGATGTGCAGACTCCACACAGACAGTGACCCAAGTCGAAATCGAACTTGGGACCCTGGAGCTGTGAAGCAATTGTGCTATCCACAATGCTACCGTGCTGCCCTTAAGAAGTTAACCTACACTCCATTATTCTACCCTAATCCAAGTACCTATCCAATAGCCGCTTGAAGGTCCCTAACTTTTCCGACTCAACTACTACCACACGCAGTGCATTCCATGCCCCCACTACTCTCTGGGTAAAGAACCTACCTCTGTCATCCCCTCTATATCTTCCACCATTTATCTTAAATTTATGTCCCCTTGTAATGGTGTGTTCCACCCGGGGAAAAAGTCTCTGACTGTCTACTCTATCTATTCCCCTGATCATCTTATAAACCTCTTTCAGGTCGCCCCTCATCCTTCTCCGTTCTAATGAGAAAAGGCCTAGCACCCTCAACCTTTCCTCGTATGACCTACTCTCCATTCCAGGCAACATCCTGGTAAATCTCCTTTGCACCTTTTCCAAAGCTTCCACATCCTTCCTAAAATGAGGTGACCAGAACTGCACACAGTACTCCAAATGTGGCCTGACCAAGGTTTTGTACAGCTGCATCATCACCTCACGGCTCTTAAATTCAATCCCTCTGCTAATGAACGCTAGCACACCATAGGCCTTCTTCACAGCTCTATCCACTTGAGTGGCAACTTTCAAAGAACTATGAACATAGACCCCAAGATCTCTCTGCTCCTCCACATTGCCAAGAACCCTACCATTAACCCTGTATTCGGCATTCAGATTTGTCCTTCCAAAATGGACAACCTCACACTTGTCAGGATTAAACTCCATCTGCCACTTCTCAGCCCAGCTCTGCATTCTATCTATGTCTCTTTGAAGCCGACAACAGCCCTCCTCACTATCCACAACTCCACCAATCTTCGTATCATCTACAAATTTACTGACCCACCCTTCAACTCCCTCATCCAAGTCGTTAATGAAAATCACAAACAGCAGAGGACCCAGAACTGATCCCTGCGGTACACCACTGATAACTGGGCTCCAGGCTGAATATTTGCCATCCACCACCACTCTCTGTCTTCTATCGGTTAGCCAGTTTGTTATCCAACTTGCCAAATTTCCCACTATCCCATGCCTCCTCACTTTCTGCATAAGCCTACCATGGGGAACCTTATCAAATGCCTTACTAAAATCCATGTACACTACATCCACTGCTTTACCTTCATCCACATGCTTGGTCACCTCCTCAAAGAATTCAATAAGACTTTTAAGGCAAGACCTACCCCTCACAAATCCGTGCTGACTATCCCTAATCAAGTAATGCCTTTCCAGATGCTCAGAAATCCTATCCCTCAGTACCCTTTCCATTACTTTGCCTACCACCGAAGTAAGACTAACTGGCCTGTAATTCCCAGGGTTATCCCTATTCCCTTTATTGAACAGGGGCACGACATTCGCCACTCTCGTAAGGGATACGTCAGTAGAGATGGAACGTCAGACATTTAGCGCTAAACTTCAGAATACTTCATAAAGATACTTGAAGGAAGAAAGAAAAACACTCTTGTAAAGGAAAATAACTTGATGAAAGCACAAATGTCAAAGGAAGGTGATTTTCCACAAAGACCTGTGGCAGGTCAGAGGAAGGGACAGGGTATAATGAACTGAAAATAATGAAACATTTTAATATGGGTGGAGGAATTGGTGTTCGAGATACAGTTTGCTAAATATACAAAATCCAGCAGCAATAGTATCCACAGGTAATTCCAAGGACCATGAAAGAAAAAGAAAAATGAAAAAGCAAGGAAAGTGAGCGTTATATCCTTGAAGAGAAAAAGTGCAGACTTAATAATGGAAATTTGCAAATGGCGATTAAAATTAGATTTAAAACCTGCCAAGACCTCAAATCCTGATGGATTTCATTCTTGGGTATTTAAATAATGTGATGCTTAGATAGTAGATGCATTTGCTTTGATTAGCCAATGTTGCCTACATGCAGGAGTGATCCCCTGAGATAAACAGAGTGCAGGGGCATAAGTTTCCCGGAAATGAAAAGTGTGCGAGAAACATGTTCAGAGAACAGTGGATGTTAAGGAATGTAGCCACCTGGGTTGGCCACTTCCCGAGTTAAAATGGAGATTCGCAAAGAGCGCAGGGAAAAACGGACAGTCTCAAGAAAACAAGCAGTTTGCAGAGCTTTCCCGTGTATTTGGTTTGCAGAAAGCAGACAGCACATATTAATGAGCGTCCCCAGGCACAATGGTAACAATCAAGGATGACCAAGGTAAAGCCAGACTCCTCTGCGGCAGCAGGAGTCCGAAACAAAAGAGACAAACAATCCCGCAGGAATCGCCCAGCGATCAGGAAACAGCCCCAGTATTGGGGAAATCAAATCCATCGATTGTACGTGATCCAATCAATTGGAGCCAGATATGGGGTCCGCCCAAAAGGACACGAAGCCCCTGGGGCCTATAAATTAGAGCCCCCAAGTTCAATTTGATCTATTGGCAGATCTCTTGGCAACTCTCAAAGAACTGGACTGTGACTCTCAACTCGGAGAGACTGCCTAGTAGCTGCCCCAACAAGTAAGTGTCCAGTCAACGCACACTGGAGGGCCAGGAGATGGGCGCTACTGGCCCTTAGTCCATACCAGCTGGAAGCCTGCAGTCTCAGGATTGAACAAGAGGCCATTGTTCCCTGACCCAGTGGGTCCTTTCCCAAAGATAAGTATTGGCCTGTAGTGGTAGAAGTAGTCTAGTTTTGTAGTATTTATGCATGATTAGTGACTGTGTAAATAATAAACGTGTTTTGATTTGAACCTTACTAACTGGTGTACTGATTCATTGGTCAGCACTTGAACTTGAACCTCGTGGTGGTATCATAAAGAAACCTGGCGACTCTAGAGCAAGGTAATAAAACAGAGCCAATTGAGTGCAAAGCACACTCACCAGAACGAGCAACAAGGATGTGTGGAAAATAAGGAATGAAAGGAGATTTCTGGGAGATAAAGGGGGCTCAAAGCTAGGAATTTTGTTTTTTTAAATTCATGTACGGGGTGTGGGCATTACTGGTTAGGGCAGCATTAATTTCCGATCCCTAGTTGCCCTTCAGAAGGTGGTGTTGGGTTGCCTTCTTGAACCAGTTCAGTCCATGAAGGCAAATAGAATGTTTTAGAAGAGTATAGAAAATGAAGGGGGTACTTCAAATAGAAATGAGGAGAGTGAAAACGGAGCATGAAAATCACTGGCATGCAGAATAAGCGAAATCGCAAGGAGTTTTATAAGTGTATTAAGCACAAGAGTGTAATGGTTGGGCCATTAGGGACCATAGTCGTAGTCTTTGTGTGGATGGAAGAACGACTAAAACGTTAATGTGAATGGAAAAATTAGAGTTCGAGATGAAGCTACCGACAAATCCAAAAACTAGTATCAGTATTTTCTGCATGAATTCAAAAAAGAAATATAAAATCCATGGAAATTAATCGTTGTACCATGGACTGTGATGATGGAGACTTAGTAATGGAAAATAAGGGAATGGGAATTAAGCTGAACACGTTTTTCTGCGTCTGCCGTACAGCAGATGATGAAAACAATATGCCAAAAATGATTATGAATCAGGAGGGGAAAGAGAGGGACAAGCTTACAGCAATTACAGTCACCTGGGAAAGGGTACTGAGAAACTTAGTGAAACTAAAACTTGGCCAGTCACCAGGTCGATATGCAATCATTGCGTCTTCGACATAGACAGTACAGAAAATAATCTTTGGATGATTGTGGTGTGCCGATCAAAAACCATCAGCTACATATTTGAATCTCGTTTTCCAACCCTTGGCCCACAGACGTGTGTGCCTTGGCATCGCATCTGTACATGTAAATGCTTCTTAAACGTTATGACTTGATGACTTCAACAGTCAAGTCAACAGCTCGGCAGAAGTTGTAGCTGCTCTACCATTCCGTCCATCCACAGGAGGAGGTCTACCTACCGAACCAAGCACTCGGCCTGGACAAATGTTCGAGTCCTCGGGCTTGTATTTGTTGAAAAATGAAAGGTGAATTGCGAAGCCCTTAGAGCAAGCAGGTCCACGTGTATGTTTGGCCGTCAAAGATAAATATAAACATAAACTATCATTCCCTCTTCAAGGAAATTGATCAAAAAACATTACCGATATCTAATACAGTGAAATATTGAGCACGTGGGGTCTGTTTTATAATGGGGCTAGACGTGCGACCGTATGTGCGGTCAACAGAGTAGTCCTGTTTAATTCTCAATCGTGAATTGTTAGGCACCCAGGTCCGTCGGCATTCTAACAGGCCAAATTGGGAATAATTTGCGAATGCAGCAGGTAGCAACATTCCTCACTCGGGCATAATTGCACATTCAGACTGGTTGGGGAAAAGATACAGCATCTGTGCCTTGAGATCTGGGCTTTCTATCCCCATTGATCCCACCATTTGGATTGGATCGGATTTTGGAAATTGTCACCTATACCGAGGTACAGTGAAAAGTATTTTCCGCGAACAGCTCAACAGATCATTAAGAAACTGAAAAGAAAAGGAAATAAAATAAAATATATAATAGGGCAACACAAGGTACGCAATGTAACAACATAAACACCGGCATCGGGTGAAGCACACACGGTTGTATTGTTAATTATGTCAGTCCATAAGCGGGTCATTTAGGAGTCTTGTAACTGTGGGAAGAAGCTGACAGTGGGGAAGAAGCTGTTTTTAAATCTGTTTGTGAGTGTTTTCAGACTTTTGTATCTCTTGCCTGATGGAAGAATTTGGAAGACTGAGTAAGCCAGATGAGAGTGATCTTTGATTATGCTGCCCGCTTTCCCCGGGCAGCGGGAGGTGTAGATGGAGCCAATGGATGGGAGGCAGGTTCGTGTGTTGGACCGGGCTGTGTTCATGGCTCTCTGAAGTTTCTTGCGGTCTTGGGCCAAGAAGTTGCCATACCAGGCTGTGATGCAGCTGGATGGGATGCTTCCTATGGTGCACCTGTAAATGTTGGTGAGAGCTCATGTGGACATGCCGGATTTCCTTAGTTTCTTGAGAAAGTATAGGCGCTGTTGTGCTTTCTTGGTGGTAGCGTTGACCTGGGTGGAACAGGTCAGATTTTTGGAGATGTATACCCTCAGAATTTGAAACTGCTAACCATTTCCACCTAGACTGATGCTGACAGGGGTGTATACAGTATTTTGCTTCCTGAAGTCAATGACCAGCTCTTTAGTTTTGTTGGCATTGAGGGATAGATTTTTTGGCGCTGCACCATTCCACTAGGTTCTCGATCTCCCTCCTGTATTCTGACTAGTCTTTGTTCGAGATCCGGCCCACCATGGACGTGGCGTCAACAAACTTGTAGATGGAGTTGGAACCAAATTTTGCCACACCGTCATGGCCACAGTCATGTTTGTGATGCGCAAATGTCGTAACGTGTTGCTCAATACTTTATGGATCATCTTGTGGATCATCTGTCAGATTGGAGGGAGTGACCAACAACTCTCCTGTCATACATTTTATTTTAGGGTTTTCTCCGGTTGGAACCTCGACTCGGGCTTCTGTTGCATTTCGCATTTGCGAAATACAACAATTTACTGGATCAAAGGATAAAATGAATTTTCCAATGAGGTCGGAGTCATGAATCTGTGGTGGGTTTCTCCGTTCCTGAGAGTAAGTATTGATGCTGGTGCAGGATTTGAAGGGGTCCCATGACAGCAATCTGGCGCTGCACCTGAACTGATTCAACTAACGTTGAGGGGTGAGCATCAGCATCATGTCGAACACAATCGATTTTAATGAGAATCTGTGCCGGATTCAAACCGTCCGAGATTGATGCTCAGGAGGCAGAGAAGCTGCAGCCGCATAAACACACTTCAATCCCCACATGCACCATGGCAGCGAGGACAGCGGCATCAAGATTCACTGATGCCCAACTGGAAATCGTTCTGGTGGAGGAGGGGTGGTTCACCATGTACTCCGGCCCAGGAAAGCGGCTGCCAGCCACTACCTACTGCAATTAGAAGAGGTGGTCAGCACCTTGAGCAACACCATCAGGATTGGCCAGCAGTGCAATAAAAAAAAACTGCTCGTCCACCTCAGGGCGGAAAGGGTGAGGAGGCAACATTGCTTCCCTGGCAGTAAACAGCGACAAACTCACCCACCAACCGACCCGCAACCCCAATCAGTGGGCAGCAAACCCCTAATCCTGCATTTCGAGCCGGCACCCGTCCTGCACTCCATGGCCAAGTGCCCTAGCCACTAAGATCACCAGCTACCGACCTCCTGGCTGCATGCAACGGACTGTCTGACACAGTCATATTCTGCCCCCCTCTCCCACAGAAAAAAGAGTGCACAGAAGTGCCAGCAGTGGACAAAATTAGGGGGAGGGGGGGATTGCGGTCCTTCACTGTGGCAGAGCATGGTCCCTGCATGTGGTCGGTGACATGAAGGAAAGGGAGATCGTCGGGGCTGAATTCAGTCGTGGATAAGGAACTGAGACTATGATGAGTTACAGTTCCTTGTGACACGTGTGTCATCACCCCCAGCACACCCTCTCCCCGAAAACCACCCCTACCTTTCCTTCACCCTCACCCGCACACGACCGTCACCATCATCGTTTTTTCTCCTTGTTCTTTCATGAATAGGACGGGAATAGACGATTACGGACGCAGGAAGTGTAGAAGATTGTAGTTTAGTCGGGCAACATGGTCAGCACGGGCGTGAAGGGCCGAAGGGCCTGTTGCTGTGCTGTACTTTTCTTTGTTTTTGTTCTTTGTCACGCTAACAATAATGCTCACCCCCGCAACACCCCCACCCCACGGTCTAATCGTACATCTTGTCTTGTGCCTTGCAGGACCTGCTGGTGATGGGGTGGATCAATTCGCTGTTCCCTGTCCACAACCAGATCCAGAGGCAGAGCACACACGCCCCTTGAGCCGAGCAATGACAAGGAGAGCAGCTTAGAAGGCAGCCCTTGACTAGAGACTCCAGACAACCTGGAGCTCGAGTCCAATGTTGACACAGATGTCCCGTCACAGCTGTGTGCAATAACCTCCACCAGCACTAACCTCGGTTCTGCACTTCAGTGAACTGGCTCCTTGGACACTCTCTGGTGCGCACCACACAGTTGACCCAGTACATCGAGTGGAAGACTGGAACTCCCGAAGGCCTAATGGTCATAGGGCCGGCTGACCCAAGGCATTAGCTCTTTTCGGCTTCTGAATAGGACGGTCCCATCAATTGTATAGATGCAGTCGCAGATCCATGATCTACATGAAGGGATGTCGACGAGCATCCAGCACCTGCATGTGCATTTGGAAGAGTCCAACCACATGCAGGAACAGGAAGTTGTGACGATTATGCATGTTACCCAGATCGACTGTACCCCTGGCATCAGAGACGGGCACCACGGCCAGATGCCCGCACGGAGCCAGCCACTGACGGGGCCAGGTCTTTGTGGCTGGGTCATGCACGGGCCAAACCTGCGGTGCTATGCGGGCCACCATGTAGTCAGGAAGACATTGGCACGGTGGTACACACCATGCTAACATGTCGGCCTTCTCCCCTTCAGAAAATGGATATTGGAATTAAACTAGCAATGATGGCTTTTCACCAAGTCGCTGCAGCCCTGTGGGGTGCCCTGTGTCTGTACGAGCTGGTGCTACTCAAGGAGGCGGAGGTGTAATCTGCAGCATCAGAGCGTGCAGCAGTGGGCATGCCCCAGCAGGAGTGTACTGCAGTCAGACAGGAGGCTGCCAGGATGGAGAGTGAGCTGCCCAACAGGCCGAGGAGGAGGAGGTTATATTGTTAGAATCTTGATCGGCACAAGTAGGCTTATATTAACACTACAAACCAGCTCCCACTGACCGACAAGGTGATAGTTGACCTGAACCACTCACTGAATGAGGACCAGTCCGAGATCTCACAGATCTTCGTGTCCTGGTGTATCTGCACCATCACGGAGGCCCTATGTGAACAGGCAGCTTTATACATCCACATCAATGTGGAACCATCCCACCAGGCTGCCGGAAGCGGGGTTCACCACCTTCAGTGACATACCTCGGTCCAGAGGGTGATCGACGGGAAGCATGTCCCCTACAAGCAGCTGAAAATGACAGGCCGCTCTTCACAAATCCAGAGGGGTTCCACTCAATGAACGTGCAGCTGATAAATAACCATCAGATGTGCATCATTTACATCTGTGCCCGACACCCATGCAGTCTGCACAACGCCTTCATCCTGGCACAGTCTATGATTATGGACATGTTCGAGAGGTATCTTCGGTTGGGGGATTGGCTCCTGGGCGACAGGGGTTAGCCCCTGCGGCCATGGCCGATGACACCTATGCGGAGGCCAGAGACTGACGTGGAGATCTGCTACAGTGATGCGCATACAACAACCATGAGCATGATGAAGTGGTGCTTCTGCCGCCTGAAGATACGGTTCAGATGCCTAGACTGCTTTAGAGGGGCTCTCCAGTGTGATGCTGAGATGGTCACTCGCATCATGGCAGCCTGCTGTGTCCTTCACAAAATCACACAGCAGAGGGGTGATGTGGAGGAGGAGTAGGAGGAACGCCAGGCCTCGTCCATGAAGTGGATGCAAGGAAGGTGGAAGAGAGGCAGATATCAAGCCCAGCCAAGTAAGAGAGGCCGCACGACGTGTGCGCCATGGCCAATGCGTATCGGACACTGCGGTCACCATCAGGTTCACCTACTAAGAGGAAGGTGCTACTGTCCAGTTGACAGGACATCGCACCTACCCGATCCCCTCACTCCCCCCCGCCTGAAAATCCCTCTGAGTTCCATACCTGCCACACTACGGAGTGTGCGCCATGGGTTAGGAATAACAGCGGGTGTGGTCCGTGAGATGGAGGATGATGACCACCAGCTCTGCAATGAGGTCTGGTGCTTCTCATCGTTTTACCTCGTCTTATTCCTGCCCATGGTAGCACTTTTCACCATCCACCTGGGTGATCCTGGCATGCGAGCTGGCTACTTCATTGCACAGTGCCAACAAATCCCTGAAGTGACGTGGTGGGCGCGGGTGGGATGTGGCGTGGGTTGGGGAGTCCAGGTCACCCACAATGTCCGAACACTCCCCATCCCGTATGACCATCCCAACCCTCACACCCATCTAACAGAGAACAACACAGGCTCTAACAGTATAAACAGATGTTTAATGTGAACAAATATTTTTAGATTTATGCACTAGCCCCATAATTGTTTTTTTTTAATTTTAAGTAGCCAATTATTTTTCTTTCCAATTAAGGGGCAATTTATCGTGGCTAATCCACCTAACCGACACCTCTCTGGGTTGTGGCGGTGAAACACACCCAGACATGGGGAGAATATGGAAACTCCACATGGACAGTGACCCAGAGGCGTGATTCGAACCCGGGTCCTTAGCGTCGCATTCCCAGTGCTAACCACTGTGCTACATGCCATCCAACTAGCCTCATAACTTAACTGTGCACTGCACCCGTATCAACTTAATTGGGGTCTAACCTTTTTGCCTTATGCCGACGTGGATCCCCAGATGGTACAGCAGGAGTGGAGGTGCCCTGCTATGATTCCTGCCCTGCGACGGGGGCCACCATTGGCAGGTGTCTTCTGTGGCCTGAAATATGAGTGGGGGATAGCTAGAAATATAAAAGAAGATGGGAAAAAAATCCCGATATTTTGGACAGCTGGAAAGTGAGGCTGAAGAAGTAGTAATAGGAAATAAAGAAATGCTAGAGGAACTGAACAGTTACTTTGCATCAGTCTTCATGGTGGAAGACACCAGTGAAATACGAGAAATTAAAGAGAATCGGAGCAACGGTGAGTGTACTATCTTTCACTGAGGAGAATGTTCTGGGAAGCTGAATGGTCTGAAGTTGGATCAATCATCTGGAACGGAGGGACTACAGCCAATTTTCCTGGAGGAGATAATTGAGGAGATTGTGGAGGCATTGATGGTAATAGTTCAGAAATCACTGGAGGCAAGAATGGTCCAAAAGGACTGGATAATGCCTAATTTAACCCCCTTCTGTCAGAAGGTAGGGAGGCAGAAGACTGGAAAATCTAGGCTGTTTTGCCTGACTTCAGTCATTGGTCAGATTTTAGAGTCCACTATTAAAGATTAGATTGCAGAATACTTGGAAATGCATGATAACATAACACTGAGTCCGCACTGCTTCATCCAGGGGAGATCATGCCTGAAAAATCTGTTCGAATTCTTTGTGGAGGTGACGAGGAAGTTAGACAAAGGAAAACCAGTAAACGTGATTGATTTAGATTTCCAGAAGACCTTTGTCAAGGTTCTGTAGAGGAGGTGGTTCAATATGTTAAGAGCCCATGATGTGATGGATATGTTACTGGCATGGGTAGACGATTGTTTGACTGGCAGAAGGTGCAAAATGGGGATAGAAGGGGTCCGTTTCAGGGCGGTACTCGGTGACGAGTGGTGTGCCCCATGCGTTGGTGTTGATGCCACAATTATTCATGTAAAGCAGACCAAGGCAGTCCAACAGCACGGTTCAATTCCTGTACCAGCCTCTCCGAACAGGCAGCGGAATGTGGCTTTGAGGGGCTTTTCACAGTAACTTAATTGAAACCTACTCGTGACAATAAGTGATTCTGATTTCATTTCGTAGGAGCCCTAGTTCAAGAGTCTCTTAAGGGTAAACGGCAGGTTCAGCCGGCAGTTAGGAAGGCAAATGCAATGTTACCATTCATGTCGAGAGGGCTAGAATACAATAGCAGGGATATACTCCTGAGGCTGGGACTTGACTTCCGGGCGGCGAGCGAGGAGGTCGCAGGGAGAGGGGCTCCCGCAAGCGGTAGACAACAAGAAGAACAACCCCCCCCCCCCCCCCCGACAGGCCGGACGGCGGAGGAGGAGCGCCGGCAGAGGAGCCGGAGCCGAGGAGCCGGAGCGGAGGAGCCGAGGAGCCGGAGCGGAGGAGCCGAGGAGCCGGAGCGGAGGAGCCGAGGAGCCGGAGCGGAGGAGCCGAGGAGCCGGAGCGGGAGCCGAGGAGCCGGAGCCGAGGAGCCGGAGCCGAGGAGCCGGAGCGGAGGAGCCGAGGAGCCGGAGCGGAGGAGCCGAGGAGCCGGAGCGGGAGCGGAGGAGCCGGAGCGGAGGAGCCGGAGCGGCGACAGGGGGGCCCAACAGCAGCAGGTCCATCCCCTCTCCCTCCCCCCCCCCCACGCGGGCCAGGAGCGGTGCGGCGGCGGCGGCGGCCCCTCTTCTCCCCCCCCCCCCCACGCGACCCAGGAGCGGTGCGGCGGCGGCGGCCCCTCTTCTCTCCCCCCCCCCCACGCGGGCCAGGAGCGGTGCGGCGGCGGCGGCCCCTCTTCTCTCCCCCCCCCCACGCGGGCCAGGAGCGGTGCGGCGGCGGCGGCCCCTCTTCTCTCCCCCCCCCCCACGCGGGCCAGGAGCGGTGCGGCGGCGGCGGCCCCCCTTCTCTTCCCCCCCCCCCCAGCCAGCAGCGGGGACCCCCCCCCCCAGCCAGCAGCGGGGACACAAACCCCCCCCCCCCCCAGCCAGCAGCGGGGACACAACCCCCCCCCCCCCAGCCAGCAGCGGGGACACAACCCCCCCCCCCAGCCAGCAGCGGGGACACAACCCCCCCCCCCAGACAGCAGCGGGGACACAACCCCCCCCCCCCCAGCCAGCAGCGGGGACCCCCCCCCCCAACTGCTGTGAACACCACGTGGCAAAGACAAAGGGACTCTCTCTCCTGGTTGAGTGGGGAAAAAAGAAAAAAGAGACTTGTATTTCTGTTCTTCCCAAAAGAAAACTGGTAAAGAGAAAAGGGGTAGGGGAAATAAATTTTTAAAAAAAATATATATATATATATATATATATATATATATATACATATATAGATATATAATAATAAATAAAATAAAAATAGGGTGCGGAAAAGGGGGAAAAAGAAGAACAAGGAGAGAAGAAAAGATGAAGGGGAAGGGGGAGAAAAAAGTGCCAGAAAGGAGCCAAGAGAAAGGGGGCACCGGAAGTAGACTGGGCAAAGGGAAAGCCAGCTCGGGCGAACGAGTCAACACGCGAAGCGGCGGGAAGGATGCTTCGCCGCATCCAGAAGAGCTGGACGGGCGGGCAACCTCTCCCCTGGGGTTAGAGGGGGGCGTGAATTGGAAGGAAGCCTTTGCCGAGGTGGTGAGGGAGCAGCTGCAGGCATTCAAGGCAGAGTTAAAAGCAGACGCAGAGGCCGCAGCACAGGCAGCAGTGACCAGGGCCATGTCAGGGGTGCAGCAGGTTCTGACCAGATTGGAGAAGAAAGTGGATGCCCAAGGGAAGATACTGGAAGCCCAAGGGAAGATACTGGAAGCCCAGGGGGCAACCATTAAAGAGCTGGAGAAGGCAGCGACTGACGCGAGCGACCGGGTCATATCCCTGGAGAGGGGAATGGTGAAACTGAGTGCAACACAGGGGAGCCTGAAGGGCAGGGTAGACGACCAGGAGATCAGCTCGAGAAGGCAAAATATCAAGATAGTGGGCCTGCCAGAGGGGATAGAGGGTAGAAATCCCACAACATTCGTGGCTGCGATGCTGGGCTCCTTAGTGGGGCGGGAAACTTTTCCCACCCCACCGGAAATGGACAGAGCTCATCGGTCACTGCGCCCGAAGCCCAAGGAAGGGGAAAAACCGAGAGCAGTTATAGCCAGACTGCACCGGTACCGGGATAGGGAGACAATCCTGCGCTGGGCCAAGGAGAATAGAGCCTGCAATTGGGACGGGCACGCCATCCGAATCTACGAGGATTTTGGAGCGGACATAGCTAAGAGACGGGCGGAGTTCAACAGAGCGAAAGCAGCTCTCTATAAGAACAAAGTACGTTTTGGTATGCTGTACCCAGCAAAACTCTGGGTCACATACCAACACAAGGAATATTTCTTTACAGCCCCTGCCGAGGCGAATAGATTCGTCGAGGAGCACGGGCTGGAAAAACGCCATGGGAAGTAGGGACGAGGGGCCCATGGCAAGGAGACACGCCATGCCGACGGGGGGGTGGGGAGGGGCGAGGCAAAGCCAGCCCCCTCCCCCCTGGCAGGAACACCCAGAACGGAAAACAACCCAATGCCCTAGGGCCCGCTCCAGGTGGGAGGCCAGGCCCCGGCACGAGGGAACGGGAGTACTGGAGAGGGGAGAGGGGAAGCGGGACAGCAACCTCCGAGAGGGGAGCCACCGTGCTAGCAGGAAAGCTAGCGAAGGGGGCGCGCAACAGAGCAGGGCCGCAGCGCACCCCCAACAGGGGGGAAGGCGCCAGGCAGGGGAGGGGGGGATCACCCATCAAAGGTGGGAGAGCAAATGGGGACAGGAATGGGGGAGAGAGGGGCAATGGAGGGGTACACAGGGGTATCCCCGAAAGGGATAGAGCGGGGGGAGGGGGCACCCGGGGGGCGAGAGACCAGGGAGGGGAAACGCAGGGACGAAGGGACAAAAGAGGCCAGTAAGGGAATAGGGCCACAAAGTGCCACAGACAAGGTCTCGAAACAGGGAACTGCTGCAAGCACCCACCCAGTACGGTCTGTGGGTGAAGGGGCCCCCCCGGAGTGCAGGGGACTACCCGCGTGGCGGACACAAAGTGGACGGCCATGGCGGGTGTCCCTGGGACAAGGGGGAACCCCGGAGCGCAGGGACCCGACCGCATGGGGAGAGCAGTGATAGTGGACATCCTGGACGGCCCCCTAACATAGGGAAACCCCAGAGGGCAGGGGCGCGTCCACCGGACAAATATGGTTAACCCCACAGGAGCAAGGGGGCAGAAGCCCCCCACCAGAATAGTCACCTGGAACGTAAGGGGACTTAACGGCCCAGTGAAGAGATCTAGAGTCCTCACCCACCTTAGAAACATGAGGGCCGACATAGTCTTCCTCCAAGAGACGCACTTGAGGGAGCAGGACCAACTGCGGGTAAGAAAGGGCTGGGTGGGACAAACCTATCATTCCTGTTATGGGGCAAGGGCCAGGGGGGTGGCGATCCTGATTGGCAAGAGGACAATGTTTAGGGCGACAAAGACGGTTACGGACCCAGGGGGACGGTATGTCATGGTCAGCGGGGCCCTGGATGGGGCGCCGGTAGTTCTAGTTAACGTGTACGCGCCCAACTGGGACGACACGAGCTTCATCCAAAAGACCATGGCAGAAATCCCGGACATAGCGACGCACCGACTAATAATGGGGGGTGACTTCAACTGTGTACAGGACCCAACGACGGACAGATCAAACCCCAGAACGGGGAAAACCTCAAACATGGCAAGGGAACTCAGCCACTATATGGAGCAGATGGGAGCAGTAGACCCCTGGAGATTCGCCCACCCGGGGGAGAAAGAATTCTCTTTCTTCTCCACAGTACACAACGTGTACACCAGAATTGACTTCTTTGTGGAGGGGAAAACGGTGCTTCCAGAGATAGACAAGGTGGAATACTCCGCAATTGTGATATCAGACCACGCTCCACACTACATGGATGTGCGGCTAGAGACGGGAAGGGCCCAGCGCCCCAAATGGAGGTTGGACGGTGCCTTACTAGCTGACAAGGCCTTCAGCGAAAGGATAGCGCAGGCCATAGCGGAGTACACTGAGATCAACCAAAACGGGGAGGTCTCACCCTCCACGTTCTGGGAAGCGCTTAAGGCCGTACTAAGAGGGGAAATCATAGCCTACAAAGCGCAAAGAGATAGGGAGGAAAGGGTGGCTAGGCAGAAGCTGGTCGACTCCATACTGGAGGTAGACCATAAATACTCCGAGGCCCCGACTGTAGAACTCCTGGCGGAGAGAAAAGAATTACAAAGGAACTTTGACCTGCTCTCCACCAGGAAAGCAGTACACCAACTCCGCCAGGCACGCGGGGCCCTATACGAACACGGAGACAAAGCCAGCCGCCTGTTGGCCCACCAGCTGAGAAAGCAGGCAGCCAGCAGAGAAATTGCGCAAATCAGAGATACCAGAGGCACGTTGGAAACAGAACCAGAGAAGATTAACAAAACCTTCAAGGCCTTCTACCAAGAGCTGTACACCTCAGAGCCCCCAACGGGGAAGGCTGGGATGAACCGGTTTCTTGACGGACTGAACATACCAGTTGTGGGAGAGGGCAGAAAACGGGATCTGGAAGCACCACTAGCACTGGGAGAGATCATGGAGAGCATTAGCTCCATGCAGGCGGGGAAGGCGCCAGGACCGGACGGATTCCCGGCGGACTTCTACAAAACATTTGCGACAGCGCTGGCCCCGCACATGCGGGAGATGTTCACAGACTCGCTAGCTAGGGGCACGTTGCCACCCACGTTAGCACAGGCCTCAATCTCGCTGATACCTAAGAAAGACAAAGACCCAACGGAATGTGGGTCATACAGACCCATATCTCTGCTGAATGCAGACGCCAAAATACTGGCCAAAATCCTAGCCAAAAGGCTAGAAGACTGTGTACCTGAGGTGGTCACAGAGGACCAGACGGGCTTTGTCAAAGGTAGACAGCTGACCGCGAACATCAGGCGCCTGCTGAACGTGATAATGACCCCCTCCGGGGAGAGAACACAAGAGGTGATCGTCTCCCTGGACGCAGAAAAGGCCTTCGACAGAGTCGAATGGATATACCTCATAGAGGTACTGGAGCGGTTCGGGCTTGGAACAGGGTTCACAGCTTGGGTAAAGCTCCTGTACAACGCTCCCATGGCGAGTGTACAGACCAACAATACCAACTCCCAATACTTCCAGCTGCACAGGGGCACCAGACAAGGATGCCCACTGTCCCCGCTGCTGTTCGCACTAGCAATCGAACCGCTAGCAATCGCGCTCAGGGCAGCAAAAAATTGGAGGGGGATCCGAAGGGGAGGTAGAGAGCACAGAGTCTCACTCTATGCGGATGATCTGCTCCTCTATATCTCGGACCCACAAAGCAGCATGGACGGAATCATCACGCTCCTGAAAGAGTTTGGAGCCTTCTCGGGCTACAAACTCAACATGAGCAAAAGTGAGATCTTCCCATTACACCCGCAAGGGGGGGGGGGGGGGGCAGCACTAAAGGGGCTGCCGTTCAAACAAGCCCGACATAAATTCCGCTACCTGGGGATCCAAATAGCCCATGACTGGAAAGGGATCCACAAATGGAACCTCACCAGCCTGACGGAGGAAGTTAAAAAGGACCTGCAAAGATGGAACACACTCCCGCTCTCCCTCGCGGGGAGAGTTCAGACGATCAAAATGAATGTACTGCCCAGGTTCCTCTTCCTGTTTAGATCCATTCCGATCTACATCCCCAAGGCCTTTTTCAAAGCGCTGGACAAACTCATCATGGCGTTCGTATGGGGGGGTAAAAATGCTAGGATCCCAAAGAAGGTCTTACAAAAAACAAAAACCAGGGGAGGGTTAGCCCTCCCGAATCTACAATTCTACCACTGGGCAGCAACAGCCGAGCGAGTAAGGGGATGGATCCAGGAGCCAGAAGCTGAGTGGGTGCGTGCGGAGGAGGCCTCCTGCATGGGAACCTCCCTCCGGGCCCTCGCCACGGCAGCACTCCCATCCCCACCCAAAAAACACTCCAGCAGCCCAGTGGTGACAGCCACCCTCCAATCCTGGAACCAACTGCGGCAGCAACTTGGCCTGACCAAAATGTCGAACAGGGCTCCCATCTGCAACAACCATAGGTTCAAACCAGCACTGACCGACGCCACCTTCAAAAGGTGGAGGCAGGACGGGGGGACACTGACAGTCAGGGACCTATACACGGACGACAGGATCGCAACACTGGACGAACTGACAGAGAAATTTCAGCTAGCTGGGGGGAACGAGCTACGGTACCTGCAGCTCAAAAACTTCCTACGAAAGGAGACAAGGACGTACCCACAACCGCCACGACAGACACTACTGGAAGACCTACTGGACGCAAGTATCCTAGAGAAAGGGAACTGTAGTGACATGTATGACCGATTGGTAGATAGGGACGACACCGTACTGGACGCAACAAGGAGGAAATGGGAGGACGACCTGGGGATGGAGATCGGGTGGGGACTCTGGAGCGAAGCACTGCATAGGGTCAACTCCACCTCCACGTGCGCAAGGCTCAGCCTGACGCAACTAAAAGTGGTACATAGAGCCCACTTAACAAGAACCCGTATGAGTAGGTTCTTCCCGGAGGTGGAAGACAGATGTGAACGGTGCCAAAGAGGCCCGGCCAACCACGCCCACATGTTCTGGTCCTGCCCCAGACTCGTGGAGTACTGGACAGCCTTCTTCGAGGTAATGTCCAAAGTGGTGGGAGTGAGGGTGGAGCCATGCCCGATAGTGGCGGTCTTCGGGGTTTCAGAACAGCCAGATCTATTCCTGGGGAGGAGGGCGGATGCCCTTGCCTTTGCCTCCCTGATCGCCCGCCGTAGAATCCTGTTTGGCTGGCGGTCAGCAGCACCGCCCAGAGCTGCGGACTGGCTGTCCGACCTCTCGGAATCTCTCCAAATGGAGAAAATCAAATTTGCCATCCGAGGGTCGGACGACGGCTTCCACAGAACGTGGGAGCCATTCATGCAACTGTTCCGGGACCTATTTGTGGCCAATGTACAAGAGGAAGAATAGTCGGGGGAAGGTAGCGGGAGGGGGGGGGGGGGCTACAGGTTCGTTACGGGGGTTCGATGGCTAGCTAAGGCCCAAAACCAAGCTAAATAAACATGTTGAGGGGGGGGGGGGGGCGCAGTTACTACTACGAAGATGCTTACCTGTAAATATGTATGTTAATTTTTGCGTGTTTGTCTTTGTTTGTTTTTTTTTCTCTCTCTCTCCTAACAATTTGTAATTTGTTCAATATAAAATACGAAAACTGAATAAAAACATTTATAAAAAAAAATACTCCTGAGGCTGTATAAGAATCTTGTAAGAATCCCTTTGGAATATTGTTAGCAGGTTTGGGCCCCGGATCTTAGATTGGATATGCTGGTCATGGAAAGGTTCCAGAGGAGGTTCACAAGAATGATCCCTGAAATGAAGAGCTTGTCATGTGAGGAGTGGTTCAGGACTCTAGGTCTGTACGGTCAGCACGGTAGGACAGTGGTTAGCACTGTGGCTATACAGCACCAGGGTCCATTGTGCGATTCCTGTCTGGGTCACTGCCTGTGTGCAGTCTGCACGTTCTCCCCGTGTCTGCATGGTTTTCCTCGGGTGCTCCGGTTTCCTCCCACCAGTCCCGAAAGATGTGCTGTTAGGTCATTGGACATTCTCAACTCTCTCTCTGTGTACCCAAACAGGAGCCGGAATTGGGACTGGGTACTTTTCACAGTAACTGAATTGCAGTGTTAATGTAAGCCTCCTTGTGACAATAAAAATTGTTATTATACTTTTTGGAGTTTAGAAGAATGAGGGGGAATCTTATTGAAACGTGAGGCCTATAGAGAGTGAACGTGCAGAGGATGTTACCACTAGTGGGAGAACCTAGAACCAGAGAGAACAGCCTCAGACCAACAGGACGATCCTTTAAAACAGAGAAGAGGAGGAATTTCTTCCGCCAGAGATGGTTAATCTGTGGAACTCTTTGCCACAATAGGCTGTGGAGACCAAACAACGGAGTGCCGTTAAGACAGAGATAGATAGGTTCCTGATGAATAAGGGGATCAGGAGATATAGGGAGAAGGCAAGAGAATGCGAATGAGAAACATGTCAGCCATGATTGAATGGCGGAGCAGATTCGATGGGCCGAGTGACCTCTTTCTGCTCCTAACCCTTCTGATCTTATGCTATGGGCTGCCATTGGTTTTGGAAGCGGCCCTAAGAGCCTTGCAGTATTTTGGCATCTAAAAGGCGTTTTCTGAATGGAAGGCGCTATTAGCAAGATCACGTTTGGCACGGGGGAAGGGACGGAATTAGATACTATTTCTGCATTTAAACCACTTTCTCTGGTAAAATGAAGCTACTTGCTGTTTTGCTGAGGAGATTTTCTTATGTTTTTCTTGAACTGTTCTTGAAAGCCTAAAGATAAACAATTTAGGACTGTTCTCTGAAACCCAACCCACTGCTCAGAAACTTGTTTCTCCTCACCAGAACTTGTGCTGCTGCAAACTGCTGCAAGCATCGCATCAAAAAGATTTTAGTGTTCGATTGTATATTAGGCTTCAACCAAAGATGTGGCGATAAGCAATTGCTGGTGGCAACAGTTACACAAACACTTCAGGTAATTGGCTGAGGTCGGTACCATTACTCACAAACAAACGGGACTTTCCAGGCTCACAGCTGGGTTCATGACCGCAGTTGTGAAATAAAATGCTGCGAGCGGCATATACAAACGTTTAAATATATAACTAATCGGTGTTATCAATTAAACCTAAGAGTGATCCGAAGCAAAAATAGTGGGACGGCTCAGATCCGTTGCCTGCAATGTTTGCATGTTGTGGAAACTCCAGCACGCTCTGGTAATTTGGATAACCAAAAGTACCGGATTTGTCTCCCCTTTCGAAAACTCAGATTTTCTGAGCTGCAATAGCGGCAGACAGGGAGGCTGTGAAATTCGGTGAACTGGTCACCCAGCAGCACCGGACCGTGCAGAAGGAAGTTGACAGGGTGCTCCTTGCTGGACGAGGCAGACAGTGCACGATTCGGCGTGTGTGAACTCGGACACTGAATACCTATCTGGTGGACGGAGATGGTGAACATGCAATCATGACCGTACCAACATACACATAATGAGGCGGAAAACCATGTAGTACTGTAGTTGTTATGGGGAATTAGATCACCAGGCGATAAAATGAACTTTCCACAAACTCCAATATGAGTCGTGTTTGATGCATAACCACTTTAATGGCAGGGTAAAATGGATTGGTGAATGAACATAGAACATAGAACAGTACAGCACAGAACAGGCCCTTCTGCCCTCGATGTTGTGCCGAGCAATGATCACCCTACTCAAACCCACGTATCCACCCTATACCCGTAACCCAACAACCTCCCGAACCTTACTTTTTAGGACACTACGGGCAATTTAGCATGGCCAATCCACCTAACCCGCACATCTTTGGACTGTGGGAGGAAACCGGAGCACCCGGAGGAAACCCACGCACACACGGGGAGGACGTGCAGACTCTGCACAGACAGTGACCCAGCCGGGAATCGAACCTGGAGCTGTGAAGCATTTATGCTAACCACCATGCTACCGTGTTGCCCCGCGAAATGAAAGGAAAACTGCTTATTGTTACAAGTAGGCTTCAAATGAAGTTACTGTGAAAAGCCCCTAATCGCCACTATTAGGGAGGCTGGTATGGGAATTGAACCGTGCTGCTGGCCTGGCTTGGTCTGCTTTAAAGGCCAGCGATTTAGCCCAGTGTGCTAACCCAGCCGCTCTTAATGCTGCTGTATATGCGATGAACAATGCCATCGGGGGCCCAAATGACACGGGAAAGGATACATTTCAAGTTTGATGGTTAAAATTCAGATGTTCTGGTGGAAATCAAAAAGCAGAACCTCAAAGATCGCAATCGCTGGCTGTTCCCCAGTCCCGTACACGAAAGAGCAAAAGATGAACGGTATGAGTAAAGTTAACAGATAACTGCACAAACCAAGGTCTTCTGGTAAATGTCTGGAGCAGGTAGGGCCTTAAATCTGTTGGACCTGAACTGTGCCGAGACTAGTGCCCTATAGGTAGGTAAGGTTTTGAACACATGTACCAGGGTTGCTGGCACCAGAAGTGAAATTATAAACAGGCATTCAAATGAAGGAGGAAATATTCGAAAATTACCCCAAATCTAGGCATGGTTGGAGTGAATTTAATACATTAATGGAGTCTGGTCAATAAATTGAGTAACCTATCAGTGCATGTTGCTCTATTAGGTGATGATATATTCGCTGCATCAGAGGCCTGTTTCAAGAAGGTTAGATAAAGAACTCAATATTCCTTCTTGCAATGTATCTTAGCAAGGGTCGATATAGCAAGTCAATAGCAAAGAGCGACATAGGCTCAGAAGGTATAGAATCTGGAGTAGAGTTGAGGCATCCAAAAGGAAGACCCTGATGGGAGTTCCGTACAGGCCCCTTAACGGTGGTCAGGATGCGAGGCAAAACTTAATAAGGAGATAGAAAGGCAAGTTTACAGTAATCATGAGGACGGTAATATGCAGTTGGAGAGGAAATCAGATGGGTAGGGGATCCCAAGAAAAGGAATTTGTAGAATGTCTACGAGATACATTGTTTCTGGAGTAGCCTATGGCAGAGCCTTCTACGGAACAGGCACTACTGAATTTGGTGATGTATAATGAAGCAGATATTACTACGGAACTTAAGGTGAAAATGAGAAAATCAAAATCAAAATCGCCTATTGTCACAAGTAGGTTTCAAAAGAAGTTACTGTTGAAAGACCCTAGTCGCCACATTCCAGCGCCTGTCTGGGGAGGCTGGTATGGGAATTGAACCACGCTGCTGGCCTGCCTTGGTCTGCTTTCAAAGCCAGCTACTTAACTCTGTGCTAAACCAACCCACATTGAAGAAGGTGAAGAAGCCCTTCCAGGCGAGTGACCACAATATGAATTCAGTCTGAAGTTTGAGAGGGAGATGCTGGAATCAGATGTAATGGCTTTACAACTGAATAAAGTAATTGGAAAGACATGAGGGAGGAGTTGACCAGAGGTGATTGGAAGGGGAAGACAGTTGAACAGCAATGGCAGGAGCTTTTGGTGGTTATTTGGAATATAGAACAGAAATTTATCCCATGGAGGAGGAAACATAGATTGGATTAGATTTGTTCATTGTCACGTGTACAGAGGGACAGTGAAAAGTATTTTTCTGCCAGCAGCTCAAACAGATAATTTAATACATGAAAATGAATTAAACTAGCAAGAAAATACATAATAGTGTAACACAAGGTACGTAATGTAAATCCATAGACACCAGCATCGAATGAAGCATACAGGAGTGCAGTATTAATCAGGTCAGTCCATAAGAGCGTCGAAGTTAAAGCCAGTCTCACTTTTCAAAGAGAACTAAGGGACTGCTGTGTGCTCTGCTTCAGGGAGACATGGCTTACTCCAGCTTCGCCAGACTGTACCCTACAACCAGAGGGCTTCTCAATCCACCGAATGGACCGTACGGTGGCCTCAGGAAAAGCTAGCGGAGGTGGGGTCGGCCTCCTAATGAACACCTCCTGGTGCCCAGATGTAGTAACACTAGCGAGTTTCTGCTTCCCTAACCTAGAATACCTGACAATAAAATGCCGCACCTACAACCTTCCGTGGGAGTTCAGCTCCGTTATCCTGACGGCAGTTACATCCCACCCCAAGCGAACGTGACAATCGTACTGGATAAAATATTCACCACCACAAATAGTCTTGAAACAAAACATCCCGAGACCTTGTTCATTGTAGCTGGGGACTTCAATCAGTCCGAGCTCAAGTGCATACTGCCAAGTTACCATCAACACGTCACCTGTTCCACCAGAGGCCCAAACATCTTGTACCACTGAAACACACATATCAAACATGCCGACCGCTCTATCGCCCACCCACACTTTCGTACATCTGACCTCAAGGCTGTGCTCCTGATCCCGGCTTATAAGCAAAAACTGAAGCGGGAGGATCCGTCAAAGAAAGTTGTAAATTGTTAGTCTGAGGAATTGAATGATCTCCTATGGGACTGCTTAGAGTCAGGGGACTGGTCAGTATTTAAAAACTCTGCAACCAGCTGAACGAGTACAGCACTACAGTAACGGACTTCATTAGTAAGTGTGTAGAAGACGGTGTGCCAAAGAAGCAGATTCGTGTATTTCCCAAACGGAGACCCTGGATGAACAGGGATATACACTGCTTGCTGAAGTCTAGATCTGAGGTGTTCAAGTCAGGTGACCCTGACCTATACAAGAAAGCCAGATGTGATCTAAAGAAATCCATCAAAGATACCAAAAGGCAGTATTAGACCAAGCTCGAGTCCCAGGCTAGCCAAAGAGACCCCCGCCATCTATGGCAAGGTCTGCATGACATACCGGCTTCAATGCACCCCTCCCTGATGAGCTCAAGGCATTCTATGCACGCTTTGAGCACGAGGTCAACGAGAGCAAGCCCTCCACCCCAGAAGCCTTGGATGAACTTGTATCTGAGATCACCATTGCAGACATCAGAGCAGCCTTCACGAATGTTAACCCACGGAAATCCACTGGCCCGGATGGGTAATCAGACGAGCACTCAGGTCTTGTACGGATCAGCTGGCGGGAGTATTCACAGACATCTTAAACCTTTCTTTACAACAATCTGAGGTCCCTATCTGCTTCAGGAAGACGACCATCATCCCTGTACCAAAAAAGAAACCAAGCAGCGTACCTTAATGACTATCGTCCAGTGGCTCTGACATCCATCATCATGAAGTGCTACGAAAGGTTAGTCATGGCACAAATCAACTCCAGCCTCCCAGATTGCCTTGATCCACAACAGTTCCCCTACTGCTGCAACTGGTCCACAGCAGACGCCATCTCCATGGCCCTGCACTCTGCCCTGGAACACCTAGATAACAAAGACACCTAACTCAGACTCCTATTTAATCGACTGCACCTCTGCCTTCAACACCATCATTCCTACGAAACTCATCTCCAAACCCGGTGGCATTGGCCTGGGCTCCTCCCTCTGTGACTGGATCCTGAACTATCTAACCCACAGGCCACAATCAATAAGGATAGGCAACAACACCTCCTCCATGATCATCCTCAACACCGGTGCCCCGCAAGGCTGTGACCTCAGCCCCTGACTATATTCCTTATACAACTATGAATGTGTGCCCAAATTCCGTTCCAACTCGATTTTCTAATTTGCTGATCAAATCATCGTAGTGGGTCGGATCTCAGACAATGACGAAACAGAGTACAGGAATGAGACCGAGAATCCGGTGAACTAGTACGACCAGAATAATCTCTCCCTCAATTTCAACAAAACGAAGGAGATTGTCATCGGCCTCAGAAACCATAGTGGAGAACATGCCCATGTCTATATCAATGGAAACGAAGTAGAAAGGGTCAAGAGCTTCAGGATTTTAGGTCCACAGATCACCAACAACCTGTCTTGGTCCCCCATGCTGACACTATAGTTAAGAAAGCCCACCATCGACTCTAATTTCTCAGAAGACTAAGGAAATTTGACATGTCAGCTACGACTCTCACCAACTTCTACAGATACACCAAAGATTCTTTCTGGTTGTATCACAGCTTCGTATGGATCCGCCTCGGCCCAAGACCGCAGGAAACGACAATAGGTTGTGAATGTAGATCAATCAATCACGCAAACCTGCCTCCCACCCATTGGCTCTGACTACAATTCCCACTGCCTCGGAAAGGCAGCCAGCATAATTAAGGACCCCATGCACCCCGGACATACCCTCTTCCACCTTCTTCAGTCAGGAAAAATATACCAAAATTTGAGGTCACGTATCAACCGACTCAAGAACAACTTCTTCCCGACTGCCATTAGACGTTTGAATTGACCTACCTCGTATTAAGTTGATCTTTTCTCTACACCTTGCTATAACTGTAACAATATATTCTGCAATCTCTCCTTCCTTCCCTATATACGGCATGCATTGTTTGTGCAACATGTAAGAAACAATAATTTTTACTGTATAATAATACAAGTGACAATAATAAACCAAATCAAATCAAAGAATGTCGTTTCGGAGTCTGGTAACAGCGGGGAGGAAGCTGTTTTTGAATCTGCTCATGCGTGTTCTCAGACTTTTGTATCTGCAAGGAGATGACAAGACAATTGTAGCCACCTAAGATGGACACTGGGCTACAAAATGGAGAACTGCTAAGGCTGCAGGGAGAAAACAGTCTTAGCAAGGACAAGCAGTTTGCAGAAGGCTAATTAGCATTCTGCACGTACAGAAACCAGTTTGTGGCCAGGTGCAGAATCTCAGCCAAAGGTGTAAATGGCAACAACGATTTACATAGTAATGAGGTGATCCAGATCCAGGCCCACACAATAGAAACATTTAGGTATGAATGGATACTTTTGAGTAGACGCCCAGACGAAACGGCACCATAGTATCCATCACAAAGAACCATAGAAACCGCCCCACCCATCGAGAAGCGACCCTCAGATTGGGGGGTTTGTAAAATATCGATTGGGAGAAGGCCCAATCGATACATGGCAGGTAGAGAACCGCCCCGAAGAGGCACGGACTTTGGGGGACCTATAAAAGACCGTACATGGTTCAGTCTGTTGTTTTTGGCTCCGGCTCTCTGCTGTTTTCATCGCTTTGCTGATACATCGCATCCTGACTCCAGTTCCATCACCAGCCGTTGAGCCACCAGCCATCGAACTGTAAGTGTCAGCACAACGATCGCTACGTGATCCAGACTTTGCTAGACCCTGACGATTTTAAGACCCTGAGAGTTGCAGACCAAGAACGGGACGAAGGCCTCGCTCCCTGACCTTGCCTGTTCCTGTCTAGATAAGTACTTTAGTCATTTAGTTTAGAAGTAACTTAGTCTCTTTAGCGTATGCATATGTATTTATTATATTTGTTATAATAAATATCAATCGTTTGAACTTACTAATCGGTGTACAGATTTATTACTTTGAACCTGACCTTGATGTACTTGTGTGGTGTCTAAATACGGCACCTGGCGACTCCTGAGCAGAATTACATACACAGAGCCGTAGTAGTGTTAAGCACACGGCCTTTAAACGGAGGCGTGTTAATACACTCCAATAAAACGCGTAACACTCAAGTAAAACGTGCAACACAATCATGGTTGACAAGGGAAGTCAAGGTCAGCATAAAGGCAAAAGAAAAAACATACAAGGCGGCGAGGATTAACGGAAAGCCAGAGGATTCAGAAGCCTTTACAAACGAGCAGAAGAGGAGATAGGGTGGAGGTGTGGGGTTGGGTGCTCTTTCCAAGAGCCGGTGCAGACTCGATGGGCCGAATGGCCTCCTTCTGCACTGTAAATTCTACGAAGAGACAACTGAAAAACCAAGGAAGAGTGATGATGAAATATGAGTGCCGGCTAGTGAATAATATAAAATAAGATAGCAAGAAGTTTTTTCTATATATAAAAGGCAAGACCGGGGCAAGAATAGACATTGGACCACTGGAAAATGAGACTGGAGAGGCAGTAATAGGGAAGAAAGAATGGCAGAGGGACTGAATATTACTTTCGCATCAGTCTTCACAGTGGAAGGCACCAGTGGCATAACAGAACTTCAACAGAGTCAAGAGATAGAGGTGAGTGCAGTGGTCATCACTAAGGAGCAGCTTCTGGCTAAACTGAAAGATTTGAAGGTGGAGAAATCACACTGGCCACATGTACTATATACAAAATGTCTGCAAGAGATAGCTGAGGAGATTGTGGGCAAATTGGAGGTGATCTTTCCATAATCACTGGAGGCAGTGAGGGTTCCAGAGGACTGTAAAATGGCTAATGTTACATCTCTGTTTAAAAGGGAGGGTGGCAGAAGACGAGAATTATAGGCCAGTGAGCCTGACTTCGGCTGTAGGTAAGATTTTAGAGTCTATCTTTAAGGATGAGATTGTGGAGCACTTAGAAGTGCATGGTAAACGAGGACAGAGTCAGCACGGATCAGTTAAGGGGAGTTCCTGTCTGACATATCTGTTAGAATTGTTGGAGGAGGGAACGAGGAAGGAACACAGAGGGTGTGGGTGTGATCTATTTAAATTTCCAGAACGACTTTGACAAGGTGTCATGCAGGAGGCTACAAAATAAGGTGAGAGCCCACCATGTTAGTGGGAAAGTATTGCCCTAGTTAGAGTATTGGCTGACTGGCAGAATGCAGAGGGGCGAGAAAAGAGCCCTTTTCAGGATGGCAGCTGGTAAATAACGCGGTTCCGCAGTGGAACTGCAGCTGTTTATTATGTCCATTGATGATTAGGAAGATGGAACTGAGGACATTGTTGCTACGTTTGTAGATAATACAAACATATATAGAGAGATAGGGAGTGTTGAAGAATCAGGGGATATAGAAGGGCCTGGACGGGTGAGGAGAGGAGGCAACAACGTGGCAGATGGAATACAATGTGGAAATGTGTGAGGTAGTATAGGTAGACTAGAGGCATAGACTACTTTCTAAATTGGGAATGGCTTCGGAAATCAGAAGCACAGAGAACTTAGCAGTTCCAGTTCAGGATTGTCTTCAGGTTCAGTTGGCAGTTTGAAAGGCACGTTCAATGTTTGCATTCATATCAAGAGGGCGAGAATCTAAGAGCAGTGATATACTGTTGAGGCTCTATAGGAACAAAGAGCAAATCAAATTACACCACAGGGCCAGGCCCTTTCGCCATCCAACCTGCGCGGACCATGCTATCCGTCCATAACTATCTACACTTCCGGGGACCGTATCCCGCTCTTCCCATCATTTTCATGTATTTGTCAAGACACCTCTGAAAGGTTACTATAATGCCTACTTACACCACCTCCTCTGGAAGGGTGTTTCTGTCACCCAGTACCCTCTGTGTAAAAAACATTCCTCGCACATCTCCTCTAATCTTTGCCCCACAAACATTAAAACTATGTCTGTTTGTAATTGCTTTTTCCACCCTGGGAAAAACTTTCTGACTACCCACTCTGTCCATGCTCCTCATAATTTTGAAGACTTCTATCAGGTCGCCCCTCAACCTCCGTGATCCCTATGAGAATACAGTAAGTTTATCCAACCGCTCCTTATTACTCATTCCCTCCATACCAGGCATAAACCTCGTAAACCTCCTCTGTACCCTTTCCAAAGCCTCCACGTTCTTCTGGTTGTATTGCGACCAGAATTGAATATAATGTTCCAAGTTTCAACTAAGTAAGGTTCTATACAGCTGCAGCATGATGTGCCATTTTTCTGTTCAGTGCCCCGGCCGATGAAGATATGCATTCTGTATGTCTTCTTAACTACCTTCTCAACCTGCGTTGTCACATTCAGTGACCTGTATATCTGTGCAACCCAGATCCCTCTACCTGTCAATACTCTTAGAGTTCTCCCATTTGCTTAGTATTTCCCACCTCTATTAGATATTCCAAAATGCATTACATCATTGCCGCAGAAGGCTGTGGAGGCCAAGTCACCAAGTGTCTTTAAGGCACAGATAAATATGTTCCTAATTGAAAAATGTATTTCGGGTAATGGGGAAAATGCAGGGAGATGGTGATGAGAAACATATCAGCCATGATTGAATGGCAGAGTAATCACGATGGGCCTACTTCTGCACCTATGTCTTATGGTCTTTCAATATTCAGGGAAGTAACATGCAAGTGAACAGGAGGTAACTGCTGAAGTATTGAATTATTGAGTGGGCGGCAAGGTAGCACAGTGGGTAGCACTGGGTTGGATTACTATCTGTGCGGATTCTGCACATTCTCCCTGTGTCCGCCTGGGGTTTCCTCCGGGTGCTCCGGTTTCCTCCCACAAGTCCCAAAAGATGTGACCTTAGGTTATTTGTACATTCTGAATTATCCCTCTATGTACTCGGACAGGCGCCAGAAAGTGGTGACTAGGGGCTTATCACAGTAACGACTTTGCAGTGTTAATATAAGCCTAATTGCGACAATAAGATTATTATTAATAAACCATTGGATCACAGGAATGAGGAAATTTAATTGAGGGATGAAAGACGAGTCTAATTACTTAAAAGAGGGATTACAAGAGAGATATTACGCTACTGGTATGAACTACATAGGCGACAAAATATTGGGATGTGAGAGAGGGTGCTCAATTGTACGAAACTAGATTAAATGTGCAGGAGTTACAGATTAGTCGCAATGGCCAATATAGTATTATCCTAATTTTCGCTGGTAAATTAACAGTGTAAAGTACAAGGAGGAAGTGGAATTGCTGTAAAGTAGACTGGTGAATATTGTTGTTCAACGTGTTTCCAGTTTAACGGTGAAGGAAGGAATACTGAAATAACGACCAGAGAATGGAGTTCTGGCCTGGATCATGTTTGACCGGGTGTATTTTGAGAAAAGTAACCTCAGCATCGTCAAGAATACAACAGTTATGGAAAAGGGGAGACTGAATCAAAAATAAAAACACTTAATTAGTGGAAACCTTACTTCAGTCAGTTGAGAATGAAAATAACTAGATCGGCGGTCATCAAAATAGTAGCTAAATTCGGACAATAATTGGGCTCCCAGCTGGAACAGTACTTCCTGTCTATTTACTTTGTTCCCAATTTGCAATGTTATTTTATTACCTTGGACCTTCACATAATCGGGATGTGGCTTTAAGCAGGAGACTCAAAGTTGAAGCAGCCTGCTTGCCATTTCACTGTGTTGCCAGGTTTTCTGTTTTGTGAAGGGGCAGCCAGACTCCTCGGCACAGAGTTTATCGTGGAAGCAGTCTTGGTGCGAGTCGGGTGAACTAGTAATCATTCGGTTTGATGTGGACAGTGCTCTGCTTGGCAACGGCCTGTGATTCGCTGCTGCATGATGCTTTCTCTGATAAATTTGCAGAAGCATGTAAGCATTCAGAATGCCTCTGGAAAGAAATGAAGACAGAATGAGAAACATGCAGCGACGGATGGAAATAAACCATTTAAAGTGGTTATTCAGGCTGTGAATTCTGCTGATAGAGGAAGTCAGTAACCGATAATTCCATGAGGCAGCCTGTGTTACAGACGGTAAAAAATGCAAAAACGTTCAACATGACCTGACTTTTGGGGGTGCACATTTTAAATAAGCAACTCGCAAATGTCTATTGGAATGAAAACCTATTTGCCTTTAGCATCTGGAAGGGATCTTGCACTAGAAACATTTCACACACGCATCGAAATAACGCCGGCTTGAGACCTCATTTAGCAAATTGGATGAATATAGTTGGTAGTATTAATCAATAACAGCTGCAGCTATGGTTGATACGGTCTCTAAAGTGCCGACTGCTGGCTGCAAATAAGCTGATTTTGAAATTCATACTTCACTGATTATGGAGCCTCGAATTGCAGGCGCACTTCTTTCAGCTCCACATGAAAACCACGACCCACTGTTTCCTGCCGGTGATCCACCCCCGGATCACTATTTCTCCCATATCCACTTGCACTGACACATTCCACTGGCCCAATTGTTACTCGTAATTTTTAAAAAACAATACCCATTTTTATATTGCTTCACGTGCGAGTCGCTGGCTAGGCCTGCATTCATTCTCCACTTCTGACTGCCCTTGAGAAGGTTGCAGTGAGCCAATTTCTTCCACTTTATATCTATGGGCTACTGCCAAAAATGATGGAACCGTGAATTCAAATGGTTTCCACGAGTACGTTGCCCTGTGACATCCTGAACGCTCCTGGAACGAGCTGGCTTGAAGTATATCAGGACTAGTGGCATCGATGTAGAAATCATTCTTTGTGCCTAAATATGCTGGCAACAATTTCCAAGCACCACTGTCATAGTGCGGTGCCTTGAATTGATCCTACATCCGTTCATATGGGAGTGCCAATTCAGATGGTAAGTACATTTCCTTCCTCAAACGGCATTTGTGGACCATTAGACGCCCCACACAATCTGAGAGCATCAATATCTCGTCTGCTGCTGCCTATTTTTTTAATGAAAACAAAATTCTGAAACTGTTGATGTGGGATTTGAACTCACTTTTTCAAGATTTTTAGTCCAGGTATCTTTGTATCTTGCTGAGGGTTATAAATTATCAAATTATCGGTGTAGTTGGATTGGCCAAGGTAAATTGCCCCTTAATTTGAAAAAACATGGATACTCTAAATTAAAAAATAAATAAATACATTATCCAATTCTGCATTGGCAGTCAAATTAACAGCACCAGAAATTAGAGTTATCTATCTATCTATCTATCTATCTATCTATCTATCTATCTATCTATCTATCTATCTATCTATCTATCTATCTATCTATCTATCTATCTATCTATCTATCTATCTATCTATCTATCTATCTATCTATCTATCTATCTATCTATCTAGCTATTCCATGGAAGGCATTTTCATAAAGTTTTATTTTACCTTATGGGACAACGGACTGGAGCACATTTTAGGTCGTCAGAGTGACTGTCTGCATCCTTCTCGCTGGGCAATGAGATCCATCACAGAGTCGTTGCGACTGATTTGATCCTTCATTGTACTCTCAAGATAATGGTTATTTCTGTCGCGGAAGTAACTTTAAGTTAATCCAAGAAAATAGCAGGCTTTTATCACATTGAGTATTATTAAATCCACTCCGCAGATAGTTTCTACGCTTGAAGTCTGTTTTGAAATCTGTCGGCAATCTCGAAGTCATGTAACCCCTCCTACTCCAATGACTTTAATGCTGCTTTGCCTAAAGTGTTCGTAATTTCTGTTACTGATGTAACCGACAGAAATCATTGACAGGCCTGAATTAAAAAAATTCCTTCCGCTGAATAAAGAGAACCTCTGTTTGATCAGCGTCACATGTCCATTTTACCGAATTGAGCTACAGATTGTCCACTGAACCATTAATCAGGCTCTCCTCCTGTTCACTCTAATAGTCGCCGAGAAATGAAGTCCTTGGGGATATTGCTGCTAAGTCTGCAAGTTTCAATGGGTAAGCATATCTCTATTTCTGGAAAGAGTGCATTATTTCGGAATATTTAGCTTCATTTCAATCTCGCACAGAATCCATTGTCATATTTTAAATTATGCCCATTTGTTGATTATTTTCAATCTGTCCAAAATGTGTATGGTGTTAATGGTGATCATTTGCAAATTATCCGTTCCGAATTGCCGAGGAAGATCCGGATAGGGAGATGCCTATCACAATTTAACGATAAATGATTCTTCAATATGAGGCGTCGACCGTTTCTTATTCTGTGCACTGATAATGAAAATTATTGCCAGAAATTCTTCCACTGCGTTGGAATTAAATCGATATCTGGTTTAATTGTATGGCAATTCATACCTTATACATACATGACTTCCGATGGACCTACATTCAGTTGCCTGAGCTGGTCGAAAGTTAACTAATTCGATTTAGTAATTACAAGTTTAACTACTATCTATAAGAAGAGGTTAATCATGTATCCCGAGGTTTTGATGTATTTTTGATGGACAGAATGAATTTAGGTTCGAAGGGACAATCTTAATGCGAGTGATCCACTGTTATGTTACTGTGATTCCATGATTTGGGACGGAATGATTGATTGAATATCGCAAATTCGCAAGGAAACAGAAGTAATATGAGTGAAATTATTTCTTTGGAACATTGCAGCCGGTTTCCAGTTTCAATTTTGCGGTTTGTATGGGATCCCAATTTGGAAATATAGTTGAACGTCTATTCATCCCCACTGTCACCAACAGACAGGAAAATTGAAAAGCATGAGGAATTAGAACCCGATGGGCATGATAGACTAAGGGAGAGGTTTTCCGTTGTGGCTCCTTTCTGTATTAATCCGGATAATGAAGCTTCAGTTAATTTAAGTAATTTGAATCAATAATTTTGCCGAACGTTTGGGGACATTTCAGAGATTTGTCACCTGAAAATTGATGCTAGGTTTTTCTCCCTGCGTTTCATCATTCTGAGACCAGAGTTTAGTGGTCACCGTTAAGCCTTCAAAATCTGAAAGCCGCTGTAGTCTAGTACTTCAGAATTTCACCATGTGTCTAATATATCTGAAAAGAATCATGTCAAGAGTGTAATATCTCCGCAGACCTGCAATCTCTCTCGCAAACACTGTTGCAGCAAACTTTGACATTATTCTGCAACAAGATGCTGTAACACCCTACATCAAATATGGTTTGTATATATATATATATATGTGCAATGGCATCTAGAACATTCCCTCACCCTGTCTAAGTCAGATTTACGTCAACCGATTCTACTTATTTTGCCTTGTGCTTATGAAATCTGTCGGTGTACGTTAACTGAGGGCGGGCTGCCAACCGGCCTTAAATCGAGTCCATTTAAAGTGGTCGGAACGTCGAGTGAATTGGGGATGTCGGTTTAGTGCTGACGGTTTTAGTCTATGAAGTAAAATATTGGCAGGTCTCAACCGTCGTTTGACCTAATTTCTTGATATTCTAGTGGCGAGTGGCCGCTACATTTTGTCCAGTTGTAACATTTTGCGTCTGATCTTCAACTTGTGCAAGTGTTAAATAAATGGGGCTGTTTAGCACAGGGCTAAATCGTTGGGTTTGAAAGCAGACCAAGCAGGACAACAGCATGGTTCGAATCCTGTAACAGCCTCCCCGAACAGGCGCTGGAATGTGGCGACTAGGGGCTTTTCACAGTAACTTCATTTGAAGCCTACTCGTGACAATAAGCGATTTTCATTTGTTTTCACAGGCAGGCGCAGTATTGGGCGGGGAGGGAGGAGGTGGGGTGCGCTGGGCGGCTCGGACCGGCAAGAAAAAGGGAAAGTAGTCGAATGTGGACATTGAAGTAGCCTAAAATACGTAATATGAGGTCTGTGCTCCACAGTAGATCTGATTATAGAATATAATATTTGAGAAGACACCACAGGGTTTCACATTCAATACGGTCAGACGCATTACATAGTAGACTATGCCTATATTTTACAAATTTGCAAGTAGTTTAATATTGCGCTCAACACAAATAATCCAGACGTAGTGGCGGTTAAATTCAATTTGAGCGACCCGGATAAATTGTTGGTCCACGGTCATTGGTCAGTGAAATTGGAATATAAATCGGGAAGAATAGAATGACGTTCCCAATTTGTTACTGAGGCAAATGTTACTCCGTATGGGATGGAATCTCAAACCCTATCAGCTAATATTCCAGTGTTAATATAAGCCTACTGGTGACAATAAAGATTATTATTACTATCTTATATTATCTCAATATGCCCACCTCTTTGACTAAAAGTACTTGTCCACTCCTGAAATATCTTGTTACGAAGCATAATGTTATTTTCTGTCGTTACACTCCAAAGAATGAGTTTTAAATCGTTTACTTCCCGATAGCAATGCAATTGCGTTTGCTACTCCTTGGTTCCCGTCCTGGAACCCACTAATATTTATTACCATAATTTGATGAAGGATCACAATGCCGGGACTGGCAGATGTGGCAAGTAGAATATGTTTCTTAGCACAATGACAGTTCGCCCAAATGAATGAAACAACAATAATTTCATCCAGATCTCACCGAATGCAACTTGATGTTCGAATTCTCTTACCCGTCAGTGGGATGCAGACCTTTCACTCGGCTCTCAGTAAGGCAATTGAACCACTGGAGCAGCTCAAAATTCTGCGAGATTACCAGGTGTAACTACGAGTTGCTAGGACAGTGCACCATTCACTGGTATGTCCATTGGTAGATAGATTTTCACACAATACAATCGGTAAGTAACAGCAATAAATACGCGTTTCTTACAGGGCGCACAATCAGCTCATCCTTGATAATGAGAAAATCGGAAGTGATATTGAACCTCGACGTAATTCACTATCTCCTGTTATACTCGACCGTGGAAGTTAAAATTGACTCTAACTGCATGAGAAAATCTTTAGAATTTTTGAAGTTAATTCCGCAGACAGCAAATCCAAAATTGACTTATTCATAGTTTAAATCCAGCCTGGGTTGTTTTCCACAACATCGGTGATGTAATGACGGGGATTACATTATTGTCCTTTAACTGGTAGAGCAGCAAATAAAATGAAATGAAATGAAATGAAAATCGCTTATTGTCACGAGTAGGCTTCAATTAAGTTACTGTGAAAAGCCCCTAGTCGCCACATTCCGGCTCCTGTCCGGGGATGATGGTACGGGAATCGAACCTCGCTGCTGGCCTGCCTTGGTCTGCTTTCAAAGCCAGCGATTTAGCCCAGTGAACTAAACCAGCCCCTAACTAGATGGGAACAATCTAAATCATGAGGACGGAATATCAGTTTGAAAGAGAAGTAAAGGGACAGTCAATACACTATCACACAAAGTCCAGCTAGATGTACCTTTGGGAATATTACTATTTTATCTTTGGAAAGCATAATTGGAATATTAGTTGTTTAATTAGATTGTGTAAAAAAAGTCAGAGTTCACAAAATTGCTAAGATTGGGAGCCAGACGGTATTGGCTCAGAAAATACATTAAATTCTCAAGTAGAGTTACTGAAACTAAAATTGTGGCTATTTCTCCCAGTTGGTTCAGTGCACTGAGTGGAGACCTTCTGGGGATGAATTTCTTCAAATGCAGCGTTCCTTTCAATTATTTAGTTTCACTAACCAAACTCTTTAAATTTTTATAACTGATGAAATCCATTTTTTGTATTTTAGTTGCAACATTTGGAACATCTTTGCAACCTTCCGCTCAACATGCTACAGTTGAAATCGTGAATGAGAAAGGTAAACTATTTCTGCATTTAGAATGAAACAACTGTAAAATATTAAATACCGAACTGGAATGATCCCTTGCATTCATTTAAAATAGTTGCTTACATCAGTGCTTCTCAAAGTGTGGTACGCGTACCGGCACCGGTACGCGAGCCATTGTCTGCCGGTACTTGGACTGTTTCCAGAAAAGAAAGAGACAGTAATCCTGGATTGGGAAAAAAACTGACAGTACGCCACATCAGGTAGTTTGAGATGCACTGGCTTACATGATATAAACCATGCATCTTGCTCTCTGAACAGACACAAGGTTGATTTTCTGAGATTCTGCTCTGAGACTGCAAGATAGCTATCCACTCTGGACATTTAGTAGCATGGCCAAAAACCAGCTTAATATTAAATGAATGATGAGTTTTCGCTCATTTAAAACTAGTTACGACCATGGCTATATGACAAACAGCCACTTTTCGTAGCCTCTTGGAACCTATGCTCTAGTTACATTTCAGTGGATGCCTGTAGCAGGTACTCGAGATCCGTGGCTCTCTGAGGGAGACCTTTGGATGTGCATTTATAGAGCAGCTTCTCGTGCGCAAAATGATTATGGATACTTAACACACTAAGCAGGATACATGACAAAAGGTTATAGAAACAGAGAATCATAGCGCAGAAGGAGGCCATCCAGTCCATCGAATATCCACCGACTCTCTGAAAGAGCAACTCACTGAGTGCCACTGCACCACCCCATCCCCATAACTCCAGCTAATCTTTGAACATGAAGGGGAAATATTACATGGCCAATCCACTTAACTTGCCTATCTTTTGACGGTGAATTTACACACTTCAGTGTGCGAGTGAAGAATATAATTTAAATTGTAATACATCGGGAAGTATGGAAAATACAAAATGATCTGAGTGTCCCTGTACATTCATCAATAAAAGTGAAGAGGCAGGTACAGCTATGAATTAGGAAGGCAAATAAGATGTTGCCCTTCCTTGCAAGACGATTTGAGTTCAGAACTAGGAATGTCTTACTGTAGTTATGCAGGGCCTTTGGTGAGACAAACCTTGGAGTATTGAGTGACTTCACTTTTATGAAAGAAAGAAAAACAAAGAGAAAACTAAGACATAAACAAAGACAGATAATTATTAATATTTACATACACATATTTCCCCTCCCACTGTGGCCGTGATTCCCCCTTTGGCAGACATGCCTGAACTGCACTCCCAGTCTGGCTCGAGCAGGTTCTTCTTTTCATGAGCCCTTGGGCTCAGCCCCTGCAGCTTTGTCATTCATCCCTCGCAATCCTTTGTGAACCTTCGCCCTCTCCCCTTACTGCACCCCCACTCTCCTTCCCTTCCCCCTTCCATTTCCTATATGTTCCGTTGCTTGTTCGTGTCTCCCCACCCTCACCTCTCCTTCCTTGATCTTCTGCTTTACTTTTACAAACAGTTCTTGGAACAAGTTGGTGAAAAATTTGCACGTCCTGTAGAAGCCCTCTTCCAACCCCCGGATTGCAGCTTTTATCTTCTCCAGCTAGAGGATTTCTGACAGGTCTGGCAGCCAGTCTGCGGTTTTGCTGGTGCTGCCTCTCATCAGCTGAGTAGGATTATTTGCGGGTGATTTAGGGAGGCAAAGACTAGGGCGTTGCTCCCACCCATAATGGGTTCTGGCTCCTCTAAGATCCCGAAGACCTCATTTGGGTATGGCTCCACCCTCACCTCATTGGAGATTGCCTCAAAGAAGGTCGTCCACCCGACAAGTCTGGGGCAGGAGCAGAACATGTGAGTGTGCTTCGCCTGGATTCCTTGGCACTGTTCGCATTTGTCCTCCAGCTCCGGTAAAACCTGCTCATATGGGTTCTGGTTAGGTATGCTCTGTGCAACATCTTCAGATGCATAAATCTCAGCCCTGACCATTTGGAGTTAGTGTTTATGTAGTGCTCCGACTTGGAGTCCGCCTCACCCCCCCCCCCCCCCATTCCTGTATCTGGCTTTTCCTCCCATTCTTCCCTTTTCTCATATTGGGAAGAGTACCTCCACCAAACGTCGTCCATACATGCCCCACAGTTCCCCTCCCCTTGGCCGCCTGCGTGCAACAGTTCCTCAACTAGCGAATGACCTGGTATCTGAATTATGTTGTTGTATCCACAGGACAAGGTTTTTGAGCTGTAGTAATCTTACTTTATTTCGTTTTGGTTGTCGCGGGAACCTCTACATGAGTACTTCCAGGGTCGCTATTCTGTTATCTGCTGACATATCTCTGTCAGTGTCTCCTCGTCCTGTCTCCATCTTTTGAAGGTGACGTCCATAAACCTGTGGTTGTTACAGATTGGAGGTATAGTGGACATTTCATGCGGTCGAAGCGCTGTCTTATCTGATACCACGCTTGAGTGCGGCTCCTGTTAGCGGGCGTCTGGAGTACTTCATCGGAGCGAACGTGAGTCCGGCTCAGAAGGATGCTCCTCGTCAGGAAATCTCCTCCTCACCCATTTCAATCCGGGTCCCTTTACTCTTTCTGCTCTGGCCGCACAGTTATAGAACTGGAGGTTTCGGAGGGCCAGGAGTCTCATGATTTTTCTACTTTGCAGGACCATATTTTGGATCTACTGATTCTCTCCACCCGCGACTGCCCCCCCCCCCCCCCCCCCCCCCCCACCCCCCGGCAGGTATAGAAACGGCAAGATTAGTTTAACCACCATGTTGAATAAGATTTGGGGATGTTGATCGGGAGAGATCTGAACAGATGAGGATCCTGTGCAGTATGTTTATTTTGATCGTCTTCACTCTTCCTGAGATGGAGATTGGGAGTGTACCCCAATTTTGCAGGTCCCTTTTGACTTCCTCCACCAGATTCGTAAAGTTCCTTTTGTGGATCCATGTCCAGTTGTGGGCTATTTGGATCCCCAAGTAGCAGAATTTTGTTTGGGCTTGTTTCAACGATAGTCCCTACATCTCTGTCCCTCCACCTTACGGGTTCATCAGGAAGATTTCTCTTTTGTTCAGGTTGTTTTTGGATCCTGAAAAGGCTCCAAACCGCTTTAGGACCTTCATGATGCCTTCAATGCCAGTGTGGGGATTGAGATGTCGCGCACCGGGACATCTGCATAGAGTGAAACTCTATGTTCTCTGTCCCCATTCTGGATATTTCTCCAGCACTTCACCATTCTGAGGGAAATTGCTACTAACTCAATTGCCAGAGCTAAGAGCAGCAGCGATAATGGCATCATCGCCTTGTTTCTCTGTGGAGCTAGTCTTGTTAGTCTGTATGCCCTCCATGGAAGCACGGTACAATAATTCCATTCAGGAGATGGACCCTGGCTCAAGTCCAAACTGTTCTAGTACCTCTATGAGGTACATCCACTCGCCTGTCAAAGGCCTTTTCTGCTGGCAGGGAGATCAGCACGTCTGGTGTTCCCTCCCCGAATGGCGTAATTATCACGTTCAGCAGGCACCTGCTGTTCTATATTAGCTGCCTGACCTTGATAAAGCCTGTCGAATCTTCCACAACCATGTCTGGTACATAGCTCTGCAGCTGCTTAGCTAGGGATTTTGCCAGGAATTTTGCATTTACATTGAGTAGCGAGATGGGTCTGCGGGACTTGCACTCAGCCAAGTCTTTGTCCTTCTGGGGTGTCTGTGATATTGAGGCTTGTGGTAGGTTTTGCAGCAGGGAACCCCTTTGCAGTGAGTTTGCAAACATCTCCCACAGGTGCAGGGCCAATGATGCCGCGATGGTTTTGTAAAATTCTGACAGGAATCCTTCTGGCCCCGGCGTGTTCCCCACCTGCATTAAGTTAAGACTCCCCATGACCTCTCCCATTTCTAATGATGCTAACAGGACCCGTCTCCCACCTTCTCTCACAGTCGGGGTGACCCGTCCGTCAAGGAACTGCGTCATCCCCGAGTTCTCCTCGGGAGCCTTGGCGTTGTACAGCCCCAATGGGAGGTCTCAAAGTCCTCGTTGATCTTTTCTAGCAGAGCGCCAAGCCTGCTGCTGCTGTCCATAACTTGCACTATTTCCCTTGTGACTGCCTGCCTTCTCAGCTGGTGAACAAGCAGGCAGCTGGCTCTGATTCCATGTTTGTAAAAGGTGCTGCACTGCTGGTGCATTGCCTCCCTCTTGCAGCGCAGGTCAAAGTCCATTTGGGATTTCTTGGTCTCCACCAGTAGCTTTAAAGTCGGGGTTGTGGACTACCGCCGGTCCACCTCCAATGTGGAGTTGATCAGTGGCTGCGTAGCTACAATCTCTGTCCTACCATTATGGACCTTGCATGCAAAACATTCTCCATTCTGTTTGTTGGTAAATTACCCATTTTGGCTTGTGATATCCTCTCAACAATAATCATCTTTATGGTCAGAAGTCAACTTACATTAACACTGCAATAAAGTTCCTGTGAAAAGCCCCTAGTCGCCGCATTCTGGTGCCTGTTCAGGTCCACTGAGGGAGAATACAGAATGTCCAAATTACCTAACAGCACATCTTTTGGGACTTGTGGGAGAAACCAGAGCACCCGGAGGAAACCATGCGGACACACGAGGACATGCTGACTCTGCAGAGGCAGTGACCCAAGCCAGGAATAAAACCTGGAATCCTGGTCCTGTGACACAATAGTGTTAACCACTGTGCTGCCATTCTGTTCTTGCAGACTGCCTCAACGGTAAGGAGGGCTGCATCCAGCCTCCATTGTGGGCGTTGGGCCTGGCATTTCTCCAACCTCACATCCATACAATGTGGAGAATGGTCGGAGATTATGATTGCAGAGTACTCCACTTCTGATACCCCGGAAGCACCACTCTCCCCATTATAGAGAAGTCAATCCTGGTTTAGATATTCTGTACCTGAGAGAATAAGGAAAACTCCTTTCCCTTGGATGGGTGAACGGCCATGGGTTCACTGTCCCCATCTGTTCCATGAATATTCCTCGTTCTTTCGTCATGTTTGATTTCCCACGCTCAATTTGGGGTTTGATCTGTCTGTCCACGTGATGAGTCGGTGTGTGTCTATGCCGCGGATTTCTGCAATGGTTTTCTTCATAAATTCTACATCATCCCAGTTGGGAGTGTACCCATTAACAAAGACCACTGGTTCCTCTTCCATGACACCACAAACCATGGCATACCTTTTGTGCTTCTGCTCAGCACACTGCCATCACGGAAATCCATGATTGTCTACTTCTCTCATTATTTTGCAGCTATGTCGTCTTTTCCGAGACCATTTCAGGAGTATGAATAGTTTATCGATTTACAGGCTGTCCAGATCCCTCTTCATTTTCTACACACTGGCTCTATCAGATCTGCTCTCAGCCTTCTTTTTTCAAAACAAAACTGTCCACGTTCTTCCTTTCATCTTTATATCTGAAAATCCTCACCTCAGAACCATTTGAGTATTTTCTGCAATGTTTCCACATCCTTCCTGAAGAGTGGCACCTGGAACGAGATGCAATTCTCTAAATTGGAACCTAATCCTTGACGACTAAAAGTTCAAGCTAACCAGCCAACCCTTGTACTCAAAAGTATCCTGAACAAATGCAATGTTGGATGTCTGTCATTGCGTGGACATGTCCAAATGGCCGCACAGAAACTGCATAATGACAGCAATAATGCATTTAGGGCTTATGCAACTGGAGCTCATTTTATTTTTTGCATGAGATCGATTTGTACGATATCGACCACCCCTTGCGATTTGCCGTTTCGAGATTCAGAGGACACGTTGCTGTTGTTCTCGGAATTCCAGCGCAAGGTGCCGTAATTGTTGGCTATTCAACGCAAGGTATGAACACATTTGGTAAGGTGCTGGTAACCCTCACAATATCTGATCACTGCAGGGTGACAACAAGCCTTCTCAAAAATGGCCAGGAAATCCATGTCACAATACTTGAATATATAGATAGATAGATAGAACAGTAAATCACAGAACAGGCCCTGCGCCCCTCGATGTTGTGCCGAGAATTGTCCGAAACCAAGATCAAGCTATTCCACTCCCTGTCATTCTGTTGTGCTCCATGTGCCTATCCAATAACCACTTGAAAGTTTCTAAAGTTTCCGACTCCACTATCACAGCAGGAAGTCCATTCCACACCCGAACCACTCTCTGAGTAAAGAACCTACCTCGTACATCCCTCCTATATCTCCCACCCTGAACCTTATAGTTATGTCCCCTTGTAACAGCTACATCCACCCGAGGAAATAGCCTCTGACCGTCCACTCTATCTCTCCCCCTATTCATCTTATAAACCTCTATTAAGTCGCCTCTCATCCTCCTCCGCTCCGAAGAGAAAAGCCCTAGCTCCCTCAACCTTTCCTCATAAGGCCTATCCTGCAAAACAGGCAGCATCCTGGTATATCTCCTTTGCACCATTTCCAGTGCTTCCACATCCGTCCTATAATGTGGTGACCAGAACTGCACACAATACTCCAACTATGGTCTCACCAGGGTCATGTACAGTTGCAGCATAACCCTCTTATACTCAAGCCCCCTGTTAATAAACGCGAACACACTATAAGCCTTCGTCACGGCTCTATCCACTTGAGTGGCAACCTTGAGAGATCTGTGGACATGAACCCCAAGATCACTCTGTTCCTCCATATTCCTAAGAACCCTGCTGTTGACCCTGTAATCCACATTCAAATGTTTTCTACCAAAGTGAATCACCTTGCACTTATCAGGGTTAAACTCCATCTGCCATTTTTCGGCCCAGCTCTGCATCCTATCAATGTCTCTTTGCAGCATACAACAGCCCTCCACCTCATCCACTACTCCACCAATCTTGGTGCCATCAGCAAATTTACTGACCCACCCTTCAGCCCCCTCCTCCAAGTCACTGATAAAAATCACAAATAGCAGAGAACCCAGCACTGGTCCCTGTGGTACACCGCTGGTAACTGGTCTCCAGTCTGAAAAATTTCCATCCACCACCACCCTCTGTCTTCTATGTGATAGCCAGTTACTTATCCAATTGGCCAAATTTCCCTCTATCCCACACCTCCTTACTTTCTTCATGAGCCAACCATGGGGAACCTTATCAAACGCCTTACTAAAATCCATGTATACGACATCAACTGCTCTACCTTCAACGACACAGTTACCTCCTCAAAAAATTCAATCAAATTTGTGAGGCAAGACTTACCCTTCACAAATCCGTGTTGACTATCCCGGATTAAGCTGCATCTTTCCAAATGGTCATAAATTCTATCCTTCAGGAACTTTTCCATTACCTTACCGAACACCGAAGTAAGACTAACTGGCCTATAATTACCAGGGTCATTCCTATTCCCTTTATTGAACAGAGGAACAGCATTTACCACTCTACAGTCCTCTGGGACTATCCCAGTGGACAATGAGGACACAAATATCAAAGCCAAAGGCTCTGCAGTCTCATCCCTTGCCTCCCAAAGAATCCTTAGATATATCCCTTCTGGCCCAGGGGGCATGTCGACCCTCAGGTTTTTCAAAATTGCTAATACATCCTTCCTCAGAGCATCTACCTCCTCCAGCCTACCCGCCTGAATCACACTCTCATCCTCATAAACATGGCCCCTCTCCTTGGTGAACACTGAAGAAAAGTATTCATTCAACGCCTCTCCTATTTCTTCTGACTCCATGCACAAGTTGCCACTACTGTCCTTGACTGGTCCTACCCTCACACTGGTCATTCTTTTATTTCTCACATAAGAGTAAAAAGCCTTGGGGTTTTCCTTGATCCGACTCGCCAAGGACTTCTCATGTCCCCCTCCTAGCTCTCCTGAGCCCTTTTTTTCAACTCATTCCTTGCTACCTTGTAACCCTCAAGCGACCCAACTGAACCTTGTTTTCTCATCCTTACATACTCTTCCTTTTTCCTCTTGACAAGCCATTCAACCTCTTTGGTGAACCATGGTTCCGTCACACGGCCATTTCCTCCCTGCCTGACAGGGACATACTTACCAAGGACACGCAGTATTTGTTCCTTGAACAAGCTCCACTTTTCATTTGTGCCTTTCCCTGACAGTTTCTGTTCCCATCTTATGCTCCCTAATTCTTGCCTAATCGCATCTTAATTGCCCCTCCCCCAATTATAAACCTTGCCCTGCCGGATGGTCCGAATCCCTCTCCATTGCAATAGCGAAAGACACCAAATTGTCGTCATTATCTCCAAACTGCTCTCCCACAAACAAATCTAACACTTGGCCCGGTTCATTACCAAGTACCAAATCCAATGTGCCTCCCCCCTCTTGTCGGCCTAACCACATATTGTGTCAGGAAACCCTCCTGCACATACTGTCCTAAAACTGCCCCACCCAAACTGTTCGACCTACAGAGGCTCCAATCATTATTTGGAAAGTTAAAGTCACCCATAACAACTACCCTGAGACCTCCACACCTATCCATAATGTGGTTTGCAATTTCTTCCTCCACATCGGCACAACATCGAGGGCCGAAGGGCCTGTTCTGTGCTGTACTGTTCTAAAAAAAAAAATCTCTATTACGATTTGGGGGCCTTTAGGAAACTCCCAACAATGTGACCGCTCCTTTCCTATTTCTAACTTCGGCCCATATTACCTCAGTACACAGATCACCTTCAAACTGCCTTTCTGCAGCCGTTAATCTTTCCTTGATTAACAATGCTACTCCTCCAGCTCTTTTACCGCCTTCCCTACTCTTACTGAAACATCTATACCCCAGAACTTCCAACAACAATTCCTGTCCCTGTTCTAACCATGTCTCCATAATGGCCACAATATCGTAGTCCTAAGTACCAATCCACGCTCCAAGTTCACCTACCTTATTCCGGAAGCTCCTTGCATTGAAGCAGACACATTTCAACCCACCTTTCTGTCTGCCGTTACACTCCTGCAACCCTGATACCCTCCTCAGTACCTCACTACTCCCAACACTGACTTCTGGACTACAGCCTGTTTTCCCAGCCCCCTGACAAATTAGTTTAAACCCCCACAAAGAGCCGTAGCAAATTTCCCTCCCAGGATATTGTTGCCCCTTTGGTTCAGGTGCAAACAGTGCTGTCTGTACAGGTCCCATCTTCCCCAGAACGTGCTCCAATTATCCAGTACCTGAAATCCTCCGTCCTACACCATCCCTGCAGCCACATGTTTATCTGCACTCTGTCCCTGTTCCTCACCTCACTAGCACGTGGCACCGGCAACAAACCAGAGATGACAACATGCTTTGTTCTGGCTCTCAGCTTCCATCCTAGCTCCCTAAATTCTTGTTTTAAATCCCCGTCCCTTCTCTTACCTATGACGTTGGTACCGATGTGTACCACGACTTGTGACTGTTCCCCCTCCCCCTTAAGGATTCTGAAAACACAGTCAGAGATGTCACGGACCCAGGCACCGTTTGTCTGTACCTCTATTGAGTCTCCAATAACTATTGTTCTCCTGTTCCCCCTCCTTCCCTTCTGAGCCACAGGGACGGACACAGTGCTGGAGATCCGGTCACCGTGGTTTACCCCTGGTAGGTCGTCTCCCTCAGCATTATCCAAAATGGTATAATTGTTACGGAGGGGAATGACCACAGAGGATCCCTACACTGACTGCTTCCTCTCAGCCCCTCTCACCGTCACCCATCTATCTTGATTCTTCGGATATTAAGAGTTTTGAAAGTACTGGTGATCTCTCTGTTATATTGGATTGAGTCCTATCTAATCCCCTTTTATCTTCTTGCTGATAGGCCATGTACAAAATTGCACATCAATTAGGTGGGGTGGTAGAAACCTGCTTCGACATTTATCATAGATTTATCATAGAATTTATAGTGCAGAAAGTGGCCACTCGGCCCATCGAGTCTGCACCGGCTCTTGGAAAGAGCACCCTACCCAAGGTCAACACCTCCACCCTATCCCCATAACCCAGTAACCCCACCCAAAACTAAGGGCAATTTAGGACTCTAAGGGCAATTTACATTGGCCAATCTACCTAACTTGCACATCTTTGGACTGTGGGAGGAAACCGGAGCACCCAGAGGAAACCCATGCACACATGGGGAGGATGTGCAGACTCCACACAGACAGTGACCCAAGCCGGAATCGAACCTGGGACCCTGGAGCTGTGAAGCAATCGTGCTATCCACAATGCTACCGTGCTGCCCCCACTTTAATAAGATCATGGCTGACCTGGTTGTACCCTCAACTCCAAATTTCCATTCATGTTGATAACCTTTCAGCACTAACTTATCAAACGCTATCTCTGCCTTCAAAATGATCATAACACTGCTTCCACTGTTTTTTCAGGAAGAGATGAGAGAAGACAAAACTCACTGAGAGAACAAAAACTCTGCATCTCTGTCTTAAGTGGGGGACTTCTTATTTTTAAGTAGGATCCTTCTTTCTAGATTGTCCCACGAAAACAAACATCTTTTTCACATCCAACTTGTCAAACCACTCGGGATTTTTGCATGTTTCAATTATGTCGGCTCTTACTCGTCAAAATTCCAGTGGATACAAACCTAGCCTGCCCAAAAGACAGCAGGCCCATTCCAGAGAATTCTCTCGTAAGCCACCTCTGACCTGCTTCCAGTGCACTTGAATGGTAAGAGAGGCCACCAATCTTCTGACAACATGATATCAGGAAATGGTAACAATCCTTCAGCAATTTACATTAATTAATAACCCAAATCTTTCAACAGAAAGATTTTCATAACTTCTTTATTCTCGTTTTAAAATGACTGTCAGCCTGCTGGAACCTTTACCACCCCCAGTGCCTCTGTTGTTAAGGAGTCCTCTGCGAATGCCATGAGATCAGTGAAGAAAAAGAGACATGGCCAGTGTGGATCGTACTATTTTCATGCAATTTACAAACTGTCATTCTATTCCGGCACATTTGTAAATAAAACTCATGACAGCGCAACATTATTTTCCATTCAGTGCATGATAATGAAAAATTAAATGAATATTGCTTATTGTCACAAGTAGGCTTCAAATGCAGTTACTGTGAAAAGCCCCTCGTCGCCACATCCTGGCGCCTGTTCAGGGAGGCTGGTACGGGAATTGAACCGTGCTGCTGGCCTTCTCGTTTTGCTTTAAAAGCTAGCAATTTAGCCCTGTGCTAAACCAGCCCCTAATGTAAGGATCCCTGAATATAAAGTAAGGAGTCTAACTGAATGCGGCATATGATTATTGGCATGTGTCAATGGCCATGTTTGAGTTCCTGCTCCAGAATATCTTCCGCTACTGCAAATAGACAAACCAAACGGCTCGTTAAAGAGTCACAGGACTGTGACTCTCATTTCAGTTCAGTTCTGTTGCGCAGCAATTGGAAACAAGCCAATCCCATGGGGAGGCACTTACGTCAACACCTCTATGGTCCATTTCCTAATATCTACGTTGGTCAAGGCACGTTAAAAATAATAAAATAAATTATTTCAAAATCAAATTTTAAGAAAAAATTAGGCTTAGTATTTTCGAGAAAGGGGATTCAGCACAAACACATGGGGTTTTAATCAAATCTTAAAAGGGCAGCACATTGAAAAATGCAAAACATTCATGCACAATATAAGTTTAATGCTCTGTGTAATCAATGTAATCTTAGTGTGAAGTTTAAATATGGTTTGTAATGTTTCCACGATTATTATTTCAGTTCAGTGTTGGACTATTTGCATAATGAGTGTTTCTCGCATTAAATGTTCAACAGAATTGAGAAATGTGAGGTTGGTGGGCCCACATGCACCATGTTTTGGGAAACTGGAGGTTTATTATCGCGGTCAGTGGAACTCCATCTGTAGTAGCCTTTGGAATTTAGCAGCTTCGGAAATAGTCTGCAAGCAAATTGGCTGCGTTTCTTGGCACACAACTTTGATAACACCGATCTCAGAAGAAACAAGATCTGTGTTGCCGGATAAGGTTCAGTGCAATGGAACGGAATCGTCATTGTCGGAATGTCAATTTAAACCTTCGGGCCAACAGAACTGCGAAACTGGGACAATTGGAACCATCATCTGTAAAGGTATTTGTTCCCATAATTAGTATTGAATACTTTGGTTAACAGTATTTATTGATGTGCATGGAGATAATGTTGCCAAAAGAGCGAAATGGACCAACTTCATTGCACAGTGACGACTGGTGCTAATTGCCGTATATTTGTGCCAATCTGACCATGGCCACCCCCACCCACGCTATTTAATACCAATCACGCACTTACATGGTTTGCGACTGGGCCCAAGTCGTCTCCGGACACGTCAGCACGGTAGCTGCGGGTCAGTACGGTAGCACAGTGGTTAGCACTATGGCTTCAAAGCGCCAGGGTCCCAGGTTCGATTCCCAGCTTGGGTCACTGTCTGTGCGGAGTCTGCACGTTCTCCCCTCATCTGCGTGGGTTTCCTCTGGATGGTCTGGTTTCCTCCCACAAGTCCCTAAAGACGTGCTGTTAGGTAACTTGGACATTCTGAATTATCTCTCCGTGTACCTGAACAGGCGCCGGAGTGTGGCGGCTAAGGAATTTTCACAGTAACTTAATTGCAGTGTTAATGTAAGCCTACATGTGACAATAAAGATTATTATTATTATGTCCCACCGCAGAGAGATGCCGTTCAATAAGATAAGGCAGATCTCCAGTTTTGCAAAAAGTGCCTCAAGGCACATCACAGGGCAAAATGAAGAGGAATTGAGAGGTTAGGACATATGACCAAAAGTGTGCTCAAAAAAGTGATTTTTAAAAATTGTCTTGACAGAGGAAACAAGCCTAGAAGCGGAGGGGTGAAAGGAGGAAAGTTAAGAGCCCACTCGGAATCTGAAGGCCACCGGTTGTAACAGTGAACTGATTTAATAATAATAATAATCATTCTTGTCACAAGTAGGCTGACATTAGCACTGCAATGACGTTACTGTGAAAAGCCCACATTCGCCACATTCCGGCGTCTGTTGGGGTACACAGCAGAAGAATTCAGAATGTCGGATTCACCTCACGGCAAGTCTTTTGGGACTTGTCAGAGGAAACCAGAGCAGCCGGAGGAAACTCACGCAGACACAAGTCGCAAGTGCAGACTCCAGTTAGACAGTGACCCAGGCGGCTTTCGAACCTGGGATCTTGGAGCTGTGACACAACAGTGAAGCCACGATGATTCCATGCTGTCCAAATTTCAGTAACTTCAATTATTCAGGATTAGATGTGAACGTATACCTGTGAAGATTGTGGGACTTGAGGAGATTACAGAGCGACGGAAAGTTTTAGGCATGGAGGAAGTTGGAAGCAAGAATCAGATTTTTGAGGTTAAGTCATTGCTTGCCTGCAAGCGAATGGAAACCGGTGAGCACATGGGTGGTGTGTGAGTTGGACGTGGTTAAGGATGAATTTTCTACATAAGAGATTTGTTGACTTGAAGCTTAAGAGGGTAATTAGTGGGAGTCCACTCAGGAATGAATTGGCCTAGTCAAGGCCAGAGGTCTGTATCAATGTTTTGACAATCATTGAACTGAGACCGAGACAAATTCCGAACGAATTAGGCAGTAGAAATAGATAAGCTGCAAAAGACAAGGTTAGAGCATTCACAAGCATGTTCAACGTTAATTTTAGTGTGAAGAATTCATCTTGGCCTCCTCCAAGGAGCCCCGTAACACAGATGCTAGTTTTCAGCCAATTTGATTCAGTTCACATTATAGCATGAGACAGCTGAAGGCGCTAGATACTGCAAAGGCTATGGGCCTTTACAACATTCCGACAATATTATTCAAGACCTGTGCACCGAAAAAGCTGCAGCCAGATCCAATCTGTTCCAATGTTAGCCACAGCATAGGCACCGAACTGGCAATTTGTAAAATTGCCTATGCATGTGAAAAGCATATTAATCAGTACAAATCCATGCCAAGCAATGTCGGACAGCCTATCCATTATTAGACAATGCCGTGGAATCTGTTACTAAGATTGCTACATCTTCAGGCGGCTCTTATTCAGCAGCAAACTGCTCACCGATGTGCAATTTGGATTTTAGCATGGCTGCTCAGCTCCTGACCTAATTGCAAACTTGATCTAAATACTGAAAGTGGAGCAGAAGAAAAGAGGTCAAGTATGAGAGACTGCCCATTATAGCTAGGCAGGATTCACTGCATGCATCACCAAAAGTCCCAAGCAAAACTGGAGCACTTGGGAATCCAGGGATAACTTTCCAATGATTAGACTCATACCCAACTGATTCGAAGATGATGGCAATTGTTGGAGTTCATTCATGTCAGTCCTGTGACATCGATGCTGGAGTTCATCATGGTCAATCCATTAGACGCCATGTTCAGCTGCGGTACAACAAGGGTGATCGAGGAGGGATGAGCGGTAATTTTCAGGTTTCAGTATGTTGGGGAACAGGCAGTCGTTTCTATGGCTGTAGACGTGAGTAGGGATTGAAAAGTCACCTCCTTCATTCCAGGGTGAAGGATGTCAATTCTGCATAACGCTTTTTGAGAGAATATTAACAGTAGGAAGTCTTGGTCCAAATTGGTGCCAATGGCAGAGATAGGGAAGGGGGTCAAGACTTGATGACAAACTTAGGGACCTAGGATGGCGATTGAAAAAAGGCGGGTCTAAAGTAGTAATCACAGGATTGAAGCGGTATTGGGAAACATTCAGGAGAATGTGGGACCTGAAGAAGGAGGGTGTTCTACACCAGAACAGGATTTGGACAAATATCCTCACAGGGTGGTTTTCTGGTCTTGTTATGGGGAGGGGAGGGTGAGGAGGTTAAATTATATTGACAGGAGCATTGGAACCTGAGGCCTACTTCAGACCAGAGAACAGGTGATGGCGAATTAGTGAGTATCTCTGAAATGTCCCTATGTTCTGTAGACTGGATGTACCGGTGGTGGATGCGGACAAGAAACAAGGGTTGGAAGAACTGCTAGAGCTGGGCAAAAGCGTGAAATGTATCAGTTCCACACAGTCAGGAAAAGCGCTGGGTCCGAGCGGTTCCTGGTAGATATTTACCAGAAAATTTTGACAGCACTGGCCCTGCACTTGTGGGTGATGGTAAACAACTCATCTTTGAAGGAGGCCCCGCTGTCCACGTTGGCCCAGGTCTCGAAATCATTGATCCCAAAAAGGAAAATGACCCAACAGATGTTAGATCGTTCACACCTGTCTAACTCTTAAAACAATGTTATATATTTTCTGGCGAAAGCTCTGGCAACACACCTGGACATTTTCCTGCGAGAGGTGATAGCAGAAGATAAGACAGGGGTTGTCAAGAGCATGCAGCTAATAGCTAACACCAGCAGCCTGCTAAAAATTAGATGCCTGAAAAACGTAATAATTACTCCATCCGGGGAGAAGACACCAGAGGTGAGCTCCTCCCTGGACGTTAAGAAAGCATTCAACCAAGTGTAACGGTGTTACCTCTTGGTGGTGCACTAAAGGTTTGAGTTTGGAGCAGGGTCCACAACAACACGCCCGCACACACACTACAGGTGCATGGTGGTAGTGGCCACTCAAAAGACCTCGAACCAGTTCAGACTCCACTTCAAGCTTAGTAGTATGTCTGTAGAGCCCCCCATTAAGGGCAGCACGGTAGCCTTGTGGATAGCACAATCGCTTCACAGCTCCAGGGTCCCAGGTTTGATTCCGGCTTGGGTCACTGTCTGTGCAGAGTCTCCCCGTCTGTGCGTGGGTTTCCTCCGGGTGCTCCGGTTTCCTCCCACAGTCCAAAGATGTGCAGGTTAGGTGGATTGGCCATGATAAATTACCCTTAGTGTCCAAAATTGCCCTTAGTGTTGAGTGGGGTGACTGGGTTATGGGGATAGGGTGGAGGTGTTAACTTTGGGTAGGGTGCTCTTTCCAGGAGCCGGTGCAGACTCGATGGGCCGAATGGCCTCCTTCACCACTGTAAATTCTATGAATTCTATGATCTGCAACAACCATAGGTTTACACTGGCTAAGATAGTCACCACGTTTGAGACTTTGAGGGAGGTAAGAAGGGTGCTGAGAGTAAAGGACTTGTATGTGGACGGTAGACTGGCGACTCGGGGGATCTCTCAGAGAAGATCGAGCTCCCGAAAGGGAACAAGCTCAGATACCTGCAGCTGTGCGTCTTCCTCCACAAGGAAACAAAAAGGTTCCTCCATCTACCCGAAAACACACTTTTGGACACAACGGTAGGGCTGGACTGGGTAGGGGAACACAAAGGTGGCGTCATTAATGGACGACCTGAACAGAATTTCCGGACATCACTGGATAATACCAGAAGGAAATGGTAGGGAGGAATGGCTTTGGAGATCAGGGGAGGACTCTTGATGAGGTGCTGCACAGGATCAACTCCATCTCTGCTTGCGCCAGGATAAGCCTGATGCAGTTCAAGGTGGTGCACAGAGTGCATCTTCCTAAAACATGCATGAACGGATTCTTCCTGGATGTGGAGATTAATTGTGAGCAGTGTCAGGGCGGTACAGCCGAAAACAACCACATTCAGAGTGTTCTGGACAGCCTTTTCAGATGGCATGTCCTAGGCTGTGGGGGTTGAGATGGAACTGTGTCCTTGGAAGCAATCATGTGGAGATGCCGGCGCTGGACTGGCGTGAGCACAGTAAGAAGTCTTACAACACCAGGTTAAAGTCCAACATGTTTGTTTCAAACACTAGCTTTCGGAGCACTGCTCCTTCCTCATTGCTCCGAACGCTGGTGTTTGAAACAAACATGGTGGACTTTATTCTGGTGTTGTAAGACTTCTTACAGTCCTTGGAAGGGAAGGGGTCGGATTCCCTATACCTCGCCTCCCTGATTTTCAGGCCGAGACTTCTGCTAGGCTGGATGTCGGCGGCGCCAATTAGGATCTGTTGATAGTCAAGCACATTGCTGTCACATGGAAGCCGGACCACATAAGGACATTGGCACTAATTGACTCATGTTTAGACTTTTCTTCCATATTTTTATTAGATTCAAATTTCAGCATCTGCAGTGTTGAGTTTTGAACCTGGATTCCCAGACCATTACTCTGGGGCTCTCGTTTACTTGTGACAATACCACTACGCTGGCGTATCATCTACGTGCTCCTTTGGGCGTCGGTGCTACTGGTTGATTGCCCGGGACCGCGTTCAGAAGAAAGTTTGCTGCAGAAAACAGAAGTTAGTGGTAGTCTTTTCATTCTGGATTAGCGAGCAGTTTCTGCAGACGAAGGCAGGGCCACGTACTGCCTTACACAGCCTAACCAGATCTAGTTGTGAATGATTAAACGACGTTCTCCATTCGTGTCATCCTGTCGTCAACTAAATAAACTGACGATGACCAGCAGATCGTTAATAACAGAACAAGTGAATTGGAGTTTTCTTGTAAACAAGGGAGTCCGATATGAGAGTGCCCTTGAAGAAATAACTACTCACAGAAATGTTGCAACTAACGAAGAATCATTGGGCAGTTTGATGGGATTTTAAAAATGCAGTTTCAAAATCAATTCGGGAATAGTTTAGTTTACAAGAGCCAATATAAAATGAGATAGAGCTGGGGCAGGGAGGAAATATGTACATGGAAAGTGCGATTAAGGAAGCGATCTTTGACAGCCTTATTTGGGAATTACTAACATTCGCACATTGAACAGTACAGGCCCTTCGGCCCTCAATGTTGTGCCGAGCCATGATCACCCTACTCAAACCCATGTATCCACCCTATACCCGTAACCCAACAACCCCCCCCTTAACCTTACTTTTATTAGGACACTACGGGCAATTTAGCATGGCCAATCCACCTAACCCACACATCTTTGGACTGTGGGAGGAAACCGGAGCACCCGGAGGAAACCCACGCACACAGGGGGAGGACGTGCAGACTCCACACAGACAGTGACCCAGCCGGGAATCGAACCTGGGACCCTGGAGCTGTGAAGCATTTATGCTAACCACCATGCTACCCTGCTGCCCAAATTGTGGGACTAGAAATTTCACATGTGATGGCAAGGCAGCATAATGCGTTCCTGAATATGGGATATAGAGTTTACATTGAGTGAGATATTTAGAAATATAAGAGAATAGTGGGTTCAGAGAAGGGAACGTGATGATTTGAAACGGTGATGTAAAGCACCGAGGTTGATAGGTCAAACAAAAAATGATGGAGAACACATATACACAGGCACTATCTTCACACTGAAAACTGAGCTAACCTTTCAGCTGGATAAGGATTTACCCGAAATAGGTTCCTGGTTGGCAACGATGAGATATCTATTTGTGAAGAGACGTGGGTAGGAATGACGATATCTCAATCAGGGGAATGATATGACACTTTTTATGGTGGTTTAAAGCAAATGTTCTGAATGCACCCCGAGGGACTAGAACTTGCGCCAAACTCAAAGCGGAAAATGCCAAAAAAGTAGGGATGAGACAAAATTGTGTTGTGTTGATAAAAAAATGCTAGATGGTCTTGACAGGTCACGTGGAAGAAGGTATAAGCAGGATTCTGCAAAGGCTATTATGCCCATGCTCTCATCTATAATATGTTCTTGTATGGCTACATAATTGTTCACATACGAAAGAATATTCTCCCGGGTCACGTGCAAATGTGTTCCAATGGCAACGTCCAGCGGATCAATATTGTGAGGAACATTTGGACAGGAGGGAGTTTGACAAGGTTATCCCACAATAGGAAGCAGGGCGGGAGGACCATACGAGAAATTTGAAAGGGACAATTTGAGTTTTCAGGAACGCGCGCGTTACTTCAACACTCGACTGTGTGACATCAGAGAAGGTGGTGGCCTAGTGTTGTTGTCAATGGACTAGTAAACCAGTGACCCAGAGTGATGTTCTGGGGATCCAAGTTTAAATCCCACCACTACAGATGGTTAAATGTGAATTCAATAAAAAGCCTGGAATTCAAAGTCTAATGGTGGCTATGAATCGAACCGTAACAGCCTCCCTGAACAGGCGCCGGAATGTGGCGACTAGGGGCTTTTCACAGTAACTTCATTTGAAGCCTACTCGTGACAATAAGCGATTTTAATTTCATTGTCCTGTGAAGCCAGTGAGCCATCTGGTTCACTCATGTCATTTAGCCAAGTGAATCTGCCGTCCTTACCTGATCTAGCCGACATATAACTGCGGATCCACAGCAATGTAATTGACTCTTAACTGCCCCACAGGGCATTTAGAGATGGGCAATCAATGCAGGCACAGCCTGTGACACTAAAAACCCATGAACGAATGAAAGTAAAGGTTGTTTCACAATAGTTTACTGCAGCCTTGGGTGCCGCTTCGAGGATACATCGCCGGCTGCCAGTGCCAGAGGCACTGTACACCGCTGCAAAGCAGCACTATGTCTCCGAAATGCCACCTTCTGTGATAATTTCGAAATGAATTTCAATCCCAATGAATGTCCACGATTCCTGGGCAAAGCAAAATGTTGATACTAATTCCCTAGGCCTTTGAGCTATCAATCGTGAAATTTACTCTGGTGATAATCGATGTAAGACCACTTTCCTAAAATACTGGAACACAACAATAGCCAACTGGATGCTCCATTGTAATCAGCCTGGCAGTTTATCAAATTTAACGCAATGGCAATTCAGGTTTGTAGTGGTCATGGAATATAGAATCAAGAGTTCAGAAACTCTATCATAGTGTTGGTGTTCGACACTCCAACCTGGGCACAATTTCGTTGGTTTCATATTGTGTACATGTTTGGAAGTGTCACCCATCTGCTCCTGCAGTTCATTTATATTCTAATCATCAAGTTTTACTCCTATGACATGTGCATATTATGTTTCTCTCTGTCTGTTTTGTACCTTGAATTGTATTTATAGTTCGAATACCCTTTCTTATTCCTCTGCACTATGAATATATCAATCGCAAATGTGTTCACCGTGCCTTATTTATTGAAATAACGGCTTACATTGCACTTTATTTTTTTATCTTTAAATCTTGAAAATTACAACAGTATTTACGTAAAATTTGTCATGTAGATAATTTTGAACTGGAGACTTGAGGGCTGAATGTTCAGGCTCAGTGAGGGTCGGAGAAGGAGGCGAACAGGGTGAAAATTATTTTTTCCTTTTCCGAAGCGAGCATTCAGCCCTAAGAGTCCCAAAATGTGTCACAGCCCTAAAGTGAATAATTTTAAAATGCATTTTTTTTTTTCGAAAACGCAGCCGAGGAAAATACGATGCTTGAAGGTGGACGGAGCCCCTGTGCTGGGAGATTTCAAGCCGGTAGCTTTGGCAACTGGGTGGCTGCCTGCAGTCGAATGTGGGGTATGAATGAAGCTCGTGTTGTATGTAAATTCCTGGGCTGCGGCGATGCTGTATCTGCATCAGGAGATTCGCAATTTGGGATTCGCCAGTGGCCCATCCCAAATATTCAAATTCACTGCAACGGCACCGAGGACGACCCGTGGAAGTGTGAAGTAAAAGGGGTGGCTCACAATAACTGTTCCATGGACGAGGAGGCAGCTGGGGTAATTTGCTCAGGTAACTCCCCTTTCTTTAATATTTCAGAAAATTGGGCAATATTACAACACTTCATGGAGGCATAGAGTCATAGAGTTTTACAATAAAGGAAAATGCTCTTTGCCACATAGTGACTGCACCGGACATTAAGCATTTATCTCTTCTAATTCAATTTTCCAGCACTTAGCCCATCGCCTTGTAAGCTATCATGTTTGAAGTATTTATGGAAAATTTTGTAAATGTTCTCAGGGTTCTCACCTTTACCAGCCTTTCAAGCAATGAGGTCCAGGTTCTCAATATCCTCTGGTTGAAATGTTTTTTTTCCCTCAATTCCCATATAAATCTCCTGCTCCTGACCTTAGACCTATACTCCTTTGTTATTGACCCCTTCGTTATCGATGGAAAACGTTTCTTCCTTTATATATTTATATAATTACAAAATTATATAATTTTGTATACCTCAAGCAGGTGCTCCTTCAGTTTTCTCCAATTCAAGGAAAACAACCCCAGCCTAACCAATGTCTCCTCATGCTTGATTCAGAATGTTGGCAATCCAAAAACGGAGATCGCCGTACTAGACTTGGGATTTGGGAGTGAGCCAGGCCAGGTGACTGATGTTTCAGTGGGGGAGCATTTTGGGTTTAGCGAGCATGATTTCATAAGAATTTCAATAGTCTTGGATGAGAAAAGAGTGGCAGGTGATGAGAGTGTTTAATTGGGCGAAGGTCAATTACATCCAAGGGCAGCACGGTAGCATTGTGGATAGCACAATTGCTTCACAGCTCCAGGGACCCAGGTTCAATTCCGGCTTGGGTCACTGTCTGTGCGGAGTCTGCACATCCTCCCCGTGTGTGTGTGGGTTTCCTCCGGGTGCTCCGGTTTCCTCTCACAGTCCAAAGATCTGCAGGTTAGGTGGATTGGCCACGATAAATTGCACTTAGTGTGCAAAATTACCCTTAGTGTTGGGTGGGGTTAATGGGTTATGGGGATAGGGTGGAGGTGTTGACATTGGGTAGGGTGCTCTTTCCAAGAGCTGGTGCAGACTCGATGGGCCGAATGGCCTACTTCTGCACTGTAAATTCTATGATAATCTATGATTCTATGAATTAAACAAGAACTGGAGAATGTGGTGTGGGAGCAGCAATTTGGAGGCAAATCCACATTTGGCACGTGGGAGGCGTTTAAAGGCAAGTTGATTGAAGTCCAGGACAGGCATGTCCACGCACATATGAAGAATAGAAATGGCAGGATTCGGAAACCATGGATGACAAGGGAAGTTTTAAGTTTAGTCAAAGGGAAAAAGGAATCACACGATAGGTCTCGACGTCAACAAATTGACAAAACCCTTGAGCAGTAGAGTGGAAATAGGAAGAAACCTAAACGTGGAATTTGGAGAGCTAAAATGGGCCATATGTGTCGTTAGCAGACCTGGTCAAGGAGAACCCCAAGACTTTTTCGGCATATATTAGGACCAAGAGGGTAGCAAGGAAAAGAATCGGCCCACTCATGGACAAAGGAGGGAAGTTATGCGTTCCACCACAAAAAGAGGGTGAGATTCTTAATTAGTACTTGGTATTGGTATTCCCCAGGCAGAAGGACATGACACATGTTCGGGTGAGGGATAGGTGTGTGAACGATCTTGAGAACGTCAATATATCAAAGGAGGAAGTGTTGGATTTCCGAAATTGCATTAAAGTAGGCAAGTCTCTGCGGCCGCATGGGATCTATCCCAGATCACTGATGGATGTAAATGGGGAACATATGGGTCTTAACAGATATATTCACATCCTCTGACCACAGGAGAGGTTCCAGAGGACTTGGGAACAGCCAGTGTCATTCCGTTGTTTAACACAGGAAGCAGGATAATCCAGCAAATTATAGGCCGGTGAGCCTGGCATCAGTGGTGGGGAAGCTTTTGGAAAATATACTGAGGGACAGGCTATGTGCACAATTGTAGAAAAATGGACCAGTTGGTGGCAGGCAGAATTGTTTTGTGCATGGAAGGTCATCTCTCTCCAAATTCATTGGGTTTGTTGAAGAGCTGACAAAGAAAATTGATGAGGGAAGGGCTGCGGAGGTTGACCGTATGGACGTTATATGAAATGAAATGAAATCGCTTATTGTCACAAGTAGGCTTCAAATGAAGTTACTGTGAAAAGCCCCTTGTCGCCACATTCCGATACCTGTTCGGAAGGTTGGTACGGAAATTGAAACGTGCTGCTGGCCTGCCTTGGTCTGCTTTCAAAGCCAGCGATTTAGCCCAGTGTGCTAAACCAGCTTGAGGCATTCCAAAACATAGAACATAGAGTGCAGAAGGAGGCCATTCGGCCCATTGAGTCTGCACTGACCAACTTAAGCTCTCACTTCCACCCTATCCCAGTAACCCAATAACCCCTCCTAACTTTTTGGTCACTAAGGGCAATTTATCATGGCCAATCGACCTAACCTGCACATCCTTGGACTGTGGGAGGAAACCGGAGCACCCGGAGGAAACCCACACAGACACGGGGAGAATGTGCAGACTCTGCACAGACAGTGACCCAGTGGCCCCTGGAGCTGAGAAGCTACAGTGCTCACCATTTCTGTTACCGTGCTACCCTACATGTGGGACTAAAAGTTCCACATAGCAGACTGGTATAAACACTAAAATCACATGGGATTTGGGGTGGGCTTGCTCGATAGATACAGAACGAGCTTGGAAATAGAAGACAGAGAAGGGTGTTTTTCAGAATGGAGAACTGTAGCTAGTGGTGTTTAGCAGGGATCAGTGCTGGGACCACTGCTGTTTGTCTTTTATATAAATGGTCTGGAGGAAAATTTGGGTGGTCTGATTAGTAAGTTTGCAAATGACACGAAGATGGGCGGAATTGCTGATAGTCACATCATTCCTACAATGTAGGAGTAGGTTGCACACAGTGCTCTTGCTGTGCCCTAACCAGTGTTTTATACATCTTCAGCATAAGTTCCCAATCATATATTGTATGCATTGTCAGTTAAAGGTATGTGTCTTTTATGCGATTTTAACCAGCTGACCTAATTGTCCTGCAGCTTTCAGCCATCGATTGATATATACCCCACGTGCGCTTTGGTCCTCTCTATACCCTCGCTTCTTTCAACGTATTGTGCCTGCTCTTGCCTTTTTGTCCCTCTAAAATCAATCAACGTTTTACGTTTATATTCAATTTTCCCCTACGTTGACCAGCTAGCGAGCCAATCTATATCCTTCTGTCATCTAAAGCATTCATCTTTGCTGTTTACCTCATTGCCTCTGTTGGTGAAATCTGCGATATTGATTATATCCTCCACATTTGCATCATATTATGTATACGACAGAGGGCAAGGGAGCCAACATATATCCCGTAAGTACACCACTGAACAAAGGTTTCCAGTGACCAAAATAACCTTCGATCATTACACTCTACCTCTTGCCAATAAGGCAATTTAGATCCAATTCGCCAAATTGCGCTGATTCCCAATGACTCTTGCCTTCTTAACCAGTCTCCAATGCAGCTCATTATCCACAAGCTTACTGAAGTCCATGCAGATAACATCAACTGCACTACCCTCATTTACGGACATGTCCAATTCTGAGAAAAATTCCATCAAGTTCCTTAGATATGATCTTACCCTGAGAAAGCCATGCTGACTATCCTGGATTAATCCTTGCCTCTTGAAGTGTAGATTTTTTTCTCTCCCTCAGAGTTTGTTCCAATAATTTCCCTACCACTGATGTTAGGCCCATTGTCCAGTGATAACCTGTTTTTTCCTAACTTCTCTTCTTGAATAATCGTCCTCCAGCATTCTGGCACCTCACCTGCAGGAGAATTCATATCAGGTGAATTCACCTGAGGAAGGAGCAGTGCTCCGAAAGCTAGTGTTTGTGACAAACATGTTGGACTTTAACCTGGTGTTGTAAGACTTCTTACCAAGAAAGCACAACAGCGGCTATACATCCTCAGCAAACTAAGGAAATTTGGCATGTCCACATTAACTCTTACCAACTTTTACAGATGCACCACAGAAAACATCCTATCTGACTGCATCCCAGCCTGGTATGGTAACTGCTTGTCATGGACTGCAAGAAACATCAGAGAGTCGTGAACGCAGCCGAGTCCATCACACGAACCTGTCTCCCATCCATTGACCCCATATAGACATCCCGCTGCTTGGGGAAAGCAGGCAGCATAATCAAAGACCCCTCCCACGCGGCTTACTCACTCTTCCAACTTCTTCCATCGGGACAGAGATACAGAAGTCTGAGAACACGCACAAACAGACTCAAAAACAGATTCTTCCCCGCTGTTATCAGACTCCTAAATGACCCTCTTATGGACTGACCTCATTTACATTACACCCCTGTATGCTCCATCATCCAATGTCGGTGCTTATGTAGTTACATTGTGTACCTTGTGTTGCCCTATTATGTATTTTCTTTTATTTCCTTTTCATTTCATGTACTTAATGATCTGTTGAGCTGCTCGCAGAGAAACACTTTTCACTGTACCTCGGTACACGTGACAATAAACAAATCCAATCCAGGATACGTATCATCTGGGCCTGGTGATATATCCACTTTTAAGTCTGCTAAAACCGCTAATACTTCATTCGTCTCTGTGCCAATCTGTTCAATTATATCACAGTCCCCCTCCGTGTTTTCTATACCTACAGTATCCTTCTTCATAGGAACCACAGATGCAAAATCTTCATTTAGTACCTCATCTATGTCTTTCAACTCTGCACACAGATTGCCACTTTGGTCTCGCTTTCGCTGATTACCCCCTTGCCATTAATGTACTTACAAAACACGTTGGTATTTTCCATTATTTTGCCCGCCATTGGTTTTCTTGCCCCCTCTTTGCTCTCCTCAGATATAGTAAGAAGTCTTACAACACCAGGTTAAAGTCCAACAGGTTTGTTTCAAACACGAGCTTTCGGAGCACGGCTCCTTCTTCAGGTGAATGGAAAGGCTTGTTCCAGAAATGTTTATATAGACACAGTCAGAGATGCCCCGGAATGCGAGCACCTGCAGGCAATCAAATCATCAAAGATGCAGAGACTCTGCATCTTTGATGATTTGATTGCCTGCAGGTGCTCGCATTCCGGGGCATCTCTGACTGTGTCTATATAAACATTTCTGGAACAAGCCTTTCCATTCACCTGAAGAAGGAGCCGTGCTCCGAAAGCTCGTGTTTGAAACAAACCTGTTGGACTTTAACCTGGTGTTGTAAGACTTCTTACTGTGCTCACCCCAGTCCAACGCCGGCATCTCCACATCATGGCTCCTCAGATATGTTTGAGAACTGCCTGCATGTTGGGAATCCACTGTTTTAAGCCCCTTTGCGTCTGCCAGCCTTCCTTCTTTCATTATCCAATCCTGTATATCGTTTGATATGTACGAAGCTCAGTGCCTTTTGACCCCACCCTTCATGATTGCTGGGACATGTTGTCACTCTCTCCATTTATTTTTGAATGGGTTCATACCATTCAACCGGACAATTTCGTCAAGGGATGAACATTTTAAACTGGTGCAAGTTATTGAACTCAATTTGACAGCACAAGGTTCGAAAGCAAAACGAAAATGAATTGCTAACATTTCCTAAATGTATATACCATGTTTTTTCTGCTTTACGCATCACTTCTTGAAGTTGCTGCTGTGTAATCGACAGCACACATGAAAGAAACAACCTTTCTCTGGTTGGCAATAAGGCTGAGTGAATGTTGCCACTGCTGTGACGCCTGCGATGGCCCAGACTAATGGAGTTAACTCTCTTGCCATTTGCAGCTGGATTATTTCTGCAGTAAAATGCAATAAATCCACGATAGTTGAAAAAGTAAAATGCAACATAACAACGACAATTTCTCTTTCATGGGATCTAGGCGTTGTTGTTCCTGCATTTTTGTTTTGCCTATCTCTAATTACCCTTGATCTGGGTCGCTTGGTCAAGGAATTCGGAAGACAATTAAATATTCAACTACATTGTCTGGTTCTGGAGTTACATGTAGGCCAGATTGTGTAAAGGTGCAAGATTCCCTTTCCTTACTGAATCAGATTTTGTCTTCAATAATCGATGATAGATGTTATATCACTATTACTGAAACAAGCTTTGTATTCCAGGTGTCTTCACTGAATTCACATCGCCCCAGCTGCAATAGTGTGCTTTGAGCCCATATCCCCAGAGCATGAGTCTCTAAATTATCAGCGAATTGCACAACCAGGACGTCACCGTCTTCCCACTTTGCTCACGTAAACTAAAACCCACGCATTTAAACAATGGGTTGACAGTTCGCTGTGCCCCGAAATGCTGGTTATTGCGTCATTACCAAACGATTCCTACACCCTGAATCGAATCGTTACTAGTTTCTATGCGGGCTGGCTTGCCATTGCATTCTAACCTCAGAGTCAGTTCCGCAGGGCGTGAATTGAACTCACATTGGCGGCCTTATTCTGAACCACAATTTCTCAGAAACTTTTCATACCTTCTGCAGAAGACGCGATTTTGCTAACTGTCGAGAATGGGAAATATCATTTTGTTTTGCGATGTTCAAGCGGAATATGAGACTGCACATCACATTTCCACATTTCTGAATCACGTAAACGACGTTTATAATTTTCAAATATGAGATTGCAGGATAAACTGTAAAGAGAGGATTTAAGATGATAATGAAACCCCTTAATACACATTCAATTATGAAATGATTAGGGCGAAGTGATTTAGCGAATGGCCGGCAAACCTATTTTGGGTCAGAAACGGACATGAAACTGGTGCCATGCACGATAGATTCAAATGGTTTTGGACACAAAATTATATGACTCATAATAACAATGTAGTCCTTAATTCATTATCAGAAATCACAGGATGGAGATTATTAACAGGGTTCATGAAAAGCCTGTTCCGGCACAAACGCGTGCTATGCCATCCATTCTTTGGCCATAGAACTGTCAATTTTATCAAATAATGTTCCCATTTAAACTGTATATTCCAACAAATTACCTTGCAAATGTTTACCATCTGCTAATAATCAACAGGACATAAAGAGCCGAGACTGGTTGGTGGAGCTGACGGCTGCTCTGGAAGGTTAGAGATACTGTATGGAGACACTTGGGGGACAGTGTGTGATTTCAATTGGGATTCAGAGGACGCCCGTGTGGTTTGCGCATCACTGAAATGTGGCAACGTGATATCAGTGCAAGGAGGGGCTCATTTTGGAGAGGGCACTGGACCCATATGGCAGGATTCCTATGAATGTCAAGGTAATGAAGCAATTATCTGGGACTGCCCCATTACACCAAGAAACCGAGACAACTGCACACACAGAAATGATGTCAGTGTCATTTGTTCCGGTAAGTGTTTCATTTCTTCCGACACCTGCATTCACGTGGGAACACAGAAAGCTTAAAGTCCGTGCAAGTGTTCGTATAGATTCGATAGCATTCCATAGAATACGGCCAGCACCCTAGATGGGCCCAGTGCCCAGCAAAGCCGCATAGGTGTGAATCCACCGAAACCGCACATGTTGGGACTGTGGGAGGAAACCGGAACATCCGGAGAAAATGCAGGCAGCCACGGGAAGAACTGCACACATGCAGTTACTCAAAGTCGGAATGTAACCCGTGTCCCTGGCGCTGTGAGATTGTCCCACCTGGCCATCAACACCTTTTCCTCACCTCAATAATTTACAAGGGAAACATCTTTGATGCTCAGTGTCAGACTCAGATTGTAGTTTTCTTGAAATATCAGTGGCTGGATATCACCCTCTGGTTTCATGTTCTGCATTTAAATCAAATTAATTAATTCGTCGTTTTCATAAGGTTAATAGCAATTTAAAATAATGGCTTAAATTATATTCAGCTGCACCGATTGACAACAAATTAATACAGCACCAAAACTTAAATTTCAATAAAATTTGTAATTTCATTAAGGCCATTTGTGTTGTATTAAATTTCGATCTTCCCCGCCAAAACTCTATTAGAGCAATACATTTTCGATATCCCGCCCCAATCCTGATTGCGCCTGGCCAGTGTTGCCCGCACAGGGCTCTTTCCTCTCCACAATTCAGCAGACGATTTGTTTGAAGATCCTTTCATTGTAATTTACGGAACTTCAAGTTCCAGAACCTTCAAGTCTCAAACAAATCGAGGCAGTTTTGGTTGACCACACGCGAGTTAACAAAATTCCCAAGTTTCACTTCAGCAGATCACTTTGACATCATTGACCTCTTTGTGTTTTCAGAATATTGGAGCGCTTTTCCAAATGGAGTTAAATTTTTCCTCTTAGCTCCGAACAAATTCCTAGCAGTTGATCTGCAGGAACATCTCTTTAACTGAGGCGCGGCACTGTAGTGTAAATTGTAGTAGCAATGCCTCAGTGAAAGAAACCCGATATGTTTCACGATAATTTGCTCTTTTTAGTGTTTTCATTGATTGCTTCTTTTTCTCTTTTCAACAATTGGATTCTTGAGCATTAGATAAGTTAAAAAAGGAAATACGTAAATCTGTTGAAAAAAACGTTATTTGTTTCTGCACAAAGGGCAAAATGGCCCGAGATTAGTTGGTGGTAATGACACCTGCTCAGGGAGAGTGGAGATACTGCTGGGTGACACCTGGGGCACAGTCTGCAACACCTACTGGAATTTACAGGATGCAGCCGTTGTCTGCAATCAACTCGGTTGTGGAGCTGCGATATCAACGCCAGGGAGAGAAATCTTTGGAGAGGGAAATGGTTCAATATGGAACGATATCAATGAATGTATCGGCAATGAACTACGTTTGAGCGACTGCCCCATTACATCATGGGGGCACCATCGTTGCACACACAGAAATGATGCTGGGGTCATTTGTTCCGGTAAGAGCGTCATTTTTTGCGAACTGACAAGATTCTCAAAATTCTAACATTATTTATTTGCTTGACGGAATTCTTCAGGAAATGTGATATGTGCTGTTTAAATTTACATTTATTGGGCTAATTTAGATAGAGGATCGTGAGCTCGTCCAGTCACTGGAATCTCCAAGTTATTTACTTACCTTTACTTTATCCTCATTGACAGAGGAAATTGAAACCAATCTCAGGTAACCCTGTGAGGCGCCGGTATTGTACTCTCTGTAGTCCCTAAGTCTGCACTTATACGACTTTGGGTCATAGTTGAGACCACAAAAATATTTTTTAAAGTCATTTTAAGCGATGTAGGCTTCGCTGGCTAGGGCAGTAATTGTTGCCCATCCCTAATTATGCTTGAGAAAGTAATGTTGGGGCAGCACGGTGGCACAGTGGGTTAGCCCTACAGCCTCAAGGCGCCTTGGTCCCAGGTTCGAACCCGGTTCTGGGTCACTGCCTGTGTGGAGTTTGCACATTCTCCCTGTGTTTGTGTGGGTTTCGCCCTCACAACCCAAAAGATGAGCAGGCTAGGTGGATTGGCCAGCTAAATTACACCTTATTTGGAAAAAAATAATTGGGTACTCTAAATTTAAAAAACAAGAGAAAATAATGACGAGCTGCTTTCTTGAACCGCTACTGTCCTTGCAGTATAGGTACATCGACTGTTCCATTAGGGAGGGAGTTACAGGGTTTGACCCAGCCACAGTGAAGGAAAGGCAATATATCTCCAAGTCAGGGTGATCAGTGGCTTGGAAGTGAACTTGCTTAGAGTCATAGAGGGTTAGAGCATGGAAACAGGCCCTTCGGGAAAACATTACAAATAATCTTTATTAGTGTCACAAGTACAAAGAACAAAGAACAATACAGTACAGGAACAGTCCCTTCGGCCCTTGAAGCCTGCACCACCATGGTACCTGCGTAAATCAAAACCATCTGCACCTCCGAAGTCCGTACCCTTCCATTCCCTCCCTATTTGTCTAGATGCCCCTTAAATGCCGCTATCGTACCTGCTGCCACCATTTGCCCAGGCAGCACGTTCAAAATATTTACCACCCTTTGTGTAAGAAACGTGACTCGCATTTCTGTTCTAAACTATGCCCCACGCACTTTAACCCCATGATCCCTAGTACCTGACCCTCCTACCCTAGGAAAGAGTACCTGACTATTCACTCTGTCCATGGCACTCATAAACTTGTAGAGCTCTATCAGGTCGCTTCTGAACCTCCAACATTCCAGTCAGAGCAGACCGGGTTTATCTAACCTCGCCTCATAGCTGATGCCCCCCTCCATACGAGGCAACATTATTGTAAACCGCTTGTGTACCCTCTCTAAAGCATCCACATCCTTCTGGTAGAGTGATGACCACAACTGTACACAATATTCCTAATGAGGCCTAACTAAGGTCCTGTAGTGCGGCATGTGGCACAGTGGTTAGTACTGCTGTCTACGGCGCTGCGGACCCGGGTTCGAATTCCAGCCCTGGGTCAATGTCCATATGGAGTTTGCACATTCTCCCTGTTTCAGCATTGGTTTCACCTCCAAAAAGCCAAAGATGTGCAGGTTATGTGGATTGGCCATGCCAAACTGACCCTTAATTGGCAAAAATAATTGGGTACTATAAATTTATAAAAAATAAACAAGGGTCCTGTACAACTGAAACATGACTTGCCAATTTTATATTACATGCCCTGACCGATAAAGCATGCCGTATGTCTTCTTGGCCACCTTATCCACATGCGCTGCCACTTTCAGTGATCAGTGGACATGCACGACGAGATCACTCTGCCTGTCAAAACTCGCAACAGTTCTACCATTCGCTATGTAATTCCTACATGCATTGGACCTTCCAAAGTGCATTTCTCACACTTGTCTGGATTAAACTCCATCTGCCATGTCTCCGCCCAAGACTCCAACCAACTTATCTCTTGCTATATACTCTGACAATCCTATTCACTATCCGCATCTGCACCAATTTTGTGTCGTCTCTGAACTTACTATTCAGGCAAGCTATATTTTCTTCCAAATCATTTAGATACACTACGGATAACAAAGGTCACAGACCTGATGCTTGTGGAATGCAGCTATGCACAGCCTTCCATTCAGAAAAGCACCCTTCTCCTGTAGCCCTCTGTCCTCTGTGCCCCAGCCAATTTTGCATCCAACTCGCCAGCTCTCCTCTCATCCCATCTGACTTCACCTTTTGTACCATTCTACCATAAGGAACCTTGTTAAAGGTTTTACGGAAGTCCATGTAAACAACATCTACTGCCTTTCCCTCAACTATCATCTTTGTCACTTCCTCGAGAACACGATCAAATTTGTGAGACATGACCTCCCATTTACAAAATCATGCTGTCCATCACCAATAAGTCCATTTGTTTCCAAATGTGAATGAACCGTGTCTCTAAGAATATTTTCCAATAATTTTCTTACCACTGACGTAAGGCCTATAATTTCCTGTATTATCCATGCTGCCCTTCTTAAACAATGGGACAACATTGGCTACTTTCCATTCCTCTGGAACTTCACTTGTAGCCAATGAAGATACAAAGATTACTGTCAAGGCCCCAGCAATTTCCTCCCTTGCCTCCCTCAGTATTTTGAAGTAGATCCCATCAGGCCATGGGGACCTATCTACTTTAATGATTTTTAAGATGCCCAAGGCCTCCTCTTTATTAATATCAACATTACTCAGAATATCTACACACTGTACCCTATAATCTTTGTCCACCAAGTCCTTACCTTTGGTGAATACTGAGGCAAAGTATTCCTTTAGTATCTCGCCCATTCACCTGGTTCCATACATAGATTCCCTCCAATATCCTTGAATGGACCAACCCTTTCTCTGGATACTCTCTTGCTCTTTACATATGTATAAAACCCCTAGGATTTTCCTTAATCCTGTTTGCCAATGACATTTCATCACTCCTTGTAGCCTTCCTAACTCCTACCTTAAGTTCCTTCCTTCATTCTTTATATTCTTCAAGGGATTCTTCTATCCTAAGCCTTTTGGACCTTACGGATGCTTCTTTTTTCTTTTTGACAAGGTTCATAATATCCCACATTATCCAGGGTTCCCTATACTTGGCATCCTTACCTTTCATCCTCACAGGTACATGCCGGTCTTGAATTCTAATCAACTGACATTTGAAAACCTCCCACATTCTGGATATTGATTTTCCCTCAAACAGCCTCGCCCAGTCAACATTCTACAGATTCTGCCTAATGCTGTTGTAATTAGCGTTCCCCCAGTCTAACACCTTCACCTGAGGACCAACCACTCTTGTCCTTATCCATAAGCATCTTAAAACTTAAATAAGTATGATCACTTTCCGGAAATGATCTCCTACTGAGACTTCGATCACCAGGCCGGGCTCTCACCAGGCACAGCGCCAGGTTTTATGTGGTCCCTTCCCAGGCTATTTACATATCATTTCACGAAACCCTACTGGACACTCCTTACAAATTCTGCTCCATCCATGCCTCCAGCAGTTACTTTGTCCCAGTCAATATAGAACATAGAACATAGAACATTACAGCGCAGTACAGGCCCTTCGGCCCACGATGTTGCGCCGTCCTGTGAAACCTCTCTAAAGTGCCTCTACACTATTCCCTTATCGTCCATATGCCTATCCAATGACCATTTTAATGCGTTTAGTGTTGGCGAGTCCACTACTGTTGCAGGCAGGGCATTCCACACCCTTACTACTCTCTGAGTAAAGAACCTACCTCTGACATCTGTCCTATATCTATCTATCTATCTCCCCTCAATTTAAAGCTATAGGGAAAGTTAACATCACCCACCACAACAACCAGTCAATATAGGGAAAGCTAAAAATTACCCACCACAATAACTATTGTTTATGTATCTTTCCAAGATCTGTCTGCATATCTGCTCCTCTATCTCCCGCTGGCTGTTAGGAGGTCTGTAGTAAACCTCCAACATTGTGACAGCATCCTTCCTATTCCTGAGCTCATATTCATTTATGTTCATTGCCTCGCTACCTGAACCCTCCATGGTGTCCTCCCTCAGCTCAGCTGTGAAACTCTCCTGAACCAATAATGCAACTCCCCCACCCCATTTGCATGCCCCTCTATCCCGCCTGAAGCATCTATATCCTGGAATTTGTTTTGCCCATCCTGTCCCTCTTTCAACCAAGTTTCTGTAATAGCAGCAACATCATAATACCGCGTACTACTCCAAGCTCTAAGTTCATCTGTTTTACCTGAAATAATCCTCGCATTGAAACGAAGGCGCTTCATCCACCAGCCCCGCTGCATTGGACAACCACTCCCAGCCTGCTCTTCCTCTTAATCTTACGTAGTCTGTAGCTCTCCCTCAGTAATTTCTCCTGCTGACCTACTGCTCTTGTTCCCATCCCCTGCCACACAAGGCAGCTCAATCTGTTCCTCTCCCTTCCACTTTTTTCCTCACTAGCTTTTGTTTTTATCCCCTTTTTACTACCCTCTGACTTTTTACATTGTTTCCCATCCCCCTGCCAAATTTGTTTATACCCTCCCCAACAGGGTTTATATGAAGTAGGCTTACATTAAAACTGCAATGAAGTTATTGTGAAAATCCCCATTCATTCGCCACACTATGGTCCCGTTCGGGTACACTAAATTGAATGTTTACAGGCATGTCTTTCAGGACATATGGGATGAAACCGGAGCACCCAGAAGAAACCCAGGCAGAACGGGGAAAACGTGCAGACTCCGCACAGAAAGTGACTCAAGCCGGGAATGAAACCCGGGTCCCCGGCGCTGTAAAGCAACAGTGCTAATCACTGTCGAAGCCACAACTTGTCCATGCGCCCAGATTCTACCACTAAGCTAGTCCCAAATGCCCGCATTTAGCCCATATTCTTCTATAGCCATCTTACCCAATAACTGTCGAAATGCTTTTTAAAAGACAGAATTGCACGCGACTCTGCTACTGCCTCTGGCAGCTCGTTCCATCTTTCAAAAGACACACTTTCCAATCTTTTTAACAATGCTTTCCTCAGATGCTTCCATCAAAGGTTCTCTTTCATGTTTTAAACCTCTCCCTTCAGGATTCCTTTCTTTTGACTGTTACAGAAACGCTTTCACAATTGCTTTAACTGTCGATTCGCAGACTGTATTGAGATTGCACAACACTTTTAATTTACGTCTGAAGCCTTTTTTGCCCCTTTAAAACGGGTTACTGCAGCTGTTCCTTAACTCAGAATGCCTTTACCTTGAACTTTATTTTTCCTGAGACATTATTTTTGCTGCAAGTCCTGAGTTGTCCGGACTTTATCTGGATCGTTGAGAAGCCAGCCTTTTGAAGACCTCTTGTCTGTCCAGCTTTTTGTCTACCGACGCTGAACGATATTCACTCTCCGGCTTCCTATGTTCAACTGCTCATGAACTCAGTTAAAACGAAACTCTAAAAAGCCTTTTTTCCCAAATGGTGCCCGCAGTTGCTAAGCAACGGCGTTATGCTTCTGCAAGCTTGATTCGTTTTCATGTCGTAATTCTCTTACATTCAAAGCACAAGTTGAACTGAATAAATCCCCACAAATAAAAATACTTTGGTCCATCATGAATCTACCTCTAAATCTACTCCTCTTTAAAGACAGATGCTAAATTGAACCAACTTAAAACTTTACGTTATTTCTATTATTTCACAATATAAATATATTTATTTGAAACTGCATCTGTTTTCCTGACAATAGAGTCGATGAAGTTATATTTTGCCCTATTGTGTATGGTGTTTAGGAGAAGGGAACGTTAAGTTAGAATCAGAGCCAGACAACTAAGGGGAAAAATTACGAAATACTTCTTTGTCCAACAAGTTGAAGCCACGAGGATCTTTCTGGCGTCATAATAAATGAACGCCAGTTTAAATAATAGTTTAAAATTTTATATTGATTGGTTTTGTTGCCGAGGGATGTTATGGTATATATATTAGCAAGATGGTTTCTGCAAATGGAACACAGATGAAACATTTTCTGATTGCATGACCTAACAATATCGACAGTTTGAGTGGTTTACTTCTTTTCTTAGGCTCCTCTCACTCACAATGTATCTTCTTTTAGTCTGATGATTTGACTTTCTGTCAGAAAGTGGAACATAATGGACTTGAAGTCTCTGCATAGATACTCTGAGAAGTTTTGGCCTCTTGTGATCCAATACAGTGCATATTATTGAGCCAATTAACAAATCACTTGTATCCAATTTAATTCATAATACTCTGTGTCTACTTCTTCAAGTCCAAAAGGACATTTCAAGCAGTGCGACTCGCCAAGCTTGCCCAGTCCTGAAGGACGTAGATGTCAATCTAAACATGTAGGAGCTCAGGAAAGAACAACCACAAGGGCAATGATACTTAACTTTCTATACTTATCTCAGCTGCACTGGTGCTCACCGTTATTGATATCAGTGACCATAGTAGAATTCTAATTGTTTGTTATTTGTTTGTTAGTTACAGCACATTCGGCCCATTATGTCTGCACCGGCTCCCATGAGAGCAACCTAGCTATTCCTATTCACCAATCCTATCTCCGTAGCTCTCTAAATTCATCACTTTAAAATATCTATCTATTTATGAAACCTCCTATGGATTCCACCTCCAGAACTCTCCCAGACAGCACATTACAAACCCCAACAACTCCCTGAGTAAAGAATTTTCTCCTCATCTCACTTTGAGCTCTTGTGCTGCCGATCTTGAAATTGTGACCCTAGTCACTGATATAGCAACTGGTGGAAACATAATATCCTTCTTTACTCTGTCAAAATTGTTCAGAGTTTTGAACACCTCAATGAGATCGCCTCTTAATCTTCCCTGCTCCAAGGAGAACAAGGCCAATTTCTCCAATCATTCCTTGATCCTCATTCCTCATTCACGGTATCATTTTGCTAACTCTCCTCGGCATTCTTCCAGAGCTTTAACTCCTTCCTTAAATAAGGTGCCCAGGACTGAACACAATACTCCAAATGTGGTCTGACCAATGACTTGTAGAGGTGTAGCATCACTTATTTGCTTTTATAATCAATGCCTCTATTGGAAAACTCAAGGATTCTATCGGTTTTCCGAACAACTGTTTAAACCTGTGTGGCCACCTTCAGAGAATTATGCACTTGAAACCCGAGGTCCCTTTGCTCCTGTACTCTACTCAAAGTTTATATAAATCAGAAAAAGCAAGGGTCCCAACACTAAGCCCAGGGGAACAGCAATGGGTTGTTTCAGTACATTAAAAAGCCTCCAGGTATCTTCAAAATCTTACCGAATCTATATTGAATTATATTTCATCATTATATTATACCGAGATGAAGTCCTGTCTATATGGATAGGCAATAGTTCACCACTTCCAATGTGCTAAGATATATTCAGAACTTATTGAACTGTTCAAAACTGGGCATGATGAGGTACAATTGGCTAATAGCCGCAGTAATATTTTATTTCACGCCAAATGGTAACCTCCAGGCTTGGGTTATTTCTCACTGTAATGTGAAAATCCGGGTGTCCAAACTTGCCTCAATGAAAGCTGTCGAAAATCATGTGAACAGCAGAACGCATGAGGATGAGGGCTGAACATTGTCAAGTTTCACTGCAGGAGAATCTGTATGCTAACTCGTGGAACCACCATTTTGCATTCAGAGATTAGCGAGATAACAACGATCTGATGTGATCCACCCACTGCAATCTTATCAAATCCAGTTTTGAATAATGGTTAACAATTACCAATAAGTTTTTGAAATGTATCCAGGAGCTTGTGAGAAGGTAGGAAGGAAATTGCCGAGCTCCTAGCTGAGATATTTTAATCAGCAACAGCCACAGGGGAGGTACATGGAGATTGGAGGGTGGTAATTATTGTGCTCTTGTTTAGGAAGGGCTGTAGGGATAAGCATGGAAACTACAGACTGGTGAGCCTTACTTCTATAGTGAGTAAGTTGTGAGATGCTTTTGAGATGGACAAGATCTACAAGCATTTAAACAGGCCTGGGCTAATTAGCGAAAGTCAGCATGGTTTGTCTGGGGAAGGTCATGTCTCACGAATTTGATTGAGTTTCTTGAAGGGGTAACAATGAAGGTAGATGGGTCAGTGCAGTCCATGTTGTCCACATGGTCTTTGGCAAGGCCTTCACATGGAACCGCGTGGTAGGTTGTTGCAAAAGATTATATCTAACGGAATCCAGGGTGAGGTAGCCAATTGGATGCAAAATTGGCTTGGCGGCCGAAGCCAAAGGGTGTTTGTGGGGTGTTGTTCTTCAAACTTATGTCCTGTGACCTACTGTGTGTCTCAGGGATCGGTTCTGGGTCCACTGGGCTATTTGTTATATCTATTAATTATTTGTATGGGAATGTAGGAGGAATGGTTCGTTAGTTTGCAGATGACTCCAAGATTGGTGGCATAGTGGATAGTGACGAATGTTATAAAATTGCAACAGGATTTTGACCAATTGGGACAGTGAGCTGATGAATGGCTAATGGAGTTTAATTTGGATAAATGTGAGGTGATGCATTGTGTTAGATCAAATCAGGGCAGGATCTATTCAGTAAATGGTAGTGAGTTGGGGAGAGTTACGGAACAAAGAGATATACTGCAGGTTCATAGCCCCTTGAAGGTGGAGTCGCAGGTGCACAGGGTGGTGACGAAGGCATTCAGGATGTTAGATTATATTGGTCAGAATATTAAATACAGGAGTTGGGACGACTTGTTGAAGTTCTTCAAGCCATTGGTAAGACCACATATGGAATTCTGTGATCAGTTCTAGTCACCCTATTATAGGAAGGATATTGTTAAACTAGAGAGAGTGCAGAAGAGATTTACGAGGAGGCTGCCAGAACTAGATGGTCTGTGGTATAAGAGGAGACTGGATAGGCTGGGACTTTTTCGCTGGAGCGTAAGAGGCTTAGTGGTGATCTTATAAAGGTTTATAAAATAATGAGGAGCACAGATAAGGCACATAATCGACATATTTTCCCAAGGGTTCAGATGTCTAGAACTAAAGAGCATAGGTTTAAGGTGAGAGGGGAGAGATACAAACGAGACCAGAGGGGAAATTTCGTCACACAGAGGGTGGTGAGCATCTGAAACGGGCTGCTAGAGGCAGTGGTAGAGGTGGGTACAATTTTGTCTTTTAAAAAGCAGTTAGACAGTAATATGGGCAGGGTGGGTATAGAGGCATGTGGCCCAAATGCGGGTACGTGGTACTACTTTAGTGATGGAAACTGGGCGGCATGGACAAGCTGGGCCGAAGGGCCTGTTTCCATGCTGTAATCATCTATAACGCGATGAAAGAAGTTAATTGAACATCCCCATCGCCACCGATGAACATATCCAATAAAGCAGTTTAAAGACAGAGGCTGAAGCATCAACAACCATCTTCAGGAGAAGTGACTGGTTGATGATGCAGTGACTTGATGGATTTTCTCCTCGCGAGCTCATGGATGCCAATCATCTGTTTCAATTTTGTCCACATGATATGCAGAAACAGATGAGTGTATCTGGATAGAGTAAAGGTTCAGTCTCAAGAACATCATGCATTTTATACTGAGGACAGAGCAGCCCACTCTATCGTAATTGTTAATTCCGTCCGTCAGCTTTGCCCTGTGGCTCTATTGGTACCGCTAAAGTCTTGAGAGGATTAGATCCGGTAAGACTTTGAAGAGACTTGGTACCGAAATAATGCACTGCAACAACTCATTGGTGTTCTTTCAGGGAACATTCTAAGTTCGAGACTTATTAAAACCAGCGCAGAAACCTCGGGGTTATACTATCACATGCAAGTTTCCCATCGACCCACAGTCCAGCCTGACTGAGCGCGGCCAGACGGAACTGTGGTTAGCACTGCTGCCTCATAGCGCCAGAGACCTAAGTTCGATTCCCAAACTTGTAATGGAGTTGGTGGAGTGTGGGGTGTGCATATTTTCCCAGTGCTTACGTGGGTTTCCTCGCATTGCCAAGGCCGTGCAGGTTAGGCGTACTGGCCGTGTACAATTACCCCAGTGTTCAAAATGTTAGGTCCAGTTACGGGGATAGGGTAGACGCACGTGATTAGGTGCGTACTCTGTTAGAGGATCCGTGCAGTCGGGATGGGCCGAATGGCCTCTTTCTGGACTGTTAGGATTCTATATCACCGATCCATGTCGTTGCTGGCTCAGAATGGTGGATTCTCCCTCCAGAATAACACTCTGGTTGTGCCTACATTTTAGTACTTGCAAGGTTCAGTAATGAATCACACGCTCAACTTCTCAAAGGCAACACATGTTGGTATTTCCACTGGCGTCCGCATTCTGGGAATGAATAAAACATGGCAAGTACCTGCATGGCCTGATGTTTGAAACCTTACCTGACGATATATTTCAGCTATTTCTTCTTGCCTGCCTAGAAAGGGCATGTCCTTCTGATCACAACAGTTCTGACCCAGGATTTTGAAACTTTAATCTTACCATTTCTCTCTCGCTTGTTGATGCTGATGGCATTCCCTATTTGCACCATCCTCTCTTTTCATTAAGTCGAGAAAAATATTAATCACACAATAAGATGACTTATGTTCACACTATGGCTTTGTGGCACATTTAATGAACTTTGATTATAAAATTGTTTTCTTACAGTTGAAGATTGGCAGATGAGATTGGTCAATGGAGAAAGCATCTGTGATGGCCGAGTAGAGATTTATTATGGCCGTGTTTGGGGGAGAGTGATTGACACTCAGTGGAATTTCAAAAATGCAGATGTAGTTTGCAGGCAGCTGAACTGTGGCTCTGCAATACGTATTTATAACCCGTGGAAGTTTGGAAAAGGTGCCGGTCCAGTCTTGATCAGCAATGTCAGATGCAATGGAAGTGAACCTTTCTTGTGGAATTGTACTTTCACAAAAGCAAGACATTTATCGATCGCAGATGACGTCGGTGTAATTTGCTCTGGTATGAAAGTCTTTACTTAACAAACTAAAAACGTCCAGCATATCACATATTAATGATGTACTCATAAATAACAAAACAAAATTGCATATCTGTCCAACTTAGCATGAGCATATCCGTTGACTCAGCCTCCAGTGCTCTGGTGAATTTTATCCAAAGATTAGCAACCCTCTGAGAGAAGGTATTTCTCCCCATATCCGTACTCAACGGGAGATTTAGTTGTTATTTTTACATGGTTATTATCCTTTGTAGCACTGTGGCTTTTCCATTTCTGAACTCTGCAATTACTAATTTTATGTTGCTAGTTTTTGTTTTTATTTTTATATTTTCATTTAAACTCTGCGTCTATTTGCAGTCCTAGCGTATTTTGATTTCAAAAGTTTTCAATTAATAATTCTGTACAGTTCGTGTTATTAAGGTGGGGTGGAATTATTAATGTAAAGATGGCACAATGCTTTGTTGGAATTGTAACAATCGAATCGCTAAGCTGTTAGTAGCAGTATATAAGTTAGAAATGGATCGATTAGGTACAGTAGATAAACTCTATCCTCGACCATTTAAAAAATTATTCCTGTCCCTTAGATCACATTCAGGTAAGGCTGGTGGATGGTGGAAGTCGGTGTGCTGGAAGGGTGGAACTTTACTACAATGGAGACTGGGGATCCGTGTGCGATGACTCCTGGGATTTGGCAGACGCCCATGTTGTTTGTAATCAGCTGAAGTGTGGAGAGGCTCGAAACGCAACTGTTTCCGGGTGGTTTGGTCCAGGAGAGGGACCTATCTGGCTGGACAGCATGAACTGCACAGCGAAGGAATCTGTTTTGTGGGAATGTCAGGCAGGCCCGTGGGGTGAAAGCGACTGCAATCACAAAGAAGATGCTGGAGTTATCTGCTCGGGTGAGATGTAGCTTAAAATATTCACACTTTTTGAATATGAATACTTAAAAAAGAACTTTGTGAGGGTAACCAATTCGCAGCAGTTTACTACTTAAATTTGACATTTAGTAGCCTGCTGCAGTGGATAACCAATAGAAAGATCCCATGGTCTACTTGCACAGCAGCATAATGTAAAATATGTCTGCAAGAGACGGACGAGTATTTTCTAAGTTAATTTTGAAATAATTGGTCTTTTTGAGGTTCATTGATAAATAATCTCACTAACGTAACACCATTATTGAAAAGAACGCCTGCCCCTCTGTTGCTAGAATTCGTGCGGTCCGATTGAACAAACGCAAAGGTTCAACTTCAACTTTTGATCCACAGAACACAGAGCTCTAAGACTGCAGAACGGACCAAATCCCTGCCAGGGCAGAGTTGAGGTTTTCTATAATGCGACTTGGGGGACTGTTTGTGCCGATTCCTTTGGAATGGAGGATGCAGAAGTGGTTTGTAAGCAGCTCAGCTGTGGATCGGCTCGATCTGTGGATCGCGAAGTTACATTTGGCAGGGGTACTGGACCGATCTGGCTCGATGATGTGGACTGCCGTTTTCATGACTCACTGCTGTGGCAATGTCCATCTTCACCTTGGGGTCAACATAATTGCAAACACCAGGAGGATATTGGAGTCATTTGTTCAGGTAACAGGTGCAAATTGAATCTATTTCTCTGGGAATGTTTCACTGATGCTTCAATGTTTTTCTCTTATGTAAACGTAAGGTAATCCTAACATGCAGCTCAATTCTTACCACGCAGCACATTCCATTCCCCCACAGCACGGTAACGGCTTTCCTCCATTTACCCCTGATCAAGTGACACTTTAAATTTGAAGTTCACATTTATTTTAAAATCCTCCCACGGGTCGTCCTCTTCCTATCCCTGTAAACTCTTCCAAACTCACAACTCGCCAGTATATCTCTGACCATTTAATTCGGCCTCCCACCGGTTCCCAAATAGAATTACACCATCATTGGTCAAGATGCGCTGAGTTCTTTATACCCCGCGTACTCTAATTTCTAATCCGCACACTGTGCCTTTCCCCTTCTCTGCGTTCTTTCCCCTTTTAAAATACTCTTTAAAACCAATTTCTTTGACGACAATTTTTGTTAGTTAACCCAACCTCTGTTTATGTTGTTTTACAAAGCTATCGTGAAGCACCTTGCAACATTGAAGGCACTATATATACAAATTGTTGTTGAAGTTATCGATGTATTTTGTTTCAGAAATTAATCCAATTAAAATACCCTATGATCGACGTGCGAAGAAAAGTAATATACCAGCAGTTACAGAAGATTTCGGTAATTATTGATGAAGGCTACAGGATATGTTTTTGCTGTTTTCTTCTGTGTAAATAATTTTTCAAATTTAACTCTCAAAAAGAGATATTTACAACTTGTCCACCAGCACTCTTCTACTATTAGCACCAACCAATTAGGGGCTGGTTTAGCACAGGGCTAAATAGCTGGCTTTTAAAGCAGACCAAGGTAGGCCAGCAGCGCGGGTTCACTTCCCCTACCAGCCTACCCGAACAGGCGCAGGAATCTGCCGACTAGGGGCTTTTCACAGTAACTTCATTTGAAACCTACTATTGACAATACGCGATTTTCATTTTTCATTTCAATCATGCTACATATCGTATCGAGCGCACGTATAGCATTAAGGAAACTGAATTATCTTTATGACAGATGATTTCAGCATTGCCATGATTGTAATTATGAAAGCGGAGATACTAAGAAATGATTGAACACTTCGTAATTTGTTGTTAATCACAAATTCAGAGAATTGTAAGGATGCAGCAGAAGACTATTTGACCCAACGCACTGGCTCTCTAAGATAGCATTATGAATTAGTCCCGTTCTTCTGCAGTAGCCCTGTACCTATGCAAGTTGCTTCTGCTCATCCACTGACCTCGTGAAGGCCTCGATTGAACCTCCCTCCACCACATTTCCAAGAAGTTCATTGTCGACACAAATCATTCGTTCTGTGAAACATATTTTCTCACGTCGCAATTGCTTCTTTTGCGAATCACTTTAAATCTGTGCTCTTCTGTTCTAGACCCTTATACCAGTTGGAACAGTTTCTCCAGATCTACTTTATCCAGGCCCCTCTCGATTTTGAACACCTGCATTGATTCTTTTCTTAGCCTTCTGGTCTCCAAGGAGAATGTTCTTAACGTGTAAAATCTATCTTCACAAATGAAATTTCTCATCTCCGGAACAATCCTTGCACTCTACCCAACGTGCTCACGTTCTTCCTAATGTGTAGAGCCCCGGCCTGCATAGAAAACTCCAGCTGGGGCCTAACTAGAATCTTGTAACTAATGTTCAGCATAACCTGCTTTCCCTTTTACCCGATTCCAATCACTAATAAAGTATGGAAAACTGCATATTTAACTAACTGTTCTCTTCACCTGTAAAGGGCAATATTTGAAGGAGTGGCACCCTGGATATGATTTTGGAGGGATGTTTATAAATCAGAGCCAGGCAACATACAGTCACTTGTGACGAAGTCTGCACCAACGCTGGTGTTTGCCCTTACTGTCCAAAGCTTGCCAACCAGCCACAAGGCGCAAGTCAGAATGTGATGTAATGCTCTCCACTTACTTGAACGAGTACATCACCAGCAACACGCAAGAATATTGACACCACCCAGAACAACTTAGCCAGCTTGATTGATATCCAATCATTAACATTTACTCCCACCATCACCGACACACTGTACCATCGATAAATATTGCGTTACACATCTCCGGTCGTTCCTTAACTGTTGCTGGGTCAAAATTCTGTAACTCCCCTGAAAAGCACTGTGAGTGTCCCTGAACCAGGTGGACTGCAGTTCTTTTTGACGGGAGCTCGGCACTACCTTCTCAAAGACAGCTTCTCAAGCGATGAGAAATTATTCCTGGCCTATCTAGCGCCACCCAAATCCGAAGAATGGAAATACAAATGCCTCTGTCTGCAAACATTATAGTTTCTATTTTGAAATCGGGCAAAATATATGGAGCTCACCAACTGCTCTGCGATCGATGAAAAGATTTTGAATGCCTGGCAGAAGGCAAACTATAAAAAATCATTCACCTGAGGAAGGATCTGCGCTCCGAAAGCTAGTGATTCAAAACAAACCTGTTGGACTTTAACCTAGTGGTGTACGGCTTCCAACTGTGTCCACCCAGTCCAACGCTGGCACCACCACATTATAATAAATCCGTTTCCAGTCGCACAATCCCATGTCTGTTGTTACATGAGTGTAATTACCAGAGTGACAAATTTAGCTCTATTCGTGCAGACCATTGAGTTGAGTTGTATGGATCCGAGCAAAGTATCACTGATCAGTGAGCATCTCAGGATCTTTAACATGATGTCGTCCAACATTAACAGTTGGTTGTTTTTCAGAACATGGCAGGCACAATAAAGTAATCGCTTCCAACTGCAAGTTAAAGAGCCGATTTTTCACTCATTTTTGTTGCAGATTTGCAGCTGGCTGCAGGATTCAATAACTGTTCGGGAAGAGTCGAAATCTTCTTCAGAGGTGCCTGGGGAACGGTTTGCGACGATTCCTGGGATAGGAACGATGCTGCTGTCGTCTGTAGACAATTAAACTGTGGGCAGCCAGTGTGGAACCCGGGAGAGATGGTATTCGACAAAGGAAACGGTGAAATCTGGATGGATGAGGTTAAGTGCAAGGGGAATGAACTATTCCTGCGGGACTGCCCATTTTCATCAATGGGTGATCATGATTGTACACATAAAGAGGACGTCAATGTGATATGTTCTGGTAAGCAGGTTTTAACTGAACCTTTACTTTGGAACTCTAATGCTTGCTTTGAAATCCCTCCATAGCCATGGCCCATTCCATGTCTGTGTCTGTATGTCGAAATACTGCATCGGATAATTTTCCTGTCCTGCCCCTCTGTGCAACACTGATTCTAATCGTTATATCATTGCTATCGTGTGTTCAGCAGCTCTGAAATCCAATTTCCGCCCCTGTACACCGCTTTACACCTGTCTCCTCTCGTAAGTTCTCTTCAATTGCCTCGTTAAAATATGTATCTCTGTCTACGATTTTGGCCACGTAACCTAACATCTCGATGAGTAATTCCTTGTAAAATGTTGGCTGTGAATTGTCATGAAAATAGCGTTGCAGCGTCGATGTTATGTAAACAGCGCCAAATGAAATACAAGGTCCTGATTATTATCCGCAGGTGCACAAAAACTTCCCTCATAATGCAAGCATGTTTTTTTAAATTTTGGTCCAAGTTCCGTAAAAGATCCCACCTGATTATTTGTCATGTTTCATGTCAATACCTGGATGTTTTGAAACAAATAAAAAGTGTTTTGTTGCATTGGGGCAGCAGGGTAGCATGGTGGTTAGCATAAATGCTTCACAGCTCCAGGGTCCCAGGTTCGATTCCCTGCTGGGTCACTGTCTGTGTGGAGTCTGCACGTCCTCCCCCTGTGTGCGTGGGTTTCCTCCGGGTGCTCCAGTTTCCTCCCACAGTCCAAAGATGTGCGGGTTAGGTGGATTGGCCATGCTAAATTGCCCGTAGTATCCTAATAAAGTTAAGGTTGTTGGGTTACGGGTATAGGGTGGATACGTGGGTTTGAGTAGGGTGATCATGGCTCGGCACAACATGAAGGGCCTGTTCTGTGCTGTACTGTTCTATGTTCTATTGGTAGCAAGCTAGTGAACGGGGAGACATTTTAAAATTGAAAGGTATAATCTTCTGAAAGGATTTTTCTTATTCGAGGATGCGACCAGATGAAGAAAATCCAGATTTACAATTTGTGCAAAAACAGCAGATTTGGTCAAATACAACTTCACTGTTCGCCCCACACCGCAACTTCCCAGCTGCAATCATAAGAAGGTGAATACATCGTACAGTTCTGCTAGTCTGTGCCATTGCCTATTACATTCTTCATCTACCGCTACATTTGATGATTCCTGGACTTGAACTTCTAGCACTTAAAAAATGTACATTGAGTTATAGTGTATTCCAGCACAGAAAAGAGGCCATTCGGCCCATCGTTCTCAATGCCACATATCAAGCACCTATCTATTCTAAAATCGTTCTCTATATATTTAAATAAATTCTGTGATCGATACGCCAGCTTATCCTGCCCTCTTACCTCCACTATCTATCCTGCATACCTGGAACCGTTACTTATGTACATGCTACGTGCAATTATGCATATGTGCGTAAAAGCCGACTTGCAGTTCGTCACATCTGCCATGATCGAAACCCTGTAATTTCCTAATAATTCTTTGCCCCTGTGTTGTTTGTCTGTCAGTATCTCTGTCGAGCTTGGTTCTTAACCTGGTTCTTATCTTACTCCCATGTAATTGAAATCTTTCTCCCTCAGTCCTAGTTAACCTCCTGAAAGGGTATTGATCCCTGTCCAGTTGGGGTGCAACTTGCTAATCCTGAAATAATCACTCCTGCCCTAGGCCTGGCCAAAATTCCACAGGAATGTGAAGGCCCCTTTCATACTGTTTTTTGGACGAGATATTAAACGGAGATTCTGTCTGCCCTCTAGGGTAGATAAGAGAGATTTCCGACGAAATTTGGAAACAAAACAAAGAGTTAGCTCAGTATCCTGGCCGACATTTATCCCTCCAGCAACATCACAAAACTCTTATTTTGTCATTACATATTGTTTTTGTGAGAACTTGCTCTGTGAAAATTGGTTACTACATTTCCAAACGCATTTTGGCAGTGAAGCACTTTGGAACTTCTGCTAGTTGATAAAGGAGCCTCTCGTTCGTTCTTCATTACCAAATGGACCACAATTTCAGCTACATTTGGTTCCTTCACACTATTTAGCAAGTAGTCTAACCATTAAGAAGAACTATAGAGTGAGCCAGACCATCCTCCATCTCCGCCCCAAACTCATGCCTGCAAATGTGGGTGACACACAGTTATAACAATAATAATCTTTATTGTCATAAGTAGGCTTGCATTAACACTGCAATGAAGTTACTGTGAAAAACCCCTCATCGCAACATTCCGGCCCCTGTTCGGGTACACAGAGAGAGAATTCAGAATGTCCAAATTATCTAATAAAACGCCTTTCTGGACTTGTGGGAGGAAACTGGAGCACCCGGAGGAAACCCACGCAGACACAGAAAGAATGTGCAGACTCCGCACAGACAGTGATCCAAGCTGGGAATCGAACTTGGAACCTTGACGCTGTGAAGCCACAGTGCTAACCACTATGCTACTGTGCTGCCCATGAGCTGAGTTTTGGTTCAACTCAGCTCCTAAGCTCAATATAGCTTTGGACCAATTATAAAACTGGACCCAATGTCAAGATGTAAGCAAGGCGAGAGTGACTGCACTTGACATCAATGTCACATTTGACCAAGTGTGGAATCAAGGAGCGCTATCTAAACAGTAGGAAAACATTGCAATTTGTTGGGGTTACACCCAGCACATGAGGAGGGTGCTTGTAATTGTTGGATGTTATTCAGCTCAGCCGGGAATACTGCTTGACGAGCTCCTCAGCTACTTTTTAAAAATCTATTCATTCATGAAATCTGGATGTCGCTGTCTGGGCCAAAATTTACTCTCAATCCATTATTATAGTTGCTTAACGACATGTAAGACTGCAGTTAAGGGTCAACTACATTTCTGTGGATCAGGTGCAACATAGGGGCTGTTTAGCACAGGGCTAAATCGCCGGCTTTGAAAGCAGACCAAGGCAGGCCAGCAGCACGGTTCAATTCCCGTAACAGCCTCCCTGAACAGGCGCCGGAATGTGGCAACTGGGGGCTTTTCACAGTAACTTCATTTGAAGCCTACTTGTGACAATAAGCGATTTTCATTTCAACATGTAGCAGATCAGCTAAAGATGGCAGATTTCCTTCCCTGGAGTACATTAGTGAACCAGATTTTTTTAAACAACACTGGACAGCATTTTAATTTTAGTTCCAGGTTATATAGTGAATACGAACTCGGGCCCACATGACATTACATAGAACAGAAAATGCTGGCCTACCTCAACAGTAGGTTTGGCAGCATTTGTGGAGGTGTTTTGAATCTAGTTGATTTGACATTTCTGGAGAGAGAATGGAGCTAACATTTCCAACACAACGAATCTGGTCAAAGTCAACCAGACTGGAAATGTTATTTCTGGTCTCTCTCCACAGATGCTGCCCAGTCTGCTGAGATTTTCCAGCAATTTCTGTTTCGTTTCAAATTCCAGCAGTATTTTAGTTCTATCCTCATACCATTAACCGTGATCACTAGTGTAGTTCCAATAACACTAGGCCCCTGCTTCCTCACATTATCACTGAGCTCCTTCTACCATACAGCCTGAAGTGAAGATGGTCCCTGATGGCTGTACAACGTTAAGCACCATTTTAGCCTGTCCAGTTACCAAGGCAGTCCGTGTTCACTTGCAGCAAGACCTGAAAAATATTCATGATGTGGAGATGCCGGCGTTGGACTGGGGTGAGCACAGTAAGAAGTCTTACGACACCAGGTTAAAGTCCAACAGGTTTGTTTCAAACACTAGCTTTCGGAGTGCTGCTCCTTCCTCAGGTGAATGAAGAGATATGTTCCAGAAACATCCTAGTTTGGATGTTCCAGAAACATTCAGGTTTGGGGAGTTAAGATGCAAGTATTATTTACACAACACACAACCAGTCAAATACCACCTCCAAGAAGAGAACCTGCAACCATCTCCCTTCGGCATGTAATATTATCATCAGTGCTGAATCCCTAATGGCCAAATGCTTGGTGCTGACCAGTGTCAAGAAACTGAAGCAGACCAGCCATATACATAGTGCGGTTGGAAGAGCTGGCATAAAGTTGGAAGAGATTTTAAAAATAATTTAGGGGAGGTTAGCGTCGCCAACGAGGCCAAAATTCATTTCAACTCCGTTTGTTCTCCTCAAATGCTGTGACACCTGCTGATATTGGCCAGCATTTTCTGATTTTGTATGTAGGCCCGGATTCGTATTCACCATATAATCTGGAAATTAAATGAAGCCATTACCGATTGTTGTTTAAAAAGTTATTTTTCACTCATGTACTTCAGGGAAGGGAGTCTGCCATCTTTGCCTGGTCGGGCCTACATCTGACTCTTGATCCATTGCAACTTGGTTGATTCTTAACTGCAGTTTTGCATGTGTTAAAGAATCACAATGATTACGGATTGAGAATAAAGGCTGGCCCAGACAGCGATGTCCAGATTTCATGAATGAACAGATCTTTTTTATAATTAGAATTGCCCTTGAGAAGGTGGCATTGTACTGTCTTCTTGAACCTGTGCAGATCCTAACTTCTGACAGGGAGAGCATTCCAGGATCTTGGCCCAGCAACAGTGAAGGAAGAGTGATGTATTTCCAGGTCAGGATGCTGGGTGACTTGGAGGAGAACTTCCAAACCTTGGTGTTACCATGTAAGCCCTTTCCCTCCGAGATGGTAGCGGTCCTGAGTATGCAAAGTGATGCTCAGGAATCCTTGCAACGCGTCCGTGATGGTACGCACTGTTGCCACTGTTCGTCCGTGGTAGAAGGAATGCCTGTTTGTGGAACAGGATCCATTGAAGCGGGCTGAATTGTCCTGGATAGTGTGAAGCCTTTTGTGTTATGTTGGAGCTGCACTGATCTAGGCAAGTGGCGAATATTCCATCACATCGCCTGATGGAGGGTAGGAAGTACATAGATACTTGGAAGATAGGAGCAGAAGGAGGCATTTTGGCCCTTCAAGCCTGCCCTGCCATTCATCACGATCATGGCTGATCATCCAGCTCAATAGCCTAATCCTGCTTACTCCCCATATCCTTTGATCGCATTCTGCAGAAGTGCTATATCCAGCCGCCTCTTGAATATATTTAATGTTTTAGCATCAATTACGTCCTGCGGTAATGAATTCCACAGGCTCACCACTCTTTGGGTGAAGAAATGGCTCCTGATATCTGTAAGAAATGGTTTACTCTGAGTCCTCAGACTCCGACCCCCTGGTTCTGGACACACCCATCATTGGTAACATCTTCCCTGCATCTACCCGTTCTAGTCCCGTTAAAATTTTATAAATCTCTTTGAGAACCCCCTCATTCTTCTGAACTCCAGCGGGAACAATCCCAATCTTGTCAATCTCTCCTCATATGACAGTCCCACCATCCCTGGAATTAGTCTTGTAAACCTTCGATGCACTCCCTCGAGAGGAAGAACATCCTTCCTCAGAGAATAAGAACAAAACTGCACACAATACTCCAGGTGTGGCCACACCAAGGACTGTATAATTATAGCAAAACATTCCTGCTTCTATATTCAAAAATCTCGCAATGAAGGCCAACATACTATTAGCCTTCTTTACTGCCTGCTGCACCTGGATGCTTACCTTCAGCAACTGGTGCACAAGGACACCCAGGTCCCGCTGCACACTCCCCTCTCCCAATTTACAACCATTCAGGTCGTAATCTGCCTCCCTGTTTTGCTTCCAAAGTAAATAACCTCATGCTTATCCAAATTATACTGCATCTGCCATTGATTTGCCCACTCACCCAACCTGTCCAGATCATGCTGTAGGATTCCAGCATCTTCGTCACAGTTCACCCTACCACCCAACTTGATATCATATGCAAACTTTGAGATGTTACATTTTATTCCCTCATCCAAATTGGTAATATATATTGTGAATAGCTGGGGTCCCAGCACCAATCCCTGTGGTACCCCACTAGTACTGCCTGCAAATGTGAAAAGGAGTGATTAATCCCTACTCATTGTTTCCTCTCTGCCAACCAGTTTTCTATCTACCTCAGTACATTTCCCCCAATCCCATGCGCATTATGTTTGCACAATAATCTCTTATGCGGGACTTTGTCAAAAATGAAATGAAAAGTGAATGAAATGAAAATCGCTTACTGTCACGAGTAGGCTTCAATGAAGTTACTGTGAAAAGCCCCTAGTCGCCACATTTCGGCGCCTGTCCGGGGAGGCTGGTACGGGAATCGAACCGTGCTGCTGGCCTGCTTCGTCTGCTTTAAAAGCCAGCGATTTAGCCCAGTGAGCTAAACCAGCCCCTTAAAAACCTTCTGAAAGTCCAAGTATCCCAGTTCGACTGGCTCTCCCTTGTCAACTGTACTGGTTACATCTTCAAAGATTTCCAATAGATTTGACAAGCATGATTTTTCCTTCATAAATCCATGCTGCCTCTGACTGATCCTGTCACTGCTTTCTAAATGTTCCGCTATAAAGCCTTTGATAATGGGTTCAAGCATTTTCCCCAGATCCGATGTGTGGCTTACTGGCCTGTAATTCATTGACTTCTCTCTACCTCCCTCTGAATATTGGACTGACGTGAGCTATCCTCCAATCTGCAGGGACAGTTCCAGAGTCTATAGAATCCTTCAGCAGACGACCACCGATGCATCCACTATTTCCAGAACCACCTCCTTAAGCACTCGGGGATGCAGATTCTCAGGCCCTGGGGATTTATCTACCTTCAATCCTATCGTTTTCCCAGCACCATTTCTCTACTAATGGTGACCTCCCTAAGTTCTTCCCTCTCACTAAACCTTTCATTCTACAACATTTCTGGTATCTGATTTGTATTCTCTTTTGTGAAGACAGAACCAAAGTATATATTCAATTGCTCAGCCATTTCTTTGTCCCTTATTACGCATTCCCCTGTTTCTGTTTGTAGGGGACCTACATTTCTCTTTACCAATCTCTTTCTCTTCTCATATCTATAGAAACTCTTAGTGTCAGTCTTTATGATCCCTGCAAGCTTCCTTTCGTACTGTACTTTCCCCTTCTTAATGAATCCCTTTGTCCTTCTTTGCTGAATTCTAAACTGTTCCCAATCCTTATAACTATTATTTTTCTTGGCCAATCTGCAAGCCTCATCCTTGGATCGGATGTTATTTCTAATTTCCTTTGTAAGCCATGGATTATGCCATTTGCGTGAGTTACACGCCGTAGGAGTCCTAACCTCTGACCGTCTCATGTACACATACTATTTATATGGTTGTTCCAGTTCAGTTACTGGTCAAAGGTAGCTCCCAAAATGTAAATGAAAATCGCTTTTTTTCACAAGTAGGCTACAAATGGAGGTACTGTGAAAAGCCCCTAGTCGCCACATTCTGGCGCCTGTTCCAGGGGGCTTGTACGGGAATTGAACCCGTGCTGCTGGCCTTGGTCTGCTTTACAAGCCAGCGATTTTGGCCACTGTCCTAAACCAGCACTATCCTGGAGGTGGGAGGCTGTTGGCGGCTGGTGAGCGATAGTAATGTTTTTTTTATAAATTTAGAGTACGCAATTTTTGTTTTCCAATTAAGGGGCAATTTAGCATGGCCAATCCACCTAGCCTGCACATCTTTGGGTTGTGGGGGCGAAACTCACGCAAACACGGGGAGAACGTGCAAACTCCACACGGACAGTGACCCAGAGTTTTCAGCCCAAATCTAGATATTATCCAGGTCTTATTGCATTTGAACTTGGGCTTCTTCAGTGTCTGAAGAGCCCTGGATGGCGCTGAACATTGCGAAAGTTCCCACTGGCTGCATCACAGCCTGGTATGGCAACTGCTTGGCCCAAGGTTGTAAGAAACTACAGAGAGTCATTACCAGATCCTAGTCCATCACGCGAACCTGCCTCCCAGCCATTGACTCTGTTGACATCGCCTGCTGCCGTGCTAAAGCAGGTAGCTTAAGCAAAGAGCCCTGCCACTCAGTTTATTTTCTCTTCCAACTTCTTCCATCCGGCAGGAGATGTAAACGACTGAGAACACGTGATAACATATTCAAAAAGAGCTTTGTTCCCTCAGTGTCTAGACTCCTGAATGCCCCTCTTATGGTCCAAACTGATCTGTTGACACATCTTGTCTACTGAGTAGTACTACACTCCGTCTGCTCAAACAATGCATGTGCCTACGTATTTACATTCTGTACTTATGTATGTATATGGTTTTTCATGGATGGAACAATCTGTCTGGACTGTATGCAGAACACGACTTTTCACTATGTCAGTGCACGTGACAATATATCAAATCCAAATCAAATAAATCAAATCCAACTTTTGACCTTATGATGTGAGGAAGGATATTGATTTTAAAAATGCCGATGGTTCGGCTTGGACAGTACCCTGTCAACCCCTTGTATTCATGGCCTGCAACTGACCTGATGGACCTCCAACAATCGCAATCATCTTCCTTTGATCCATGAATGACTCCAACCAGCTGTGCATTTTTTTGGTCTGCCTCCCATTGACTCCACGTTTGTCAGAATTCCTTGATACCACGCTCATTCATATGTTGACTTTATGCTAAGGGCGACCCATATAACTTCATTGCTGGAGTTCTGTTCCAATGTCCATGTTTGAACCAACGCAGTAATCAGGTCAGGAGTTGAATGACCCTGACAGGGCCCCAAAGTATGTTTCAGTGAGCAGGTTCTTGTTGCGCAGGTTTCACTTGATAACTTCACTGTTCGTATGAAGTAGAATGACGAGACAATACTTGGCTGGATTTGATTGGCCTGATTTATATGTTAAGGACATACCATGGAATCTTTATGCATTTCAGGGTAAGTGCCTATTTAGTAGCTGCACTAAAACATGTTTTATTGAGCCATTACAATGCACAGGTATACAGTGCAATGGCCAGAATATTTTCAGGGACCATGGCCGGGATTCTCCCCTACGCGGCGGGGCGGGGGGTCCCGGCGTAGCGGAGTGGCGCCAACCACTCCGGCGTCGGGCCTCCCCAAAGGTGCGGAATTCTCCACACCTTTAGGGGCTGGGCCCACGTCGGAGTGGTTGGCGCCACGTCAACTGGTGGCAAAACCGGGGCCAATGGCCTTTGGCACCCGCTGGCCGGTGTCGGGGCTGGCTGAAAGTCCTTCGCCGGTTCGAGCATGCGCCGGTGCGTCAGCTCCTGCTGACTTCACCACCGGCGCATGCGCGGTAGGGGGGTTCTCTTCCGCCTCCGCTATGGTGGAGTCCGTGGCGGCGGCGGAAGAAAAAGAGTGCCCCCACGGCATTGGCCCGCCCACCGATCAGTGGCCCCGATCGCGGGCCTGCCCTCCATGGCGGCACCCCCGGGGTCAATCGGCCAGCGCCCCCCCCCGCCCTGCCAATCCCGCTGCCACCAGAGGTGGTTCATAGATCATAGATCATAGAATTTACAGTGCAGAAGGAGGCCATTCGGCCCATCACGTCTGCACCAGCTCTTGGAAAGAGCACCCTACCCAAGGTCAATACCTCCACACTATCCCCATAACCCAGTAACCCCACCCAACACTAAGGGCAATTTTGGACACTAAGGGCAATTTATGATGGCCAATGCACCTAACCTGCACATCTTTGGACTGGGGGAGGAAACCGGAGCACCCGGAGGAAACCCACGCACAGACGGGGAGGATGTGCAGACTCTGCACAGACAGTGACCCAAGCCGGAATCGAACCTGGGACTCTGGAGCTGTGAAGGCATTGTGCTGTCCACAATGCTACCGTGCTGCCCCTGCAGCTGATCATGTGACAAAATGTGGTTGAAACCAGGGCGGCGGGAGAGGCCTCTTAGCGGCGGGACTTCGGCCCATCGCGGGCAGGAGAATCGCCACAGGGGGCTCATTGATCGGGGCGGCGCGATTCCTGCCCCCACCAATTCCCGGGTGGCGGAGATTTCCGCTCACGGTGGGGGCAGGATTTCCGCCGGGTCTAGGCGATTCTCCAACCCGCCGTTGGGTCGGAGAATTTCACCCCGACGTTTTGCCTACATCGGGCGATTCGCCATGGTTTTGCGCGCGATACTCGATTACAATTTGGACGGTTGGAAGCATAGCGGGAGCCCGTCGGACCGGCGTCGCGGGAAAAAATGGCATGGCCCGCTATTCTCCCAACCGTCGTGGGTTTGGAGAATCTCGCCCTGAGTTCCTCCATCTTTGAGAACGCAAACAATTCTGCAGCCTGCTTTTCTGATGAGTTGTTTACTTCAACAGCACCAATCATCCTGGATGTGGAAGGACTGCAGAGCTTAGATATGTCTATTCCAATGCTATTCCTAGGGGCTGGTTTAACTCACTCGGCTAAATCGCTGGCTTTTAAAGCAGACCAAGCAGCCAGTTTGATTCCCGTACCAGCCTCCCCGAACAGGCACCGTAATGTAGCGACTAGGTGCTTTTCACAGTAACTTCATTGAAGCCTACTCATGACAATAAACGATTTTCATTTCATTTTCATTTCATTCCTTCCTGTTTATGCTGTTTTGCACGCACACAGTTCGGTGTTACAGCTCCATCTGGTTCATGTGTCATCCTTCGTTAGACCTGGTGTTCTGGGCATACCCTTCTGCATGACTGCAATTCTGTTGCTGCTGATGGCCTAATGCGCCGTATCATTTCCCAGTCTTGATTTTCTAAATATGTTTGAAGTCTATCGCATTTGGCACTGTGGTAGTGCTACACAACACAATGGAGGCTTTCCACAATGTGAAGACGGGCATCGTCTCCAAATATCGGTGCAGTACTCAGTCCTATCGATACTGACATAGGCAGACGCACCTCCAGCAAGCACATTGGTGCAGATCAGGTCAATCATGTTTATACCCTGTTTTGGTTCACGAACCACCTGTAATAGATTCAGACTACTTGCGATGTCATTTAGGGTGCTGTGTGCAAGGTCAGTCCTGCTACATCTAAGACACTCTTGCCAATGTACCTAGAGGTTCCCCACTCAGAGTGCAGTCTGCGTTTCGAACACCCTCAGTGCTACCGCGCGCCCCCCCCCCCCCCCCCCCCCCCGTGGTATTCAACACGGAAGAGAACTGATCCATCATATGTGGGCAGTTAGTACGTGATAATCAGCAGAATATTCATTTGTCCATCTTTGAGCTGATTTCCATGAGAATTTATTCGGTAGAGAGTAGATGTTGAGTTCTCGCAGGGCAATTGCTTTCCTCACTCTACTATTATTAGAACATAGAACACAGAACAGTACAGCACAGTTCACGCCTTCGGCCCATGACATTGTACCGACCATTCATCATAATCTAAGATCAACCTAACCTACTGTGCATGTGCCTGTTCAAGAGTCCCTCAAACATCCCTAATGACTGTGACTCCACCAACTCTGCATTCCATGCAACCAAAACTCTCTGTGTAAAAACCTACCTCTGACATCTCCTCTATACCTTCCTCCAATCACCTTAAAATTAAAATGTACCCTCGTGACAGCCATTTCCACCCTGGGGAAGAGTCTCTGGCTATCCATTCTATCCATGCCTCTCGTCACCTTGTACTACTCTACCAAGTCACCAATCTTCCTTCTTTGATCCAGTGAGAAAAGCCCTTGCTCCCTCAACCTTTCTTCATAAGACATGCCCTCCAGTCCAGGCAGCATTCTGTTAAATCTCCTCTGCACCCTCTTCAAAGCATCCACATCCTTCCTATAATGAGGTGACCAGAACTGGACACAATATTCCAAGTGTGGCCTAACCAGGGTTTTATAAAGCTGCAGCAAAACCTCGCGGCTCTTAAACTCCATCCCGATTTAATGAAAGCCAACATACCATACGACTTCTTAATCACCCTATCAACCTGGCTGGCAACTTTGAGGGATCTATTTAAGTGGACCCCAAGATCCCTTTGTTCCTCCACACGTCCAAGGATCTTGCCTTTAACCCTGTATTCAGCATTCAAATTCGACCTTCCAAAATGAATCACTTCACATTTACCTCAGTTGAACTACATCTGCCACTTCTCAGCCCAGCTCTGCATCCTGTCAATGTCATGTTGTAACCTGCAACAACCCTCAATGCTATCTAAAACTCCCCCAACCTTCGTGTCATCAGCAAACTTACTAACCCACCCTTCCACTTCCTCATCCAAGTCATTTCTAAAAAGCACAAAGAGCAGAGATCCCAGAATAGATCCCTGCGAGTCACCGACCTCCAGGTGGAATACATTCCATCCACCACCACGCATTGCCTCCTTTCGGCCAGCCAATTCTGTATCCAAACAGCCAAATCTCCCTGTATCCCATGCCCCCTAACTTTCTGAATGAGCCAACCATGAGGAACCTTCTCAAATGACTTATTGAAATCCATATACACCAGATCCACTGCCCTACCTTCATCAATGTGTCTCGTCACATCCTCAAATAATTAAATGAGGCTTGTGAGGCATGGCCTGCCCCTCAGAACGCCTTGCTGACTATCTTTAATCAAACTATGTTTTTCTAAATAATCATAAATCCCCTATCTCTCAGAATCCTTTCCAGTATTTTGCTCACCACAGACGTAAGACTGACTGGTCTATAATTCCCAAGGATTTCCCTATTCTCTATCTTGAACAGGGGAACAACATTCGCCTCCCTCCAATCATCCGGTACTACTCCAGTGGAGAGTGAGGACTCAAGAATAATCGGCAACACTTCCCGTAGGGTCGGTGAACTGGCCACTCTAAATTGCCCCTTAATTGGAAAAAAAAATTGGGTGCTCTAAATTTATTTTTAAAAACGGAGTTAATTATACATTATAACCTAAGTGAATAATAATAAAGGTAATGACAGGGCGTATGTGACGTAATGTGTTTCTTGCCCGGTTTTACCAATACGCATTTCATCAGCGAGTGAACGAAATGCACAGGGCAGATTGTGCTGGATTTAATGTGAAATGCTTTAACTTACAGGTCATGTGCAGTACAAAGCGCATTTCAACAAGCAGAGAGTCTCGGTTTTCATCATCCCTTGTATTTGTTTTGCTCTTTTCATTGCCGTGTCGATTGCTTTAGTCAAAGAACTACAGAGAAGCGTCCAGAAAGGTTGGTTAATGAGTTATTAATGTTTTGTATTTTAAATGGCGAGTCCTATTCCTGCTGATATTAAATATATGCTCTTCATACAGTTCTGAACTACAATTTTGGCGTGCGTTTATTAGAAAGGAAATGGTTGCACTGTGCAAAAGATTGGGTCAGTTTTAGTTGTTTTACTGTCGAAAACAGAGGCTTAAAAGAGATGAAGTTGACGTGTGTATGAAAATGAGGGATCGATGTGCAGTGGATAGTAGGGAACCACTCTCACCGAGCCGATAACTCAATGTCCAGGGCATAAAACATGGACTAATTAGAAGAAGGATTAAAGAGAATTGGATGAGCTGGGTGGCATGTGGCACAGTGGTCAGCACTGGGACTGCAGCACTGAGGACAGGGGTTCGAATCCTGGCCCGACGTCACTGTCCGTGTGGAGTTTGCACGTTCTCCCCATGCCTGCGTGAGTTTCACCCCCACAACCCAAAGATGTGAAGGTTAGATGGATTGGGCATGCTAAATTTCCCCTTAATTGGAATAAAAATAATTGGGCACGCCCAAATTTATAAAAAAAAAACAAAAGAAAAAGAATTGGACAAGAACTCATTCTGTGCAAAGAGTCATGGTGATGGGGATGGGAGTGTTCTCAAATTGGGGTGACGGCATTAAAAGGCACTGTGATATGTGCTGGCACTAAGAAGCAACATACCAAGAGCTGGAAAGTGGGATTATGATATTGCACAACACAGAAGCGAGGAGTGGAACAGTCTGCTAATTTTCATAAACGTTCCATGTTTTGTGTAATTTTCTTATTTTCTGAAAATGGTTTAAATTTTTTGGAAAAGGCTGAGAATCTTCGTCAAGCCTAATATACAGATACAAATGTACATGCGAGTTGATAATGGTGCACAGATGGACCTTGTGTGGTAATCAGTCAAATCAATGGAACTCCAGACATCCATAAATGAATGAGATTGGCATCCAGAGTGAGCCCAGAAAATCGGTATCGTGAGAAGAACAATGCATTTTTCTTTGCGCCAGAGAAACTTTACGTTTCGATAAGTTGCATGAATACTGAATTTCCAGACCCTTGTAAGTGGGAAAACCTTGCAGCTAAATTTGAAAGAGGTGTCAGTTAACTTGTTCCTTAAAGGCTAAGGCTTGTCTACCTTGAAGTGTAGCCATGGAGCTCCCTGACACAAGTGTATCCGATTGCCAAGATTATTACTTATTGACAGAAATTGGCAATGGTGGATGTGACAAGAACCTCCTGCAACACGCAGGATTCAGGGACTGTGGGCGCAATTCTCCGCACTCACGACGGTGCGGAGAATAGCGGGGTTCGTAAAATTTTACGGCCACGCTAGTCTGACGCCCTCCCGCTATTCTCCCCCCCCACGCCCAACTCCCGACAGGAATCGCTGCCGCCGTTTTTTACGGCCAGCAGCGATTCTCAGCTGGCCGATGGGCCGAAGTCCAAGCCCTTTACGGCTGTTTTTACGAACGGCAAACACACCTGGTCTGGCCGTTGGTAAAAACGGCCGTAAAGTCCCGATTTTTAAAACCATGGCACCGATTGGCACAGCAGTACCACGGCCGTGCCAAGGGTGCCATGGGCCCGTGATCGGTGGGCACCGATCGCGGGCAACGGGTCCGATACCCGCGTACTCTTTGTCCTTCCGCCGCCCCGCTGTATCACTTCACGGGGCGGCTGAGGGGCATCCCGGCCCGCGCATGCGCGATGACATCATCTGCGCATGCGCGGGTTGGAGTCTTCCAATCTGCTCATGCGCGGCTGACGTCATGTGACGCGTCAGCCGGCGCAAACTCTGGCAAGCGGGCTTAACGAAATTCGTTAAGCCCGCGATGCCGGAGTTCACGGCCGCGGGCTGCTAGCCCCGACCGGGGACCGGAGGGGGAGGCTGGCGTCAAACCCGCCCGGATTTGACGCCAGCCTTACGATTTCTCCCTGTCTGGGAGAATCGCGCCCAAGTGCAGTCGTGGTGGTGAGTCAGCCAAACGCACCATCGCGCGGAGCATATTCAATTGTACCCTCCAAAACAAAAGTCAGAGTAGGTTGAGTGCAAAATCGAGGAATTATAGGTCCTGTCATCGGTTTCATTCCAAGTTCGAATAGCAAGACAATGGCAGGTGATGATCCTTCACCATCAATGAGTTGGACCGTTGCCATTCAACCTAATCAGTATGACTAAGTGTTGAGAAATTTTGATGGTGCAACGTTATTCAGGGTTTGGTTGTCAGACATTCAGAGTACATATGATAATTCCAATGACTGGTAAGTTTTGCAAAGCAAAAAGAAGACATGGAAAGAAGAAATGGAGAAATGCATATGTAAGAATATAACTGTTGGCGGTTCCACATTTATAATCGCCTGTTCTTGGTATTACAGACGGGATGAAGAGACAGCATTCTGTCACCGGATTTCCTGACACTGTTTATGAAGAGATTGACATTCATGAGATTGGATCTAACTCAGGTAAATATCTTTAATCTTCATGCGTATGGTACTTTATTCATAGAATTTACAGTGCAGAAGGAGGCCATTCGGCCCATCGAGTCTGCACCAGCTCTTGGAAAGAGCACCCTGCCCAAGGTCAACACCTCCACCCTATCCCCATAACCCAGTAACCCCATCCAACACTAAGGGCAATTTTGGACACTAAGGGCAATTATCATGGCCAATCCACCTAACCTGCACATCTATGGACTGTGGGAGGAAACCGGAGCACCCGGAGGAAACCCACCCACACACGGGGAGAATGTGCAGACTCCACACAGACAGTGACCCAAGCCAGAATCGAATCTGGGACCCTGGAGCTGTGAAGCGATTGTGCTATCCACAATGCTACCGTGCTGCCCGTCGTACTTGTAGTTTAAAAACATGCATTTTAAGATCAAAATATGTTTGATTTATAGATTCCCGCTCCAACAGTTCGCTGAGCAAATTGGAATATTGTATAGGCAGTGATTCACATGAGTGTGAAGATATAAACATGCAAGGTAGGCCAACATGAGACCTTGTCATCCCAGAGACCGATAAAAGCGAGGAACAGCCTCGCAGTAAGGCAAAGATGCTTTAAAAAGACAGACCCATCGAACAATGAACTGGTTTCAGCATGTAGCCATCTTATTGACATGAACTTCATACAGAGCATATTTGTATATTTTGACTGGTAACTTCGAAATGATCCATATCTACTGCATCTAAATTTATGGTCACACTTTATCTGTGACCAAAGCAGTTATCTGGACAATTATTGCCCAAACACCCTATTGATGGGGAACGTATAAATGCAATGTGTGTTACTTTCGGATTAAATCGTCCTTCTTTCGTAGTCTGTGTGGTTAAAGGAATTTCTGAACACCGTCTCGGTGTTTAGAAAGCACGGAGAGTGGAGCTGCAGCACTGCGTCCTTAAAGGTCATAGACTTCACATAAGTAATGGGATTAAAGAAAAATATTTTCCCTGTGGTTAGCATAAATGCTTCACAGCTCCAGGGTCCCAGGTTCGATTCCCGGCTGGGTCACTGTCTGTGTGGAGTCTGCACGTCCTCCCCGTGTGTGCGTGGGTTTCCTCCGGGTGCTCGGGTTTCCTCCCACAGTCCAAAGATGTGCGGGTTAGGTGGATTGGCCATGCTAAATTGCCCGTAGTGTCCTGAAAAGTAAGGTTACGGGGGGGGTTGTTGGGTTACGGGTATAGGGTGGATACGTGGGTTTGAGTAGGGTGATCATTGCTCGGCACAACATCGAGGGCTGAAGGGCCTGTTCTGTGCTGTACTGTTCTATGTTCTATGTTCTATGTACACGATGCACATTAAAGCTGTTTCCACTGAATCTAATAAAAGGGACTTGAAACCTGTAACATGGCTTCAACGTGAAGGAATAGAAAGAAAACACATTTTACGTAGCTACAGAGCAAGGCCCACACTTTGGATTTTGCAGTAAACTTAACCCATATTTGGTTAGTAATGGCCATGGCTCTGATGTAATTAGTGCATTTTAGTGGAATCGACAATAAATGGGAATCATGCTTCTCAAACTAAACAATTTAAGCCATTCGCTGAATGAGAGATGGCTGAATAAAGGTTAAGAATGATAATATTAATATTAAATCAATTAGTCCTGCAACAGATTCACAAAGAGATTAACTGCAAACCGATCTTATTATTTTGTTCGATACCTTGACTTTAATCATTTAATCATGTATATATTTTCCCTTCTAGGTTCAATTATTTCATGTGATACTTAATTGAGAAGAGAACATGAAGATGTTCATTGATTTTTAAAAAGATGAACATTGATTTTTAGTGGAGCAGTGGGAATTACTATCACTTGAGTTATCACCACATGTTTCATATTATACTGTACTTGTCAATTACAGTTTTACATTGCTTTGGACTAAGTTGTATGCTGCCGATTTATCAGTTGTTAAAAGCACCTACGGGCAATTTTTGCCGATAGTGCGTGCTTGCCTCGATCGGTGATACTAAATTTCTTAACTTCGATGTTACTTCACCGACACAGAGGCAAACTGTTCCTTGTGCCACAATAAATGCAATAAATGCAAATATTTATAAAATAGATTTATGAATGGACCGATGAATTGCTGTGATCCTCTGATCGTATTGAACGTACCAATTCCAGCTGCACACTGTAGTAGGCTATTCATTTTTACTTGCACATGTGTGTTGGCACAGGCTTGGAGGGATGGAGGGACTGTTCCTGTGCTATACATTTCGTTTTTCTTTGTTTTTTATATGCTGATATTCGACACCTAAGATTGCAAATAAATTCAATTATTTTAAAGTAGATATTCTTGTGAATAATTTATTCTTGGAACAAATGCATCTTTAATGTGAAGCAGCTGAGGCCCCTTAATAAATGTTTTCAAGATAAAGTTAGATAGTTTTGTGAAGAATAAAGGAATAATTGGTTATGACGTTCTGGTGGGAAAGTGGAGCTGAGTCCACAAAAGATGATCCATGATCTCATTAATTGGCGGAGCAGGCTCGAAGGGCCAGATGGCCTACTCCTGCTCCTAGTTCTTATGTTCTAATACCTCTGACAGTTTTATTCAATTTCTGAATTATCCAAGAAAATAAGTCACATATAAGGAAAACATCAATTTGTAGATCAATGTTTCAATGATAGTTAATGCTGATGCAGGGCGTTGTTTGTCTCTGAATTACACAAAATGAACAAAAGAATTATAATTATAATTTTAGTTCGTAAAGTGATAAATCAATGCAGCAAGTATAAATATTGAGGCGAGATTACATTATTAATGAGGACGAAGGCAGAACTGATCAGCAAATCAATCAAAACTATTGAGAAAGAATGACAATAGCATTATTTAAAGGAAGCTGCATTTTAACGTATTTCAAATTATATAATGTAAACAAGGTTACATTGAGGAGGAGAAAAGAACATAAGAACATAAGAACTAGGATCAGGAGTAGGCCATCTGGCCCATTGATCCTGCTCCGCCATTCAATGAGATAATGGCTGACTTTTGTGGACTCAGCTCCACTTTCTGGCCCGAACACCAGAACTCTCAATCTCTTTATTCTTCAAAAAACTATCTATCTTTATCTTTAAAACATTTAATGAATGAGCCTCAACGGCTTCAAGGCAAGGAATTCCAGAGATTCACAACCCTTTTGGTGAAGAAGTTCCTCCTAAACTCAGTCCTAAATCTACTTCCCCTTATTTTGAGGCTATGCCCCCTAGTTCTGCTCTCACCTGCCAGTGGAAACAAGCTGCCCGCATCTATCCTATCTATTCCCTTCATCATTTTATATGTTTCTATAAGACACCACCCCCCCCCCTCACCACCCCCTGCATCCTTCTAAATTCCAACGAGTACAGTCCAAGTCTACTCAACCTCTCCTCGTAATCCAAACCCTTCAGCTCTAGGATTAACCTCGTGAATCTCCTCTGCACACCCTCCAGCGCCAGTACGTACTTTCTCAGGTCAGGAGGCCAAAACTGAACACAATACTCCAGGTGTGGCCTCACTAACACCTTATACCATTGCAGCATAACCTCCCTCGTCTTAAACTCCACCCCTCTAGCAATGAAGCACAAAACTCCATTTGCCTTCTTTACCACCTGTTGCACCTGTGAACCACCTTTTTGCAACTCATGCACTAGCACGCCCAAATCTCTCTGCACAGCAGCAAGTTTTAATAATTTATCGTTTAAATAATAATCCCTTTTGCTGTGATTCCGACCAAAATGGATAACCTCACATTTGTCAACATTGTATTCCATCTGCCAGACCCTAGCCCATTCACTTTAACGATCCAAATCCCTCTGCAGACTTCCGGTATTCTCTGCACTTTTTGCTTTACCACACATCTTAGTGTCGTCTGCAAACATTGCACTTGGTCCCCAGCTCCAAATCATCTAGGCCACCAACAGGATCCATAGAAGTGTCCTGTTAATCACACTTGTTCACCAGACACATCGGCACTTAACTTACTTATTTGGAAAGCTTATATGCATTCAACACTTTCAGGCATGGCCACTGAGTGCCCACTCCAAAATTGATGTGTCAGCCCCAGATTGGAATTTATCGATCAAGCTGATCGAGCTCTGATCAATTGATTGACAAATGACCTAGAAGCCGCCCACCAAAAGAGGCACGAAATTCAAACAGCATAAAAGTTACTGCACGGATTCATTCTTGCTCTTGAGCATCAGTAACTAACAGCGGTGACTTCCACCGGCCGATGAAGGAGACTATCCACACTATCAACAGAAGGAGGACCAGAGCCAGAAGAGTACAGATTGATAACCAACTAACAGAGGACTAAAAGACTGGATAATAGGTCTGTATCTGCCTAGCACTTGTCGGTCACTGCCAAGTTAAGTTAAGATCTCGGAACTATTGGTGCATAGTGTCACCTATGATTGGGAGTGTGTGATTGAATAATGATAACCATTGTGTGCATGTGAATCAATATTGTTCTGTATCATGTACTGAGTCTTATAGTCGTTTGTCCACCGTATACAGGTTAGGACACACTGTATTTTAGAAAGCCAACAGATCTCTGGATTAGCAAACAATATGATAAACGAAGAAGCATAAGATAGAACTATGAGATGATTTATTAGTTTTCTATATACAGGGATTTAAAAATAAAATATATAATTAAGTTTGTAACATAAACCAATTTCAAAATTCCATTATGCTGCATCGAACCAGGAGCAGTGAAATTACCCACGTTATATTTTTGGGTAATAAAATTCTTTGATGTACTGATAAGATTGCTGAGAATGTTGTCAGAGAAAAATGTACCGTGAAGTTTTAAAACAATTAAAATAATATTGGAAATATATCTATCGTGATGTGATAGCCGAAATGCATCCCGAGGGTTACATTCAACCAGAAATGCCAGCAATATTTGGCTTTATGAAAATGAAAATCGCTTATTGTCACGAGCAGGCTTCAATGAAGTTACTGTGAAAAGCCCCTAGTCGCCACATTCCGGCGCCTGACCGGGGAGGCTGGTACGGGAATCGAACCGTGCTGCTGGCCCGGTTCGATTCCCGTACCAGCCTCCCCGGTCAGGCGCCGGAATGTGGCGACTAGGGGCTTTTCACAGTAACTTCATTGAAGCCTGCTCGTGACAATAAGCGATTTTCATTTTCATAAAGCCAAATATTGCTGGCATTTCTGGTTGAATGTAACCCTCGGGATGCATTTCGGCTATCACATCACGATAGATATATTTCCAATATTATTTTAATTGTTTCAAAACTTCACACAATGTCCAATGGCCCCATTTAGTTTTCCACAGAGAATGACCCATTTACAATTTCTATGACATCAGAACGCCACAAAGCGCTTTGCAAAAATGAAAGTAGCTCTTAGTTTGTGGAGGCAGGATGTAATTCATCTCATTTCCAGGCCATTGCCGTAAGAGTTCCTCAGCGTAGTGTCCTAGGCCCAACCATCTTCAGCTGCTTCATCAATGCAAGTCCTTCCATGATAAGGTCAGAAGCATGGATGTTAGCTGATGATTGTGCAGCATTTCGAACAATTACTGAGTCCTCAGATACGGAAGATGCCCATGTCCAAAATTAGAAAGACGAGGACAATATATAGATTTAGGCTGACAAGTGTCAAGTAACATTTGCGCCACACAAGTGCATGGTTAACATTTAATGGACTAACAGCTAGTTTGTGACAAACAAGCATGATTTTACTGCTCAAAAATGCACCAAGGAGAGTAGTCGAACCGTAACTAACAGTGAAAATGAAGGATTGTTTTAGGCGATATTTAGTGGCCAGAAAAATGGTAAGCCTAAAGATTGGGCGCATTTTAACATTTTGCAAAGGGATCCAAGAAAACAATTAAGAACTGTAAAATAAGTTAAAAGTCCATGGTGTTAACGGTAAGATCCTGGCATGGGTAGAGTACTGGCTGACTGGCAGAAGACAGGGAGTCCGGCTAGAGGGGTTGCTTTTCAGGATGGCAGCTGGTGAACAGTGGTGTGCCTCAGGGGTCAGCGCTGGGACCACAACTTTTCACAATATATATTAACGATCTGGAAGAAGGAACAGAAGGCATTGTTGCTACGTTTTCAGATGATACAAAGATCTATTGCGGGCTGCAGAAGGACTTGGACAGGCTAGGAGAGTGGGCAAAGACGTGGCAGTTAGAATTCAATGTAGAAAAGTGTGAGGTTATGCACTTTGGAAGGAGAAATAGAAGCATAGACTATTTTCCAAATGGGGAGATACTTAGGAAATCAGGAGCACAAGGGTAGAGGGGTCAATTACCAAGGGGCATGGGTTTAAGGTGCGAGGGGCAAGGTTTAGAGTAGATGTACGAAGCAAGTTTTTTACACAGAGGGTACTGGGTGCCAGGAACTCGCTGCCGGAGGAGGTGGTGGAAGCAGGTACGATAGTGACATTTAAGGGGCATCTTGACAAATATATGAATAGGATAGGAATAGAGGGATACGGACCCAGGAAGTGTAGAAGATCGTAGTTTAGTTGGGCACCATGGTCGACACGGGCTTGGAGGGCCGAAGAGCCTGTTCCTGTGCCGTACTTTACGTTGTTCTTTGTTCTTTGTTCAGAAAAGGACTTGGGAGTCCTTGTTCATCATTCTCTTAAGGTTAACGTGTAGGTTCAGACGGCAGTTAGGAAGGCAAATGCAATGTTAGCATTCATGTCAAGAGAGCTAGAATACAAGAGCAGTGATGTACTTCTGAGGCTGTATAAGGTTCTGGTCAGACCCCATTTGGAGTATTATGAGCAGTTTCAGGACATGCATCTAAGGAAGGATATGCTGGCCTTGGAAAGGGTCCAGAAGAGGTTCATAAGACTGATGCCTGGAATTAAGAGCTTGTCGTATGAGGAATGGTTGAAGACCCTCGGTCTGTATTCGTTGGAGTTTAGAAGGATGAGAGTGATTTATCCACCTTCAGGCCTTTCAGTTTCTCCAGCATCTTCGTCTTAGTGATGGGCACTACACTCACCTCTGCCCCCTGATTCTCCTGGAGCTTTGACATCCCACTGGTGTCTTCCACCATGAAGGCTGATTCAAAGTAACTGCTCAGTTCCTCTGCCATTTTATTGCTTCCTATTATTACTTCACCAGCCACATTTTCTAGTGGTTCAATGTCTATTTTTGCCTCTCTCTTACCTTTTATATATTGAAAAGAACTCTTTCTACCTTCCTTTATATTACCAACTAGCGTGCACTCGTATTTCATATTCTTCCCCACCCCTGCCCCCTTATTGCTTTTTTAGTTCTCATCTCCTAACTTTTAAAGGCTTCCTAATCCTCTGCTTCCCACTAATACTCGCCACTTTGTATGCTTTGACTTTTGCTTTTATTGGCTGCCTTGTCCTCCCTTAGCCTCTTTCCTGTTAGTGGTGAGTAATTTCTGTTGTGCCGAATACCCCCCAAAAATCCCTGCCATTGCTGTTCCAGTCTTCCCTGCTCGGCTCCTTTTCCAATCAACTCTAGCTAGCTCCTCCCTCATGTCTGCATAGTTACCCTTATTTAATTATAATACTGTCACATCTGATTGCAGCTGCTCTCTCTCAAACTGCAGGATAAATTCTTATATTGTGGTCACTGCTCCCTAAGGGTTCCTTCACCTTAAGTTTCCTGATCAAGTCTGCCTCATTACCCATCACCAAATCCAGAATTGCCTGTTTCCTAGTAGGCTCTGTGACAGGCTGCTCCAAAAAAAATCGTAGACATTCCACAAGATCCTTTTCAAGGGATCCACTACCAACCTGATTTCTGCAGTCCACCTGCATATTGAAGTCCCCCACAATTATTGCAATATTGCCTTTTTTACATACCTTTTCTATCTTCTGATTTATTTTCTGCCCCACATCTTAACTACTCCAAGGGTCCTGTACATATCTCTGATTAGGATCTTTTTACCTTAGCGATTCCTCAACTCTATCCACAGAGAGTGTATACCTTCTGATCCTATATCGCTCCTTCCTGTCGATTTAACTTCATTCCTTACTAACAATGCAACACCGCCCCCATTGCCCATCTGTCTGTCCTTTCGATCGGACACATATCCTTGGATATTTAGATCCCAGCCCTGATCCCGTTGCAGCGATGTCTCTGTGACACCCACAACATCATACCAGCCACTTTCAATGTGCGCAACAAGCTCATTAACTTTGTTTTGTATACTGTGCATAATTAGGTATAACACCATCAGTCCTGCATTGACCACCTCCCTTCTCACAGTTCTCATCTTTTTTGCTCTGCCTCGCGGGTGATATTGTTCTTTTATTTTGGTTCCGTATTTTTCTTTCAGTTATTACACCTTCTAAACTCACATTCTGGTTCCCACCCCCCTGCCATGTTAGTTTAAATCCTCCCGACTGACTCTAGCAAACATCCCAGCCAGGATGTTGGTGCCTCTCCAGTTTAGATGCAACCCGTCCTCCTTGTACAGGTCCCACCTGCCCCAGAAGAGATCGCAAATCATCCAGAAAAATGAAACCCTCCCTCCTACACCACCAGTTCAGCCACGTGATTAGCTGCACTATCCTCCTATTCAGAGCTGCACTGGCACATGGCACAGGGTGTAATCATGAGATTTAAACCCTAGACGTCTTGCATTTGAGCTTACTACCTAACACTCTGAACTTCTTCTGCAGGACCTCATCACTCTTCCTCCTTACCTCGTTAGTACCTTTGTGTACTACGACCTCTAGCTGTTTATCCTGGGGGAGGATAAACAGCTAGAGGTCGTAGTACACAAAGGTACTAACGATGTAAGGAGGAAGAGTGATGAGGTCCTGTAGAGGAAGTTCAGAGTGTTAGGTAGTAAGCTCAAATGCAAGACGTCTAGGGTTTAAATCTCTTCTGCACTTATCTCTGCCCCTTACTATAGTGTCCTCTATAACTATCGCTCTTCTGCACTTTGCCCTCCTCTGCTGAGCAATAGAGCCAGTTGTGTTGCCACTGTTCTGGCTGCTGTTGTTTTCCCCTGATAGGCTAGCCCCCTCAACAGTATCTAAAACAGTATACCTGTTAGAGATGGGACAGGCACAGCGAATTCCTGCACTGACTGTCTGCCCTTTCTGGCGTCAGACTGTCTAAACCTCCCCCCCCCCCCCCGCCCCACCCACCCTCCCCCCGTCCCCGTCCCAGGAGACGGCCGCTCATAGCAGCTGCCAATTTGGAGAAAACTGGAGGGTGTATGTCGGACCTGCGGCCCCTCACTGCGGCAGAGATGAGTGCCCTGGACTTTTTTGTCGGCCGAGAGGAAAGGGAGGTCGCCTGGGTGGAGGTCGGCAGTTGGGAAGGAAGTGACACCTTGCTGAGTTGTGATTCCCTGTTTCACTTGTGTCAACACTCCCCCCAGCACCATCCCACACCAACCTCACCCCCATCATCACCCCCACCACCATCACCTCCACCATCTTAGCACCATTACTGGCACACCACACTCACCCCTACAACACCCCGGCCCACGGTCAAATCATTCATCTTGCAGGACCTGCTGGTTATGGGGTGAGTCCTTCCGTTAGGACCTGTAAGACCAGAAAGTTAGACACTAGTTAAATTGGCACGATTAAGGGCACAGTTTCATTTTGGAGGCTAGGGCACGACTCAGTATATATGTTGTCACATTAAACACCTGTTAACACTGTGCAACCTGCCTCTGGTCTGCTGGATAGTGAGAGGTGCGCTGGTCTCGGCTGTCCACAGACGGGGTACGAAAGGCAACTGGGTGAACATTGTGAGGTCCCCATCTACTGTCGATTATTATTCTTTTTTTTATCTAGTGTGTATGCACTGTGCACTTACCCTTGGTAGCAGAAAAATACTTTCCACTGTACTTCGGTACATGCCACAATAAATTAAATCAAATCAAATCAATCAAATGAAGGCATCGTGCGCACTGCCTGGGTGGGAATCGGGCGCCCATGTGGATGATGCGCAGCTGATCGTCACATATCAGCTGAACGGCCATCAAGTGGAACCCCTTTAAATTTGTGTAGAGCGGCCTGTCATCTGCAGGTGCCCTAATGGGGACATGCATCCCAATCACCCTCTCGACCCGGGGTATGTCAATGTTGTCGGCAAATCCTGCTGCGGGCAGCCTGGTGGGCTCGGCCCACATTCAAATGGACGTATTGAACCGCCTGGTCATATAGGGCCTCCATGATGGCGCGGATGCGCTTTTGCACTGAGGTCTGGGAGATCATTGACAAGTCCCCACATGGCACCTGGAAGCACCCCGTCACGTAAAGGTTTAGGATGGCTGTCACATTGATGGCCACCATATTGCGCGATGCCAGGTATGCCATGATCTTGCAGATATGTCTCACTGTCTCCCTGCTCAGCTGGAGTCTTTGGCAGATTGCCCGGTCCAGCAGCCTCAGATGGCAGGCGCTGCCGGTGCACAGGTGGCCTCATGCTGTGCCTACTTGACACCTTCTCCTCCTGGGCTTGTTGGACAGCCAGCTCTCGACCTTGGCAGCTGCCTCCGGTTTCTCTGGGGCAGGCTCTGCTGCTGCAGCTTCCTCCCCCTTCTCGAGCAGAGGCAGTTCATAAAGCCTGAAGGCATCCTCCACGGCTGTGGCGATTAGCAGGAAGGCCAGCATTGCTACGACCACCCTCACCCCAGAGCACCCTCACCCCGCCACCACCCAACACCAGCCTCACCCCATACCAACCTCATCCCACCACACCCACACAACCCTTCCCCCCAACCTCACCCTCCACCACTCTCAGCCGCAAACCACCCAGACACACCCTGACTGACCCCCACACACCCCCAAACTCCCCTCAACCTACACCACCCCCACTCCACCACCGCCTCACACCTAACAACACGCTCACCAACCCCACTATCCCCACCAGCCCGTAGTTTATTCTTGCATCTTATCTTGTGTCTTTCAGAACTTACTGGTGTGGGAGTGGGCCTATATGCACCCCCCCCCCCTTCTGCCCCAGCCAGTGCCCCAGCCAGAGATCCCCCATAAGCAAAGCAGTGATGAGAGAAGCTCGGACACCAGCCTGCCACCCGATATTCAGTAAACCCCCAAGCGAGAGGATGACAGTGATTTTCTGTCACAGGCATCTGCAACACCCTCCAACATCCCCGAGACACTCACCTCGTTTGGGCACGTTATTGAGCAGGCTCCTGGGACACTATTTGCTGCGCACCACACAGCTGATCCAGTAGGAGGTAGGAAAACTTACAGAAGTGGGCGGTTGGAGGACGGGGTGATCCCAGAGCTAGCTGTCGTCCAGATTGCGGGCTCTTGGAATGTACAGTCCCAACAATCGTGGAGATGAAGCTGCAGAGCCAGCGACTACATGAGGGGTTGTCGGCGAGCCTCACGCATAAGCAGTTGCAGTCCGAGGATTCCAATAGCGTGCAACAGCAGGAGTCGATGCCAATAATGCGTGCCTCCAAGTGCACGGGTGGCCTCTGCAGGAGAGGCATTGTGGCGACGGTTTCGGCTGTGGATCAGCACGTCCAAGGCCGAGGGCATTCTATGCAGGCGCTGGCCATAGGCAAGGGCAGGGTTGCCGATGAGCAGGAAGGCCAACATTGCTGATTGATTTTGAATATCCATTTTCTGCTGCGGGTGAAAGGCCGAGATGTTAGCATGGTGTCTATCCCCGTGGGCAAATAGTTCCACTGGCCTACATGGTGACCCCAATTGGCACTGCAAGATCTGGCCGCTGTATCCCCACTGCACCCCTGCACCCTTGGTCCCATTGGTAGCCGCTACCATGGGAGCCTCAGGCCCTAGAACCTGTTCCTGATGCCAGGCGTACAAGCAGATGGCATTTCCCTGGGCAGCAATACGCACCGTGGTACACATAGGGCCTGCTGTGTCCGTTGCCCTGGGTGCGGTGCCAGCTGGTGGCAGCTAGGTGGGGGGAGTTATGTGGCGGAGGGTGGGTTCGAGGTGGGAGCGCCCATACTGCCGGTGTCACTCTCCAGAACCAGGGGCCGGGATGGGTGTTCAGTGGTGTTGAGGAATTGAACAAACGAATGTGATATAAAATAGTTAGTTAAAATATTAGTTACAATAATGTGGATGTGAGCCAGTCTGATAATAGTGAGTTCACAAACAAAGGACAAAGGGATTCAGAAAGCATGGCCAGGAAGGGGGAAGGGGAGCCTCCTGGAGGATTTAGAAAAGGATGCTGGGTAACAAGAGGCCCAGGCTTGAGGAATGCGAAGTGAGCCAATCAGGATATATGGCCAGGTCAGGAGATGTATCGGACGACCTATGGGAATCTTGTATTTGAAACTTGATGCCATTTGAATGATATTTGCAGAGGTGCAGGGTGGTCACTCCGGCCACTCGGTCCTTTCCACATTACCCCCCTCCACCGGCACGGGCAGCCCCCATCACCACCCCAGCAAGCACGTCCCGTATCCAAACGGCAGCCCCATTCATGCCATTCTTTGTCTTGCCTCCATTCTCTCCCTCATTTGCCGTTATTGGATTGGATTTGTTTGGATTTGTTTATTGTCACATGCACCGAACTACAGTGAGATGTTTTTTTCTGCGTGCAGTTCAAACAAATTAATTATTATATGAAGAGAAAATACGTAGTAGTGCAACACAAGACATACAATGTAAATACATAGACACAGGCACGGGTGAAGCACACAGGAGTGTAGTATTCATCAGATCAGTCCATAAGAAGATCATTTAGAAATCTGGTAAGAGCTGGGAAGAAGCTATTTTTGAATCGGTTCATGCATGTTCTCAGACTTTGTATCTCCTCCCCGATGGAAGAAGTTGGAAGAGTGACGAAGTCGGGTGGGATTTAGGAGTGAGGGTGAGGAGAAATCTCCTCACTCAGTGGCTAGTGAACTGATAGAATTATCTCCCACAGGAGGTTGTGGAGGCCAATTCACCGAATATATTTAAGAAGGAAATGTATTACTAAACTTTCAGTTTGGAAAGGAAGTGGTTCTGCAGTATGCAGCTGAGGTAGGTGTTGAATAGTGGAACAGGCTCCAATTGCTGAATAACCTACTCCTGTTTCGATTTTCTCTATTTTGATTTTTTTTTGACACAAATATTTCCCCAACTCTCCACATATTTATGAAAACTCCATATAGAACATAGAACAGTACAGCACAGAACAGGCCCTTCGGCCCTCAATGTTGTGCCGAGCCATGATCACCCTACTCAAACCCACGTATCCACCCTATACCCGTAACCCAACAACCCCCCCCTTAATCTTACTTTTATTAGGACACTACGGGCAATTTAGCATGGCCAATCCACCTAACCCGCACATCTTTGGACTGTGGGAGGAAACCGGAGCACCCGGAGGAAACCCACGCACACAGGGGGAGGACGTGCAGACTCCACACAGACAGTGACCCAGCCGGGAATCGAACCTGGGACCCTGGAGCTGTGAAGCATTTATGCTAACCACCATGCTACCCTGCTGCCCTTTATGGTAGTTCCTACCCAAGTGGACAGCTTCCCATGCTCACACAATATATTACATTTTTCATGCTCTTGCCCACTCATTTATTTTGTTTCAGACTCCTTGAAGCCTCTTTGCACCCTTTTCGCAACTCACATTCCCATCAGGGAAAGGCAGGTTTATGAGTCAGAGGTATGCAGCATAGAGTCACTTGTCGGAAAGACGGCATCAGACCTGTACTCAATGCTCGAGCTTGGCCAATTGCCACCTTTTGGGGGCATCTCGAACTTCCTGCAATTACTTCTGGCACATTAAGTGCTGTGTAAGAATTGTCCTTCAAAATCGACTAGGAAATCAACTGCCTGTCAGCAGGCTACATTATAATCAATGTGGCTTAATGGCCATGTCCGAAGGCCTGTCATTCAATAGCAGCACTCATGAGTGTGAAAAGTTAACTTCCGATATACATGTCAGGCATTTACTTTAGCTTTATGTATCCCAGTCGTGGGCCATTGAGAATTGCAAGAACATTAACATGAGTATTTTCCAACACCAACATTATGGGTTGGAATTCAGAACAAGGCAAATAAAATAAAATAATTGTATCTAATTGCAAGTTAAAGTGCCAAAGTCTTAATCGTTACCTTTTGCTTCAGACTTGCGGCTGCCTGCAAGCATCAATAATTCCTCTGGAAGAGTTTAAATTTCCTTCAATGCTACGCGAGGAATCACCTATGAAGATGATTCTTGGATTGCCATGTTGCCGCCATCATCCTCAGACAAGTAAAATGTGGCCAATCCATGTGCACTCCAGAAGATACGCTATTCAATGAAGGAAACCATACAATTTGGATAGACAAGGTTAAATGCCGGAGGGTGGTGTTACCCCCAGGGGCTGTCAATTTTTAGCAATGAGCGATCAAGATTGTGAACATAGAGAGGACGTCAATGTATTTATTCTTGTAAATGATTTAAATGAAACATTGATTTCACAACTCTCGTGCTTGCCTTTAAATCCATCCATGACATTGCCCCCTACATCTCGCTGTCTAAATGTTACAGAGTCATAGAGCACAGAAAAGGCTCTTCAACCCATAAAATCTGCGTCAGTCAATTACAACCACCTAACTATTGTAGCCACCGAAGTTGGCCATTCCCTGAATAAAAAATGGAGGAACGCAAAGCATACAGGATAAAATGGACAATGTTTGCAGCACCAGCAGGCTGCACCTAGCAGGTGTGGATTCTGTCTGCTAAGAAAGCAGACAGCACCGAAACGAACATTCCGCATACTAATGAGGCAATCTCCGAGATAGTTAGCATGTTAATGGAATGATTCCAGAGACAATGGACACAAATGGGGAAGTAACTGCAACATTGTAAAGGATACCAGACACCCAGGCACCAGCAGGGTTCGAAAACAAAGAGCCTGAAAGCCCGCCCAGCAGCTAAGGAACAGACTCGGTATTGGGGGGATTCAAACATATCGATTGGGAAGAGACCCAATCGATTTCGAGCAGGTAAGGGAGTCTGCCCAAAGGGGCGCGGATCCCTGGGACCTATAAAAGACAGGTCCCACACATAGTTCATTCTTCTTGTCCAGCCCTCCTCTCTCCTTGACCAGCCCTCCCTTGTGGACCAGCACCTCGACCAGCTTTTACCAAGAAGACCCTGAAGGAGAGAGAGAGAGGTTTTGGGACAGCAGCCACCAGCAAGTAAGTGTCTCACAACGATCGCTACCAGAGATAGACACTCCTGACCCCTTTTAACTTATACCAACCTGAAGTCTGCAGACCAGAGCAGAGCAAGAAGCCTTGTTCCCTGACCCGGCAGTTCCTTCAAGATAAGTATTAGTTTATTTAGCAGTAGGAATAGTTTAATTCTTTTAGCATGTGCATGGGTAGTTATTATAATTATATTATAATAAACTCAGTTGTTTGAACTTACTAATTGATGTATGGTTTTATTGCTTTGAACTTCACCTTGAACTTGTGGCACCATCTTAACGATACCTGGCGACTCCAGAGCTAAGTAAAGAAACAGAGCCAAATTGAGTGTTAAGCACACTCACCCAGAACGACCAACACTATCCTAATTGCATTTGTCTGCCTTTGGTCCCTAGCCTTGTATCCCTTGGGATTGCAAGTGAACATCAAAATACTTGTTAAATGTTATGAGGGTCTCTGCTTCTACAAGATGTTCAGGCAGCGAGTTCCAAACTGCCACCTGAAATATTGCAAAGGTTATTCTGCACATCCCCTCTAAACCTCCTGTCCCTTACCTTAAAACTATGCTTTTTGCCATTAATCCCAGCACCAAGGGGAAAAGTATCTTCCTGTCTACTCAATCAATGCTCGTCATAGTTTTCTATAGTTTTTCCCAAACATATCCCCCCTCAGTCTCCTCTGCTCCAAGGGAAATAATCCAAATTCATCCAATCTCACTTCATAAATGAAACTCTCCAGTATAGGCAACTTCCTGATAAATCTCCGCTGTACCCTTTCCAGTGCTATGAAATCCCTCAGATAATGTGGATTCCTGGTCTGCACACAATATTCTAGCTGTGGCCGAAACAACATTTTACACAGTTCCAGCATTACCTCCCTGTGCTTAAATTCTATGCACAGTGTGAAGTCTTATAACATCTGGTTAAAGTCCAACAGGTTTGTTTCAAATCACGAGTTTTCGGAGCATTGCTCCTTCCTCAGGTGAATGGAGAGGTATGTTCCAGAAACATTTATACAGACAAAGTCAAAGATACAAGACAATACTTTGACAGCGAGCATTCGCAGGTAATTAAGTCTTTACAGAGCCAGAGAGAGGGGTAACCCCATGTTAAAGAATGTGTGATTTGTCTCAAGGCTGAGGCGGAGCACTGTTCCATTCACCCGAGGAAGGAGCAGTGCTCCGAAAGCTAGTGATTTGAAACAAACCTGTTGGACATTAACCTGATGTTGTAAGATGTCTTACTGTGCTCACCACAGTCCAACACCGCCATCTCCACATCAGGGCTGGTTTAGCACAGTGGGCTAAATAGCTGCCTTGTAATGCAGAATAAGGCAGCAGCACAAATCCAGAAGCGGCCTCCCCGAACAGGCGCTGGAATATGGCGACTAGGGGCTTTTCACAGTCACTTCATTGAAGCTTACTTGTGACAATAACTGATTATTATTGTTAAATTCTATGCATCGGCGAATAAAGGCAAGTTCACCATATGCCTTCTTAACTACTGTTTTCACCTATTGTGCAACCTTAAGGGATGAGTATGCACGCACACAACGATCCCTCTGATCCTCGGTGCTTCCTCTCCAGTGTCTCATGTATTTTCTTTCCTTGTTTGTCCTGGCCAAGTACATCACCTCATACTTATCCAGATTGAATTCCATTTACCCATTGGACCAGCCCGGCCATAGGGGCTGGTTTAGATCACTCGGCTAAATCGCTGGCTTTTAAAGCAGACCAAGCAGGCCAGCAGCACGGTTCGATTCCTGTACCAGCCTCCCCGGACAGGCGCCGGAATGTGGCGACTAGGGGCTTTTCACAGTAACTTCATTGAAGCCTACTCGTGACAATAAGCAATTTTCATTTTTCATTTCAATATCCTCTTGGTATTCGAAGGCTATCCTTATTATTCATCATCCCACTATTTTTCGTTTCATCCACAAACTACGGATTAATACTTCTACATTCATATCTAAATCTAGCAGTCCCCAATAAGTCCCTAGTTCTGGTGGTTTGCGCAACACCGAATGTCATCACCATCGTGACTTCATCTGCTTTGGTGTTAAGATCTGAAATTCTTGACCTAACCCTCTCCACCGTTTTGCCTCCCTCTGCTCCATTAATGTACCTCTTTAGAACAGGCAGTGTAGTCCTTATATTGTCGCTGGACTAGCAATCCAGATCCCAGAGACATGCGCTGGGGACACCAGTTAGAATCCTGCCATGGGAGATGGTGAAATTTGAATTCAGTAAATAAATTCTGGAATTAAAAGTATTGGTATGACCATGAAACCATTGTCGATTGTCCTAAAACCTCTTCTCGTCCAGTAATGCCGAAGGAGAGAAATCTTTCGTCCTTACCTGGTCGGATCTACATGTGACTCCAGATCCACAGCAATGTGGTTGACTATCAACTGCCCTCATGGATAGGCAATAAATACTAGCCCAGCCAGTGATGCCCATGAACCAATAAAAAAACTGCCCATTTCCTAAACATATTAGCAACCTACCCTAATTGCTCGATATTTATTTCTGTGCCAAATGTTCTGCGTTATAGTCCATGCAAATAGTTGTTTTGGGCATTTACACTTCAATAATAATCTTTACTGTAACTAGTAGTCTTACATTAGCACAGCAATTAAATTATTGTGAAAAGCCCCCAGTTGCTACATCCCGGTGCCTGTTCGGAACACAGAGGGAGAATTCAGAATGCCTAATTCACCTAGCAAGCACGCCTTTCGGGACTTGTGGGAGGAAACTCGAGCAACCGGAGGAAATGGACTGACACACAGGGGATATGTGCAGATTTTGCACAGACAGCGACCCAAACTGGAAATCGAACCTGGGACCCTGGCACTGTGAAGTGACAGTGTTAACCACTGTGCTGCCATGCCACCCGTGCTATATAATTAAACGTTGGCCCAATTATAATCCCCAGGTAAACGACTCCTTCCATAATCAACATTAGCAAGGCTGCTAAACACAAATATCTGACCAGTTTACCTGCACAATGACCCATATCATTGTCCGAAGCCCTTTTGGAAAGCAGGCATTTGGCAGTTTCGTAACCATGCCAAACTACTGTGCGTTTTTTTTGTTTCAATGATTGGTGTACTGTTCAAAAGTAGGGTTTTTCATTAAAGATGTCCCTTTCCGAAGAGAATACGAAACTCATTGTACATGTAAACAGTATATATTTGATACTATTCACCCTTATTATGGCACCAGCTCACCCGATGGCGCCAGAGCGAGGCGACTTCTTGCAAGCTATGCCCACCTCTAATTCTATCTTTTACTCCCATCCAATGCTTCTAAAACTTGATTCTAACTCTTTTAAACTCTCCAAAAATGTTCTAATTCAATCTCTTTAGATGAGGCGATCCTTACGACCCTGGAGACACCAGAAACTGACGACTTAAAATCGACTGGGACCAGCAGACCATGTGAGATCAGCTATCCAGCTGAAGTCCCAGGCCTGGGGATTCTGCTACAACGGCTGCCAGAGACCAGGAAAACGCCCTCGAAGCCAGAGCCTTCACTCTGCAGGCTCCCAGAGACCTGGAAAATACTGCAGAAGCCAGGGCCTTCACCCTGCAAGCTCCCAGAGACCTCAAAAACATTGCCGAATCCGGGATCTTCACTCTGCTGGAAACCAATGACCAGACCAGCATCCAGTGGCTGGAACCCTCTCCCCACCCCCCCCCCCCCCTCCCCCCCGGACCCCAATGCTTCTGCCCTGAGAGCTGCGACCTCCTGCAGGCTGAAGCACTCCCTCCGCTCCCTTCTCTAGAGTCGCCCCACGCTCCTAAAAATCAACTCCCACAGCCCAACAATCACTAATACTGCTGTTTTAAAATGACTTACAGGTCGAGAGATCCTCTGACCTCTGAAGGAAGACTACAATCTGGAAAGGACACTGCAGACCGCAAAACACAGATCCAGCAAACACCTCATCCGCAACTGCGACAGAGACGTCATCCACTTACCGGCCATCAACCCATCCACGCCGGAGCATGGTCTGGACATCCACCAACCTGTGAAGACAAACCACAACCCGATAGAGGCCCAGAACACTCGATCCCACAGACCCATCTTCCGAGACAGGTACTGCAAGCAAAGCAACAAATCCTCCATCCACACACCGACCAGAGTGAAGAACCTCATTGGACACAACTATTCCCATAACACTGCATACGCTCACCGTTTCCTTGGCTTGAAAAGAAGCAGTCACTCCAAGAAGCGTGGAAAAAGTGCAAGCCTGCAGGTAAGAGTGAAACAATGCGGCCCCAAACCTCTCTGCCTAGCTTACACCTAGCTAATGTTCAACCTCTAGAAAACAAGCTGGACGAACTCAAAGCCAGACTCACTTTTCAAAGAAATCTGAGGGACCGCTGTGTGCTCTGTTTCATGGAGACATGGTTCACTCCTGCTTCATTGGACTCTGCTCTACAACCAAAGGGCTTCTCAATCCACCGAATGGACCATACTACAGCATCAGGCAAGGCAAGGGGAGGTGGGGTCTGCCCCCTAATCAAGACCTCCCTGTGCTTCGATGTAGCAACATTGGCGGGTTTCTGCTTCCCGGACCTAGAACACCTGACACTAAAATGCCGACCCTACTACCTTCTGTGTGAGTTCAGCTCCGTTATCCTGATGGAAGTTTACATTCCACCCCATGTGTACATGAAAATCGCGCTGGATGAAATATACACCATCACATATAGCCTTGAAACAAAACATCCCGAGGCCTTGCTCATCGTAGCTGGGGACTTCAATCAGGCCAATTTCAAGAGTGTGCTACCAGGTTACCACCAACACATCACCTGTTCCACCAGAGGCGCAAACATCTCGGACCACTGCTCACGAATATCAAACATGCATACCGCTCATTCGCCCACGCACACTTTGGCAAATCTGACCACAAGGCTGTGCTCCTGCTCCCAGCTTATAAGCAAAAACTGAAGCGGGAAAATCCGTCAAAGAAAGTCGGGCAATGTTGGTCTGAGAAATCGGATGATCTCCTCTGGGACTGCTTAGAATTAGTGGACTGGTCAGTATTTAAAAACTCTGTGACCAGCCTGAACGAGTACGCGACTACAGTAACTGACTTCATTAGTGTGTCAAAGACTGTGTGCCAAAGAAACAAATTCGTGTGTTTCCCAACCGGAAACTCTGGATGAACAGTGATATCCATCGCTTGCCGAAGTCTATGTCTGAGACGTTCAAGTCAGGCGACCCTGACCTATACAAGAAAGCTAGATATGATCTAAGGAGATCCATCAAAGATGCCAAAAGACAGTAGCAGACCAAGCTCGAGTCCCAAGCTAGCCACACGGAATCCGTCGACTATGGCAAGGTCTACGTGCGGATGTGCTCAATGCATTCTATGCACGCTTTGAGCAAGAGGTCAGCGAGAGCATGTCATCCACCCCAGAAGCCTCAGATAAACTTGTATCTGAGATCGCAATTGCAGACATCAGAGCAGCCTTCTCGAAGGTCAAGCCACAGAAAGCCACTGGCCGGATGGGGTACACACATGAGCACTCAGGTCTTGCACAGATCAGCAAGTGGGGGTATTCGCAGACAGTGAAGTCATTATCTGCTTAAAGAAGATGACCATCATCCCTGTACCAAAGAAAAGCCAAGCAGCATGGATCTGACATCCAACGTTATGAAGTGCTTCGAAAGGTTAGTCATGGCATGATTCAACTCAGCTGGCTGGATTGCCTTGATTCACTATAGTTCACCTACCACTGCAACAGGTCCACAGCAGACGCCATCTCTATGACCCTACACTCAACCCTGGAGCACCTAGATAACAAAGACACCTATGTCAGACTCCTATTTATCCACTACAGCTCAGCCTTCAACACCATTATTCCTACGAAACTCATCTCCAAACTCTGTGGCCTGAGCATCGGCTCCTCCCTCTGCAACTGGATCCTGAAGTTTCTAACCAGAGGCCACAATCAGTAAGGATAGGCAACAACACTTCTTCCACGATGATCCTCAACACCGGTGCCCCACAAGGCTGTGACCTCAGCCCCCTACTATACTCCATATACACCCATGACTGTGTGACCAAATTCCCGTTCAACTCGATTTTCAAATTTGCTGATGACACCACCGTGGTGGTTCGGATCTCAAACACTGATGAGACAGAGACAGAGGAATGAGATGGAGAATCTGATGAACTGGTGCGACGACAATAGCCTCTCCCCCAATGTCAACAAAATGAAGGAGATTTCCATTGACTTCAGGAAGGGTAGTGCAGAACATGCCCCTGTCTACATCATTGGGAACAAAGTAGAAATGGTTGAGTGCTTCAGATTTTTAGGTGTCCAAATCACTAGCAACCTATCCTGGTCCCCCATGCCGACTCTGTAGTTTGGAAAGCCCGCCAACGACTCTACTTTCTCAGAAGACTAAGGGAATTTGGCATGTCAGCTACGAATCTCACCAACTTTTACAGATGCACCATAGAGAGCATTATTTCTGGTTGTATCACAGCTTGGTATGGATCCTGCTCTGCCCAAGACAGCAGGAAACTACAAAAGTAGTGAATTTAGCCCAATCCATCACGCAAATATGACTCCTATCCATTGACTCTGTCTACAATTCCCGCTGCATCGGAAAGGCAGCCAGCATAATTAAGGACCCCTCGCACCCAGACATATTCTCTTCCACCTTCTTCCGTCAGGAAAAAGATACCAAATTTTGAGGTCACGGACGAACAGACTCAAGTGTAGCTTCTTCCCTACTGCCATCAGACTTTTGAATGGACCTACCTCGTAGTAAATTGATATTTTCTCTCCAACCTAGCTTTGACTGTAACATTATATTTTGAATTCTCCCCTTCCTTCCCTATGGACCGTATGCATTGTCTATATTGCATGTAAGAAACAATACTTCCACTGTATACTAATACATGTGACAATAATAACTAAAATAAAATATACTGAGAAGAAGATTAATGGACTCTGCATCTGTGCGAGTCTGGGCAAACTCTCATTCATCTCCTACTTATCCACAGGCTATAATGGTTCCTGTACTGAGATGTTTAAATATCTTTTGCTGGCACAATTCCATCCAGCTCACCATTGAATAAATGCCCTGCTCTTTAACTTTGTCAGTTATGTAAATTACTTTGATGACAATGTGGGGAGTGGGATCAGTAAGTTTGCGGATGACACAAAGGCCCTTTGGTTAACAGTAAGGCTGAGATTCTTGCGTTACTGGAAGATATTGACGGGATGGTCAAATGGGCAGAAAAGTGGCAGATGGAATTTAATCCTGAAAAGTGTGAGATGTTACACTTTGGAAGTACCAATTTGACAATGGAATATTAAATGAATGGTACCACAATGGGAAGTTCTGAGGAGCCAAGAGACCTTTGTGTGTTTGTAAATAGATCTCTAAAGACTGAAGGGCAGGTTAATAGGGTGTTCAAAAAGGCATATGTATATTTGCCTTTGTCAATCGAGGCATAGATTACAAACGCAAGGAGGTCATGTTGGAGTTATATAGAACAATGGTGAAGCCACAACTGGAGTACTGTGTGCAGTTCTGGTCAACACATTAGAATAATCTTAATAAGTATCACAAGTAGGCTTACATTAATACTGTAATGAAGTTACTATGAAAATCCACTAGTACTCACACTCCACACTCCAGTGTCGGTTCTGGTACAGAGAATTCAGAATGTCTAATCCACCTGAGAGCATATCTTCCAGGACTTGTGGGAGGAAACCGGAGCTCCCGGAGGAACCCCATGCAGATATGGGGAGAACAGGCAGACTTCGCACATACAGTAACTCAAGCCGGGATCAAACCTAGGACCCTGACGCTGTGAAACAACAGTCCTGACCAGTGTGTTTCCATGCCACCCTTAGGAAGGATGTGATTGCACTGGAGCCGGTACAGAGGCAATTCACCGGGATATTGCCTGGTATAGAACCTTTCTGATATGAAGCTAGGTTGGATGGGCTTGGGTTCTTTTTGCTGGAGCAGGGAAGGCTGAGGGGCGACCTGATCGATGTGTACAAGATTATGTGGGGCATGGACAGGGTGTAAGGGAACAGCACTTCCCTTTAGTTGAAGGGGGGCACAAGGTTACGAGGGGACACAAGTTCAAGGTGAGGGCGGGAAGTTCAGGGGGGATTTCAGGAAAAACGTTTTTACCCAGAGGGTATTGCTGGTCTGGAATGCACTGCCTGGGAGGGTGGTAGAGACGAGTTACCTCACACCCTTGAAAAGTACCTGGATGAGCACTTGGCACGTCTTAACATTCGAGGCTATGAGCCAAGTGCTGGTGAATTGGATTAGGATTGGCAGATCATTGGCCTTTCATGTGGTGGTGCAGGCTCGATGGGCTGAAGGGCCTTTTCTGCACTGTATTATTCTGTGATTCTGTAATTGCATCACCACACACTTCCCCACAATTCTCTCTCGAACTAAGGGCGAAATTCTCCCCCCCCCCCCACGACGGGTGGGAGAATAGCGGGAGGGCCTTCCCGACTTTTTTGACGCCCTCCCGCTATTCTCCCCCCCCCCCCCCCCCGCCGAAATCCCGACACGAATCGCTGCCGCCGTTTTTTTACGGCCGGCAGCGATTCACAGCTGTTAGAAGGGCCGAAGTCCCAGCCCTTTACGACCTTTTTACGAACGGCAAACACACCTGGTCCTGCCGTTCGTAAAAACGTCGTGACCACCTGGAAAAAAATAACCATGGCACCGATTGGCACGGCAGTACCACGGCCGTGCCAAGGGTGCCATGGGCCCGCGATCGGTGCCCACCGATCGCGGGCAGCGGGCCCGATGCCCGCGCACTATTTGTCCTTCCACCGCCCCGCAGTATCAATACGCGGGGCGGCTGAGGGGCAACCCGGACCGCGCATGCGCGGATTTCGCGCAAAAACGCGATGACGTCACCCGCGCATGCGCGGGTGGAGTCTTCCCACCTGCGCATGCGCGGCTGACGTCATATGACGCGTCAGCCGGCGCTAAGTCCGACAAGCGGGCTTAACGATTTTCGTTAAGCCCGACTTGTCGGAGCCTCCGACGTCGGGCTGCTAGCCCCGACGGGGGACCAGAATCGGTCCCCCGTCGGGAAGGGGCGTGATGCCGTAAAACCCGCCCGGGTTTTACGGCAGTTTGACGATTTCTCCCGTTTTGGGAGAATTTCGCCCTATGTCTGCCGTCCGCCAGGGCCATTCTGCTGTTGATCTAATTAATGCTTTGGCCCAAATCTGGGCAAAGTAGCAGAAGTCAAGAGGTGAGATGAAACTGACTGCCCTTGTAATTAAGACAGCATTTTTCTGAACTTGACGTCAAAGTGCTGCAGCAAAACTGGAACCAATGGCAATCGGGAAAAACTCTCCACTGGTTGTATTCATACAGAGGACGATGAAGATGAAGACGATCGCATATCTCAAGTCTCAGAACATTCTGAACAAGTTCCGAAGAGTAATTTCCTGGACCCCACAATTAACAGCTGCTTTATCAAAGACTTTCCAGTCATCTTTATTTCAGAAGCAGGGATTTTCACTGATGACTTTTCAGCACAACCTGCAACTGCTCAGATTCCGGAACAGTCCGTGATCATAAAGTGTAAGAGCTGGCAAATATTCATACTTTGGCAAATAATTGGTAAGTAACGTTTTTGCCGTACAGGTGCCAGACCAGGACCTTCTCCAACAAGCGAAATGTTAACCATCTCCCCTTGACATTCATCAGCATTGCCATCACTGTTTACCCACATAACATCTCAGGGTTACTATTGACGTGAACCTAAACTGGATCAGCCGTAAAAATGCCCTGACTAAAAGAGCAGGTCAGCGAGTTCGAATGTTGAGGCGAAAACCCCAGCTCATGACTCCTCAAATCCTGTCCACATTTTATAATTCATGAATTATGACTATGATTGAATATTCACCACTTGCCTCGCTGAATGCAGCTCTAACAATAGCCAAGAAGGTGGACAACATCCGATTAATCTAGCCCACTTGACTGGCTCCCAGTTCACGACTTTAAAACGCAGACACGGGGAAACCTTGCAGACTCTGCACAGACAGTGATCTAAGCCGGGAATCGAATCCAGGTCCCAGGTGCTGTGAGGCAACAGTGCTAACCACTGTGTCACCGAAAGAACGCACGCGCCTGTACGGACGGGTGTTCCAAGTTACCCTTCTAGGTTCTGAGACACGCTCGAATTTAACATCAGCGTGCTTCACAGCAACAAGGAGATAAATATGAATACACCAGTCTATGTCAATGTTCAGGTTGAAAATTTAAGTGATGATGAGGCTTGTGATGGAAAGTTTAGAGTGAATCTGAAAAGAAGATAAGTAAGACAAGGAAACAGTTGTTGGCATTGTCGACTTGATGGTGTTGAATCAAATATTGAGGAGCATTTACAACATTTAGAAGAACCCTTCGATTGACTGCACGAAGTTAATTAGGTGGTGAACTTGGCTGGGAGTGAATCTGTGAATAGACAAGTAACATTTTTGGATAACACAATTCAGCAATGGTCAATTGGCCCCACGAGGTGTGAAATTAAAGGCAATCGTAAAATTACCAGTCCTTGCAACGAAATGGAAAGTATTGAGATTTCTAAGCCAGAGTGGGTTTTATGGAAACTTTCTGTCAAATTTTAGCAGTGCGGTTGCTCCATTGACTGAACCATTAAACAAAGAATAAGAAATATAAATGGACACCAGCGCCTCAGATTGCATTCGACAGTTTCAGCACTTTTCTGATGACTACGCCCATTTTAGCAGCACACAATTAGAACAAACAGTTTAAATTGACATGCAAGTCATGTCGGTGTTCAGCATTTGTGTTAAACTAGGTATGCGAAGCAAGTAGCTTGAAGCCAGCCTCGGAGACAATCTAACAACAAAAATGTTTGTGATAATCTTACCCAAATATTTATGAAGAAAATCTACCCGGTCTTTTGCCTGGGAGGGGTGTTCATCTCTGATTTGTATTAAGCAGAAATATTTCTGCTTTTTTTTGTAGACCTACGGTCAACTATGTGAGTGTAATCCTGTGTGTTAAAATGTAATCTTTCAAATAAATCTGTAATTTTCATCTCTGAAATTTCGCCGGTTTGGAATTCTGGCTCCTGACGCCAGTTCCGATACATTTTCAATATAAAATACAAATGGCAAATAGTTGCGACTGCTTCTCCCAAATTTTTCATTTTTGAGCGATCAGCCTGGCAATTAGCACCCACCATATCATAACGAATGCAACCGAAGATAGTTTGGAAAGTAAATTTCGACATTTTAGCGCGGCTGACCATTATCTTCGGTATCCACGTAAAGAGACAGGCGGTGCACAAGGTCAGGCGCATCATAATGTTTGCAACCTTCCTCAGAATGGGTTTTGCCAATACTGCACAAAGGCTCCGAGCATTCGCGAATGCTTTACGCAAAAATATCCGAAACAACCACTGGGCTAAATGTGGATATATGAACGAAAGCCTCCACGGATCATTCAAGGGTAAATATATGTAAATGCACATCGTGTTCAACTGATTTTATTGTATTTCAAAAGGCAAAAAAGAGGTTTGCTTCGTGTAATTAGTTTAATAGTGTTTTTGGACCTCTGAGAGGCACTTAATAAAGTGTCACATGGCAAGTTTGCCATTTTCTTGTAAGGTATTGCCTGTGAAGCCAAACAGAAGATCGTCCGGAAATAGGCATTGACGATATTCCTCCCATGATGCGTAGAGGCTGGGTGTAAATATGATTGAGCATTAACAGCTCTTAAATTACATAAAGACTTGGGGCTGTTAAGCACAGGGCTAAATCGGTGGCTTTGAAAGCAGACCAAGGCAGGCCAGCAGCACGGTTTGATTCCCGTACCAGCCTCCCCGAACAGGCACTGGAATGTGGCGACTAGGGGCTTTTCACAGTAACTTTATTTGAGGCCTACTTGTGACAATAAGCGATTTTCAATTTCATTTCATTTAAAACTTACTGCATCTATAACAAGCATTTACTAGCTTTTTTAAAAAACACATCTTAAACAAGGGGACTTCTCTTCTTGATGGCTTCCACTGGGCCTCAGCTTCAGAGACATTACTGTCATTGTTTCTATTACACAGCACGTAGTCTTTCTTTTGAGGAGGCCAATGATTTGATTTTCCTTCAGGCTAGCGGTAGCAAGACTAAGCGCTGGTGTTCGTGTTCCAGACGTATCCAAGAATGAACGCAATGTCCCCTTCAAACGAACTGCAGAGTTTGCAAATTTATATTGGTAGGCGGCATTGCCGCTCCCATTGTAACCAATAAAGTAAGGTGAATTCGAGCGTGTGATTGTGCTTGGAACCTATGGGAAGTCATATTCACCCAAAGAGTTTGGCACCTGCCTTGTTAGCATATGTCGGTGGCGGTGCATTCATTCTTCATTCATTATTCAAGTTCAAGTTCTTCCAGTTCCAGCACAGTCCCATTTAGTTCCCCAATCAAGTGTATCCCACTACTTTAGGGTTTGGTGAAACAATCCAAATAGATGCATCATTGTAATGATTGACATGCGTCATGTCACTGCTTGACAGGAAGTGCGTCCGTCAAGAAATGCACGTTTTGTTTCGATTTCAAGGCTGAGTAAGAAGATAAGGATGTTTCTTCAAGTTCCATTGTTCTGTAGGGGAATCTTCCGAGTCAATTATTATGCAGGACGTTCAGTACCGCAAATTCATACTCACAAACCACCAACTGTAACATTTACAATGCGCTATCATGTTTCAAAGTGGTTACAATTAACTGCCGAAGAAGGTATCTGTGACATCCAGGAGTCCGTTGGCATAGCTATTCCAGAAAAAACACATTTGACAGATAGATGAGCGACCTGCCTATTATATTTCACCATTATAACCGAGTTGTTTAATTATATTGGACACTGTTAACTCACCCATAAATTGCATATGGGCCCAGCCGCTATGGGGGGGGGGGGGGTGGTGGGGGGAGAGCAATTTAGCCTGGTGAGCTAAACCAGCCCCTGGTTTAGTTAATTAATGAATATATTCATTAATTAGTAAATTAATATATATTTTCTTAGATCCCATAATTCCAGTCAGTTTTCAGTCAAAACTCCAACACACACACTTTGTATAGCCCAGTTAATTACAATGAAAGTATAATAATAATAATCTTTAATAGTGTCGCAAGTATCTTACATTAACACTGCAATTAAGTTACTGTGAAAATTCTCCAGTCGCCATACTCAGGCGCTGGTTGACATACACTGAGGGAAAGTTCAGAATGTCCAATTCACCTGACAAGCACGGCTTTTGGGACTTGTGGGTGTAAACTGGACTACGCAGAGGAAACCCACACATTCACGGGGAGAATGTGCAGACTCCACACAGATCGTGACTCACGGGAATCGAATTCGGGTCCCTGGTACTGTGTCAGCATGCCACCATATCTAACCTTCATCATTTGCCTTGTACTCACAGTCGCTTCTTTTTTATTCCAAGGCGCAGTTTTTTTGAAAATTTTAACTATTTCTTCACTTATCTGACTTACGTTTTTCTTAATTTCCCCTTTTCTCTCCCTTGCAGACCTAAAAGGATGGCGAAAAAAGGCTTTGATCTAGGAATTACTTTACAGTCAATGGGAATCAGGCGGAAAGCTTTCTGCTGGTTGGAGTCATACCTGGCACAAATGGAGATGGTTGTGGTGGATGGAGATCAATCATTTCACCTCCAGGGCATCACAGCAGGTGTTCCACAGGGTAGTTTCCTCGGACCAACCATCTCCAGCTGCTTCATCAATGACCTCTCTTCAACCATAAGGTCAGAATAAGGAATGTTTGCGGATGACTGCACAATGTTCAGCACCATTCGTGACTCCTCAGATAATGAAGCATTCCATGTGCAAATGCAGCAAGGCCTGGACAATATCCAGGCTTGGGCTGACAAGTGGCAAGTTATGTTTGCGCCACACAAGTGGCAGGCAATGACTTTTCAGAATGTCCAATTCACCTGACAAGCACGGCTTTTGGGACTTGTGGGTGTAAACTGGACTACCCAGAGGAAACCCACGCATTCACGGGGAGAATGTGCAGACTCCACACAGATCGTGACTCAAGCTGGGAATCAAATTTGGGTCCCTGGTACTGTGTCAGCATGCCACCAACACATTCAATGGCATTACCATCGCTAAATCCCCCAAAATGAACCTCCTGTGTGTTATCATTGATCGGAACTAAACTGGCCTGGCAGTATAAATACTGTGGCTCTCAGGGCAAGTCACAGGCTAGGAATCCGATGGCGATTCACTTGCTGACCCCCACCAAACCTGTCTGCCAGCTACGAGGCAGACGTCAAGAGTGCAATGGAATACTCACCACTTGCTTGGATTAGTGCAGCTCCAACAACACTCAAGAAGGCCGACACTATTCAGGACATAACACTCCCCACCACCGATGAATAGTGGCAGCCATGTTTACCATCTACAAAGTTCCTCAGACAACACCTTCCATCCCACGACCATTGCCATCTATAAGTGCAAGAATAGCCGATATATGGGAACCCCACCACCTGGAGGTGCCCCTCAAAGTCACTCACCATCCTGACCTGGAAATATATGACCGTTCTTTCACTGTCACTGAGGGAACATCCTGGAACTCCTCCCTAACAGCACAGTGAGTGTACCTACACATCAAAGACCGCAGCGGTTCAAGAAGGCAATTTACCACCACTTCTGAAGGGCAACTAGGGATGGGCAATAAATGCTGACATAACTAGCACCGCCCACATCCCGTAAATAACTAAAAATAACAGTAAGCTCGGGATTTGCTTGCCCATTTTACATTCTTCTGACACATGAGTAATCATCAATGAAGATGATGAATATTTAAATTATTCCAAATTATTTTTTCTCTGAGAAGCTCATACATTCCTTCTAGATTTAATCCTTTTGTCCAATTTTTCAAAATTACTCTGTTTTACATTTTTGAATTCAATATAAGTCTCTGCAGACTATTTTTGGGGGGCTATTAGACACTGGTACCAACTCATAAGCACACAATATATCTTCCTTCACTGCATCATACGCCCGGGAGGTTTCTTGTGACAAAATACACATACACATCACTACCACAGCTATCAGTTTACTCTCTAAGAGCAAAGTTCAAATCCCTTATGAATATTTAATTTCTTTTTAGCTATTTCCTAAATTCATTCACAGAATGTGAACGTTACAGGCTGAGCCAGCATTTTTTGCCCATCGCTATTTTATCTTTAACTGAGTGGCCAGCCTCTGAAAGGCAGCCACGTTTCTGTGAATCTGAAGTCACATACAGAGCAGACCAATTGAAGAGGGTAGATTCCCATCACTGAAAGACATTAATGAATCAAATGGGATTTTTCCGGCAATCAGCAATCATTTTATGATCATTAGTCTTTTAATTCCAAATTTTACTATATAATAAAAATATCACAATGTGCCCTGACTGGGCCGCGAGTCTAGGTCCACAGGGCATTGACCTGAGTCTTTAGACTATTAGCCCAGTAACAATAACACTATGCAATTTGAAACTCACTGAAAAAAGTGCTTACGATCATTTTCATCAATTTTGGAATTTCCAGTCTGGATATGTGTCCTTCCTCCAGTAGCCATCAGACGAATTTAAGCCATTGGACGCACGAATTTGCTCCACGTTTCTTCGAGATCGTGACTGATCTTATATGATATTCCTCAGCTACACTTTCTCGCCTTATACCCATAATTCTTCATTGCCTTACTGATTACAAGCAATTCTCTCTCAGCCTTGCCCGTACTTTTATCCCATTGTGCAACCATATTTTTCTTCCAACTTCCTGAAAATTCAACACATTGCTCGATTTCACACTCGTCTAAATGATAATTGAGACAATGTTTTCTGAACAAGGTCAAAGGCAATCTTGTTCTATTCATTCACGTACTCTATTGTATCTCCACGGCTTATTACTTCGAGCATTATTCTAGTTATCCGCAACTGTTGTCTCTTTGACTTCCGGACTCCACTTCTGAATTAATGGCACTGTGCAATACACAGAGCAGCAAATAACTTTCCACAATGTAACACCAAAGGTTATCTGATTTTTGGCGTTGCATCAATGTGTGGACACAAAGGCTGCCTGTAACTGAATTGGAACTCTTCCAACAACTCTGGGGCACTGATATGTTTTTTTTTCTTTTTGCAGGCATTACATCAACTATCCAATTAATTTAATGTCATTCTTTTGCAGACGGAAGGTTGAGTTTAGATGACCTCATGTCAGGTTTGTAGTTACTGGCAGCCATAATAATACTCTTCATTAGTATCACAAGTCGGCAAACATTTACACTGCAATGAAGTTACTGTGAAAATCTCCTGGGAGCCACACTCCAGCGCCTGTTGGGGTACACTGAGGGAGAATTCAGAATGTCCAATTAAGCAAACAATCACGTCTTTTAGGACTTGTGGGAAGAGATCGGAGCACCCGGAGGAAGCCCACGCAGAAACGGGGAGAACGTGCAAACTCTTTACAGCCCAGACCGGGAATGGAACCCAGGTCCCTGGCGCTGTGAAACAATAGTGCTAACCACTGTGCTGCCGATATGAGAAACATGAGACTATGTCTCACTGGTAGATCAAGAATCATTCGTCGATGTCCCCCGCAAAATTCCCCCTGAATATTTTCCTCTCTCTGATTATTAAGTATGCTATGTTATCTTGGTTTGTATTTTCATCTTCATTTTTTACTTTTTTTCTCATCTTTTCTTTGTCTTTTCCAGTTGTTGTCAGGAGTTTTATACACCAGCCCACGCTCCGCCCTCCCCCCATCCTTCGAATTACTTGTGCGTCTTGTCATCGTGCAGTATCGCAAGATGCCTCCATTACTGGCCAACTAATCACGCTGAACTGCTTTTGGGGTTATACTGTAGTCAGCTGTAGCGTCCTCTGCACATGAGACGTATTTGCAGACCTGACATTTGGACTTTTGACATTGCATAGCAATGAATTGAGTTTCTTGAGATAAAAGATCGTTACATTGTTTTCTACAGCATTATTTTCTTGACGCAATACCAAACTTGGTTCAAGAAGCACAAGTTTTGCTGGTGAATTTCAAATGTCCTATTTTTGAACTCAATGTCTTAAATGTATCAATTTGTTGCCACAATGCCCCTGTTAAATCATAACCGCCAAATAAATAGACACTCGAAAGAAAAACAAACAAAATAATGTGCCAGCAAGCGAGATGAAGATTCAGCAGGCTCTTGAGAAGCATAAGTTCCGATGTGAACCCATTGGGTTCATTGACTCTTTGTTCTGTTAGTTCTCTGTGATTTATTTGAACCCGTACTTGCGCATCTCGGGCGACCTCTGATTCTTTTCCGATTTTCTGAAAAAATTATGAAATTACGTGAGGAATCCAAACATTCCGCATCGAAATAGTTTTCATAAGAATTACTTGATGACCAGTTTGTTATTCAGGATCAAAACTGACGTGCCAGAGATTTGCCACAATCTTCCGAGCTGTACCAGTAACTAAGATCCTCTCAGTGAAGGACGTAGAAGATGACGACTGGACAGACACACAATGAAGCTCAGCCTCTTCCACAAGACGAAGATTTAATTTTCCAGCATGCGTATAAGGCATGCGGTTTCGATTTAAATATTGGCATGTTCTCGTTTGCTAAAATGGGCGTTGGTTCTGTAGTCTGGGACGCAGTAAGTCGAGCTCTTGTTATATATGGGGGGATCCAACTCAGTGGTATTGATGCACTTGCCGACATAATTTCCCAGACTTCTTCCACATCTTTCTGTAAAGGGCTAAACTGTAGACACAACATTTTGTTTTAGATGTTGAGGCTGCGGCACAAAGCCAGAGGTCGGCGGTTGCCCCTGGGGAGGCAGTGGTATTTGGAATTGTCACCAGTAATCCAGAGCCCCAGATTTTGCCCTGGGGATCTAGGTTCGAATCCCACCATCGCAGATCGTAGAGCTCGAATTCAATACAAATCTGAAATTAAGTGTAAAGGTAAGTACGATTAGCGGTACAACCCGTCTGGTTGACTAATATCCATTAGGAAAGAAATCTGTCGCCCTAACCTGGTCTGGTCCATATGTAGCTCCACATCGCATCCACAGCAATGTGATTGACTCGCGTGCTCGAAGTTGATATCACGAGGGACGCACGGTAGCACAGTGGTTAGCACAGTTGCTTCACAGCTCCAGGTTCCCAGGTTCGATTCCCGGCTTGGTTCACTGGCTCTGCAGAGTCTGCACGTTCTTCCCGTGTGTGCGTGGGTTTCTTCTGGGTGCTCCAGCTTCCTCCCACAGTCCAAATATGTGTGGGCTAGGTGCAATGGCCATGCTAAATTGCCCTTAGTGTCCAAAACAAGGTTGGGTGGGGTTGCTAGGTTACGGGGATGAGGTGGGGGTGTGGGTTGGGTACGGTGCTCTTTCCAAGTGCCAATGCAGACTCGATGAGCCGAATGGCCTCCTTCTGCACTGTAAATTCTATGATTCTATAATGGCACCGAGGTATGAGTCTGATACCAGTATGGATCTCTAGCAAGATGAAAAATATAATAACAATCGTTTATTGTCACAAGTAAGCTTCAATTAAGTTACTGTGAAAAGCCCCTAGTCACCACATTCTGGCGCCTGTTCATGGAGGCCGGTACGGGAAGTGAACCCGCGCTGCTGGCATTGTTCTGCATTACAAGCCAAGTGTTAAGTATAATAAGGAGATAATCAGGAGATAATAAGGTTATTACATAAAATTGATTATTGGGTCGATTTGTTATAGGTTTAAGAACAAACAAACATGTTTTGAGAAAATTATTGCCCACATTTGTAAAAATAATCCCGCTGGACATGCCATTTCTTTTTTTTATAAATTTAGTGTACCCAATTATTTTTTTCAATTAAGGGCCAATTTAGCGTGGCCAATTCACCTACCCTGCACATCTTTGGGTTGTGGGGGCGAAACCCACGCAGACACGGGGAGAATGTGCAAACTCCACACAGACAGTGACCCTGAGCTGGGATCGAACCTGGCACCTCAGCACTGTGAGGCAAAAGGGCTAACCCACTGCGCCACCGTGCGACCCAATGATTTCCCTTTGACACAGGCAAGTCGAACTTCATTGAACTTATTGATATTTTCTAAATGTTCTGTTACCGTCTTCTTTATAATAGACTCTAGCATTTTCCTGACTATTAACATCAGGCTTACCAGTCTGCCGTCCCCTTCGTTTCTTTTGTAAATAGTGGGATTACATTTTCCACCCTCAAGTCTGCCGCGACTATCCTAGAATTTTAGTATTTTGGAAGATGATAAACAACCCATCCATTATTTCAACTGCCATCTCCTTAAGTCCCATGGGAATTTAATAACTAGTGTTCCCATTATTTCTCCTAAAATATCTCTTTAATAATACTGTTCCTCACTTTGTTTTCCCACTGGATTCTTGTTCCTTTGCATATCTGGGACGTTATTTATGTTCATGAATACAGAAGTAAAGTATTAATTTAATTGTTCTGCCATTTCCTTATTCCCTCATACAAACTCACATGTTTTGACTGCACAGGACCTACTGTTCTGTCTTCACTGTTCTTTGTTTTACAGACCGATATAAATGGTTATACAGTAGTCGCCTTTTATGTTCCTAGCAAGCTTAGTCTCACACATTGTTTCTCCACTCATTAGTACTCCTCGCCTGATTTCTGAACTGCTCCAAATCTTCAGCCATAGTACTTTTTCTAGTGACTTTATATCATAGAATTTACAGTGTAGAAGGAGACCATTCGGTCCATTGAGTCTGCGCCGTGGCTTGAAAAGAGCACCCCAACCAAACCCACACCTCCAGTCAATCCCCGTTACCCAGTAATCCCACCTAACCTTTTTGGACACTAAGGCCAATTTAGAATGGCCAATCCACCTAACCTGCACAGCTTTGGACTGTAGGAGGAAACCAGAGCACATGGAAGAAACCGAAACAGACATGGGGAGAACATGCACAGACAGTGACCCAAGCTGGCAATCGAACCTGGGATCCTGTATTAGACATTTAGCTGCTGTTGTATAAAGAGTCAAAAGTTCTTTTCCTTTTCACCAGCACCTTTATTTCACTTCAACAGACTCTGCACAACACTCTAAAATCACATCACCCGACACAAAGGCCACCTGAAGCCCCTTTACATATGTGTCAATTATTGGATACTTAACATAAATGAGACAACTATTTGGAATATCTCTTCACCCATTACTTAACACCCTGGGGCTGTGAAGCAACTGTGCTAACCTATGTGCCTCTTTGGATCCAGTACTACTTTTATTTTCTTTTGAGAACCAGTGCATGCATTCTTTCCGTAAATATTAGCACCGTCATGCACGTTAATGAAATCCCCCAATATATCTTGGCCAACTTAGGCCTCATAAATTTGTTTAGATTTCGGACCCTAGTTTCAGATCGGACTTCTTTACTTCCCATCCTAATCAAAAGTCCTCTGATGTTATGATAAATGTCAGAGATGAAGGGCCACATTGATTTCCAAGGATTTACCGCTGGATGGAAACGATGGAACATGTTAATGACATTCATTAAACACATGAAAGAAGATTTATAAATAATTGCCGCTAATGTGCGTTGGCACAGGACCTAAAATTGCTGCCATTATCTGCAGTGCACTTAAAAAAGTATTATATTCCCCACAATTCAGTCTAAAAACCTCATCTTAAAGACTCTCCTATCTCAACGTGTTAAACTGAAGGGTTCCTGTTGCACCGACAAAACGAACAGCCCCTCGCCCTCTGAACACGTGCTACAAATAGAATCGGAGCCCTATGGACCAGAATTAAATTTCCTGGCAGTTACGGGTGGGAGGGATGCAACTCGCCCTTTCCGCCCCTGAGCACTGCATCTCTAATTGTAAGATTTCCGTGCAATTGTAGCGTAAGACGTTTAGATAGACAGATCTCAATACGAAAAATAAAAACAATGGGAAGTAGTCGAACACTTGTGTGGACACAATGATTCAATTTATTACAGGCATTTAAATTGATCCAGTACTTTATTTTCTGACATGGACGTCCTTTATATTTTAATGAAAATGAAACCGTCCCTAAGAGGGAACACATGCATTGATTTCCATCCTCCACAGCCTGGTGTTTTAGCCTATTTTGAAAGTATTGTTGGCGTGACCACAATGGGGCTGGTTTAGCTCTCTGGGCTAAATCGTTGGCCTTTAAAGTTGACCAAGCAGGCCAGCAGCACGGTTCGATTCCCGTACCAGCCTCCCCGGACAGGCGCCGGAATGTGGCGACTAGGGGCTTTTCACAGTAACTTCATTGAAGCCTACTCGTGACAATAAGCGATTTTCATTTCAAGAGGTGTATCCAAGGACAGGCAGCTGCCGATTTATATGGAATACAAAAAGGTTTCTATTCTTCAATTAGCATTTTAAGACTGACTGTGACCCGTGGATTGCGGGTCTCTAAAATTCCGAGCGCAATTGTCCCTTTGTCCCGAAATTTTTGAAACCATTTCCCTTCCACCTACCTCATCTATAGCGGGACCTAACGGGTTGCACCGCAGTCTGTAATCTTATAATCACGATGCGCAGTTATCACAACAGTGGCTATATTTCTTCGGTTTCTTTTAACGTTCATATCCTGGACCACATATGAACTGGTGCATTGAAGACAGAAAACTCAACTCAATGTTAAATGTCTGAAACAGGAGACCTGAAATACATCTTCGATTCCATTATTCCTCTCAGCCACTCAGATATTACCAGAGAGAACCAATTAGCGGACGGAATAGTGTAGACGGACTTTCGAGGGGTTTCACAGGAGTGCGCAACATCGAGGGCCGAAGGGCCTGTACTGCGCTGTAATGTTCTATGTTCTATGTTCTATTTTCCATCGACTGTCCAGTCCCAAGGTATGTGATAGTCCATTACATCCTGCTCTCTGCTCGACCGTTGTGTGGGTGTGAATGTGAAACATTTTCCACTCGGAAACAAGCAGCTATTTAAATATTCTGCTACCCAAAGGACGGGTGGAATCGTTTTTCGGGACTGCTTCCAGTGGCACATTATCCACGGATTCATTTCCTTGTTACAATTCTTGACGTGAACAATGTTGTAACATTAATAATGTGTGCCGTTTTCTTCATAGGCTGTCGCTTTGATGAAGTACTTTGAGGAACAGAACGCAAGTTTTCTGGGGAAGAAAGTGATTGAAATGGGCTCAGGCACTGGAGCTTTGGGCATTCTAACAGTCCTTCTCGGCAAGTAAAAGGAAATCCATGTACACCGGAATCCCACTTTAATATTCTCGGGACAGGCGTAAAATTCCATCATGGAAGCCGGGAGAATTTAAATTTAATTTAAAATGTCTGAAATTGAATCATGGTAAACAAGAAACTACTATTCGTTATTGCGGAACTCTTCTGATTCATGGACGTCCTTTATAATCATTTATGGGATGTGGCCGTCGCTGACCAGGCCAGCATTTGTCACCCATCCTTAGTTGCCCTTCAGAAGATGGTAGGGAGCTGCATTCTTGAACAGCTGTAGTCCCTGAGGTGTAGGTACACGCACAGTGCAGTTAAGGTGGGATTTCCACGATTTGCCTCAGCGACAGTGAAGGACAAGCGATATAGTCCCAGGTCGGCATGGTGAGTGACTTGGACAGGAACCTCCAGGGGTTACCAAGCTATCTGTTGCTCCTGTCCATCTCCATGATCTGGCCGATATATCACTTCAAATAAACAACAGTTGACTCTTGAATGTCCCCTGAAATGTCCGAATAAATCATTAAGCTCAAGGAAATAACCGATGGATATCAAATGCTGGCGATGCAGGCATATTTCAGAAAATAATTTTCAAAATTGTAGGGACAACACATGAATTGAAGAGGAAATAAATTAAACCAATCAATCAAAATGTTAATATGGTAACTTTGGAGGGGGCAGAAGAGGTAAAATTTCAGGTGGACTTTTCAGAACTGGGGATCATTTAATATTTAGCAATACGTCAATTTAGAGCAGAGTAAAAATGTGGGAGGTGACGCATTGCTTTGGAAAGAACAATAGGCAATTACTAAGATCAGGAACAGGGAATCTATTCATATGAAAAAACGGTGATGCAACAAAGTGAGACTGGATAGATATATATAGAATTTACAGTGCAGAAGGAGGCCATTCGGCCCATCGAGTCTGCACTGGCTCTTGGAAAGAGCATCCTACCCAAGGTCAACACCTCCACCCTATCCCCATAACCCAGTAACCCCACCCAACATTAAGGGCAATTTTGGACACTAAGGGCAATTTAACATGGCCAATCCACCTAACCTGCACATTTTTGGACTGTGGGAGGAAACCAGAGTACCCAGAAGAAACCCACGCACACACGGGGAGGATGTACAGACTCCGCACAGTGACCGAAGCCGGAATCGAACCTGGGACCCTGGAGCTGTGAAGCGATTGTGCTATCCACAATGCTACCGTGCTGCATAGTAGTAGTTATAAAATGTTAGATGTTAAATGTTATAAAATGTAGAGAAAATATGTCAAGCACTAAGTACTTATAGCAACAAAGAAAGAGTGCCCCATCTTCTCTTCTGTCCCGTGTTCCCGTATTTCCGGTACTCCAAACCAGAACAATGTGATCCCCTGGGCGAACCCTTGTCCAACATCTCCAACTGAAGAGACGCTAGTATTTCTGTGCTAATAAGGCACTCAAAGGCAACCTTGCAGTCGCAGAAGGATTGCTGCAGAACTGTTTTCTCATGGATTACCTTTGTCATGAAATAGGCGTAGCTTTTTTAGTAATGTGTGTTTTTATACTTGATTGTTCGGAACATTTTTAGATTTAAGTGAGTTTAGTTTTGTGTTTCTGTGTACGAAAGTGCTAAAACCTTGGTTAGATTCATGGTAAACAAAGCGTTTGCATGTCTGTGGGTTCTGGTTTAATTTCAATCTCTGCCTGTATTACAATTAAAGGGTATATGCCATGAAACAAAACAGGTGTTAAAGAAAGTCTGGGTTAATCTTAGAAATTAGGGGCCACTTTATGTTAAAATCAATTTTGAATTTTACTTTATAGCTGGAATAAAGGCAGTTAGAGGTAGATAACTGGAAAGGAAGCAGCTCTTACAAAATTTGTCAGAACAGAACAAGCACGCGAGTGTAAGGTGCAGGAAGCAAACGCCAGCAGCTAAAGAACATATAGTTCTAGAAATCATGGAATGGAAAAAGGGTCAAAGAGAGACTGAAGTTAAATGTACAAATGGACTTGAAATTGAACAAGGCACTGTTCACCAAAGTTGGGGAAAGGGAGAGGCTCCAGTTAAAGATGGAACTGAATCTGCAGATATGGTGAAGTGAGAACCCGGGCATCTGAAGTAACTCCAAGGGTGTCACCTTAATACAGGTGTTCTGTTGGCATGGCTGGATAACTGAGAGTTTGTGTGGAAACCTGAATGCACGTGGCAATCCAAAGAGAATGAATGCAGAAAAAAAGCAATCTTGGAAATGGATATATGGGGAAGGTATCTAAGAGAATGTTTGGGAGAAGGTTCCGGGATTTGTGTTTAGAAGAACAGAGTTTGGAAACACTCATGGGGAAGCCAGAGTCTAGTTGACTTGCAGTTTGATAAGTATCGGGGCAAGAAATCCACAAAAGTTGTATTATGAGGCGTCTGCCATTTAGATTCAGTCTGGGTGTTTCTGACGACATTTGACGTATTGCTTTAGAGGGACTGAGTACTGACTAATAAAATTGTTGTATTACATATATATTCTGCAGTTTTTGTTTTCTTAGACATCTGTGTACACTTGGAAACATAGAAACATGGAAAACAGGTACAGGAGTAAGCCATGCGTCCCTTCGAAACTGAAACACCATACAATATGATCGTGGCTGATCATGAAAATTCATTATCCCACTCCCGCTTTCTCTCCATACCACTTGATTATTTTAGCCGCAAGGGCCATGTCCAGTTCCCTCTTGAATGCATCCAACGAACTGGCCTTCAACAGCTTTCTGTGGTAGTGAATTCCACAAGCTCTGAGAGAAGTTCTTCCTCATCTCGGTCGTAAATGTCTTTTCCCTGTATTCGTCGGCTGTGACCCCCAGTTTGGGACGTTCCCAACATCGGGATCATTCTTCCTGCATCTCGCCTGTCCAGTCCAGTCAGGATTTTATAGGTTTCCATGAGAGCCCCTCTCATTCTTCCAAACTCCAATGTGTAAAAGCCCAGTCGATCCAGTCTTTCTTCATATGACAGTCCTGCCATCCAGGAAAATAGCCTCATGAACCTTCGGTGGACACCCTCGATAGCAAGAACTCTCTCGACGGCCAGTGAAAATGTCAGCCTTCGATGGAGAAAATACTTCAAAGAACTCCTAAACTGTGATACAATCATAGATGTGGACGTTTTTGAAGAAATCTCCAAGCTCCCATCTAAGATGATGTTACACTCTCACCAGGCGTGGACAAAGTCAAATACAGCATTGAACACGTGAAGAATGGAAAGATCACAGGATTACATCTGGGTTTTTCATACTGGGAGTTAAATAGATCATCGTCACCTCCATCAGCTTTTTCTCAAAACCTGGGGCAGAGAGAAAATTCCTGCCGACCTCTGGGATTCCGCCATCTTCATCATCTTCAAAAAATGAGACAAAGCAGTCTCTGTGTAATCTCCCTGTACTTCATTGCCGGGAAGATCATTGTCCAAAATCTCACAAGCCGCCTTCTCACAGTCTGTGAAGAAATCCTTCTGGAAAGCCTGTATGGCTTCTGAACAAACCATGGAACAGCAGACAAAATTTTACTACTCAACAACTTTAAAGGGAATACCAGGAGCAATAGCAACTACTCTATATGGCCTGCATCGATGTGAACAAGGCTTGACTCAGTCAATCTGGAAGTATTATGGCAGACCCGGTCAAAGGTGTGCTGTCGAGAATAATTTTAAAACATCCTCTGACTCCTCTGCATCAAGATGCCGGTGACAGTCCTCACTGACGGAAAAAAGACAGAAACCTTGAGGCCAAATGTAGTCAAGCAGGACCCCATTCTTTTTCCCATCTCCTTCGTCACCAACTTTCACCTTGTCAAGAACAGTCTTCCCAGTGGAATGCACATTGCCTACAAGATGGAAAGAATACCATTCAACCTCAACCGGTTGAAATTCAAGAAGAAAAAGACACTGATAACGCTCGTGGGATTTCAGTATATGGATGATATTGACTTCTCTCTCTGAGAGGGGATTCTCCAAGGCAAGGATGTACTGGCACTGGAGGGTGTGCAGAGGAGATCCACTATGTTGATTCCAGAGTTGAGAGGATTAGTGTATGAGAAGAGGCTAAGTAGACTGGGTCTATACTCATTGGGACTTAGAAGAATGAGGGGGGATCTTATAGAAACATATAAAATTATGAAGGGAATAGATACGTTAGAAGCAGGGAAATTGTTTCCACTGGTGGATGAAACTAGAACTCTGCAGCATAGACTTAAAATGAGGGGGAGCAGATTTATTATTGAGCGGAGAGGGAACCTCTTCACCCAATTGGTCGTGAATCTGTGGAAAACCCTGCCCAGTGAAGCATTTGAGGCTAACTCGTTAAATGTTTTTCTGGAAAAGATAGATAGATTTTTGAACAGTAAAGGAATGAAAGGTTATAGTGAGTGGGCGGGTAAGTGGAGCTGAGTCCACAAAAAGATCAGCTGTTATCTTATTGGGGCTGGTTTAGCTCACTCAGCTAAATCGCTGGCTTTTAAAGCAGACCAAGCAGGCCAGCAGCACGGTTCAATTCTCGTACCAGCCTCCCCGGACAGGCACCGGAATGTGGCGACTAGGGGCTTTTCACAGTAACTTCATTGAAGCCTACTCATGACAATAAGCCATTTTCATTTCATTTCATTTATTGAATGGAGGAGCAGGTTCGAGGGACCAGATGGCCTGCTCCTAGGCTCACATCGACGTGGAGGTTCTACATTGTCTTCAATCCACGAGCACCTCCTTTGGTTGTCTCAGGTTCCAAGACTTTGATGGCTGTGACATTTGTGTTGAAACCAAGATCCTCATATACTAGGCAGTCATTCCGCTTGCTATTCTAAATGGCTGAAAAATCTGGACTATGTACAGATGCCACCTCAAGGATCTGGAGAGGTACCATCAATGCTATCTGAAACTGTCCGCATCAGCTGTGAGCATAGGCTTACTTACATCAGCATCCTTGATGGAGCCAAGAGCACCAACATCGAAGCCACGATCTTGTGAGAGCAACTAAGCTGGGCCAGCCATATGTTTAGAATGCCACAGACCTGACTGCAAAGCAAATCTTCACCGTCCAGCTCAAGGAAAACTATTGAACAAAAGGTGGAGAAAGGAAGCGCTTCAAAGATGTCTCGCACTCTGACCTCACAAAATGCAACATAGGCATCAACGCCTCGGCGACCCTTGCTCAGAAGTTATCTACTTGGAGGAACTTCTGTTGAAAGGACACAATTCTTCGAGGTCAGCCGAGTGACAAGAGGAGTCCCGGAACAGAATCCTAACAATGGAATACAAGTGATCTAGAGTGGAAGGATCGACCCCACCTCCCCTAAAAACATGCCAAGTCTACGGGCGAAGATGCGGCCTTAGACTGGACTAATCAATCATGCAAAAATCCACAGAACCCATGACAATTAACAAGGAGTTTCTTAGGTAGACAATCATACTCATTAGCAAGTGATCACCAAGAAAAGGAGAATATAGAGCCTTGGTGAATATGCACCTGGAATATTGTTTACATGGCTGGTCTCCTTGTCTCAGTAAGAATATACTTCCCAGTTAGGGAATGTGATGGAGGCTCACCGGACTAATCAAAAGGATCGATGATTTGTCTTATGGGGAGAGATAGAGGAAACTGCTCCGACATTCTTTAGAATTTCAAAGAATGACATGTGATCTAATTGAAAGTTACAAAATTCTTCCTGCCTGTGACTATGTCTGTGTAGACAGTATTTTCGCACTGAATCTTGAGTAGAACCAGGGAAGTCTCTGACTAAGGAACAGGTCATTTAAGATTAGATGAGATGGGACTTCTCTTTGGAGAGGGTCGTGGAAGCTCAACCATTTAGAATGTTGAGGACAAAAACAGAAAGGTTTATGGATCAAGTCACATCAAGGCTCGGGAAATAGTGACAAAATGGTGTTGAGATAGATAAGGAGTATGACCTGTTTGAATGACAGAGCACACGAGACGGACAAATGGCTCACTGCATTTCCTAATTTCCAACGTTATGTAGGACATATCGTCGTTGAATATTATTTTGCTGCTGATTGTCCAAAGGGATCAATGCCCAAATTTGTGTTGCTCGATGCATTTGAAGTATTTCCCATTCTGCATGGTGGTTGACAGACAAACCGATTGGGTGTATGTCAAAGAGACTTTGTTTCATCAAACCCTTTGCTATTGCCCTGGCCAATCCTAGCAATGCAGCCTTGGAAAAATGTATCTGCAACATATAGACTGGTGAAGAAAAGGTAAATAATATTTCCCCTCTCATTATTTTCCTCACCACTTGGCAGACACAGTCTGACAGCTATGCCCTTGAGGACTCGTCCAGCCCGGTCAGCCGTGGTGTTACCGAGCCACTCATGGTGATGGACATTGTAGATCCCCACCCACAGTACATGTAAGAGTAATTGCATCGGTGTTGTCGTGAGGTGTGTGTGGAGGGGAGGGGGCAGGCTCACATGGAGAACAGTAGAGTTAAGGATGAAAGATGTCTTTTGTAAAGGACATTAGTGAACTTGATGAGTTAACTTAATTTGCTTTCCAACCCATTCACATTATTTATTTTCTTTTGATTTAATCTTTCCAATTAAGGAGCAATTTTGCATATCCAATTCACGTACTGTGCACATCATTGGTGTTGTGGGAGTGACCCATGCTAACAATGTGCATCCACCATATGGACACCTGGACCGATGGACTACACCCCAGGGTTCCAAAAGAGATAGCTGGGAGATTGTGGAGGCATTGGTGGTGATCCTCCAGGAATCACTGGAGGCAGGAAGGGTCCCACAGGACTGGAAAGTTGCTAATATAACACCGCTGTTTAAGAAGGGAGGGAAGCAGAAGACGGGAAATTATAGGCCGATACCCTGACTTTGGTCATTAGTAAGATTTTAGAGTCATTATTATCGATTAAATCGTGGAGTACTTGAAAGTGCATGATAAAATAGGACTGATTCAGCACGGCTTTATCAAAGGGAAGCCATGTCTGCCAAATCTGTTATAATTCTTTGAGGAGGTAAAAAGGAAGTTAGACAAAGAGACCCAGTGGATGTGATTTATTTAGATTTCCAGAAGGCCATTGACCAGGTGCCGCATAGGTGACTGTTGAATAATTTAAGAGCCCGTGGTGTTAAGGGTAAGATCCTGGCATGGATAGAGGATTGGCTGACCAATAGAAGGCATGGAGTGGGTACAAAGGGGTCTTTTTAAGGATGTCAGCTGGTGACGACTGGTGTGCCTCAGGGGTCTGTGCTGGGACCACAACTCTTCACAATATACATTAATGGTCTGGAAGAAGGAACTGAAGGCACAGTTGCGAAATTTGCAGGTGATCTGTAGAGGACAGGTAGTATTGAGGAAGCAAAGGTGCTACAGAAGGACTTGTACAAGCCAGGAGAGTGGGCAATGAAGTGACAGATGAATTACAATGTGAAAAAGTGTGAGGTTATGTATTTTGGAAGGAGGAATTGAGGCACAGACAATTTTCTAAATGGGGAAATTCTCAGGAAACCAGAAGCACCAAGGGACTTGGGAGTCTTTGTTCACGATTCTCTTGAGGTTAACATGCAGGGTCAGTCGGCAGTTTGGAAGGCAAATGCAATGTTCACATTCATGTCGAGGGGGTTAAAATACAAGACCAGGCAAGTACTTCTGAGGCTGCATAAGGAGAGACCCCATTTGGAGTATTGTGAGTAGTTCTGGGCCCCGTATCTAAGGAAGGATGTGATAGCCCTGGAAAGGGTCCAGAGGAGGTTCACAAGAATGATCCCTGAATAAAGAACTTGTCGTATGAGGAACGTTTGAGGACTCTGAATTTGTACTCATTGGAGTTCAGAAGTTTGAGGGGGGATCTTATGGAAACGTAATGGATTCTGTGACGCCTGAATAGAGTGTAGAAGATGTTTGCACATAGGAAAATCTAGAACCAGAGGACACAATCTCAGACTAAAGGGACGATCCATTAAAACAGAGATGAGGAGGAATTTCTTCATCCAGAGGGTGGTGAATCTGCAGATCTCTTTACTGCAGAAGGCTGTGGAGGCCACATCACTGAGTGTCTTTAAGACAGAGATAGATAGGTTCTTGATTAATAAGGGAATCAGGAGCTATGGGGAGAAGGCAGGAGAATGGGGATGAGAAAAATATCAGTAATGATTGAATGTCGGAGCAGAATTGATGGGCCGAGTGGTCTAATTCTGCTCCTATATCTTATGGTCACATGGTCTTATGGATAGTGACCTGGGGCTGGGATCGAATCGGGTCCTCAGCGCCGTTTGTTCCTGTCATTTTGGCTCGTGTTTCTCTTCTGTATCTGCCTTCCTGGTTAGTCGTTAAATAACATGTCGATTATGTCACAGCCTGCTGCAGCTGAAGATGACCAAAGATTGAATGGAATAATCAATTGCAAGCTACGTGCTGATCAGAGGTCTCTTGGGGTCCATATTCAATGATGAGGGCACCCAGGGACTGCTAAACTGCACGGTATTGAAATGTGACACCACTTCTGTTGGCTCCATGGGTAACATAGCTGCATGGATTGAAGGGTGGCCAGTTAACAGCAAACAGGGTTGGCAAATTTGTCTTTTCCTGGTTGACGATCAGTTCTGTGGCCTTAGCTTTTTACAATTTATGTCAATGAATTGTGTGAAGGGTCTGAAGATATTATTGTTATATTGGTCGTGACATAAAAAGAGTTCAAAAAGTAAATTGTGAAGAGGAGGTAAGGAGGCTACAAACAGGTACTGTTAGTTTGCATAAGTGAGTAAAATTCGTTTTAAATTGAGTACGATAATTGTCCAAAACGAAAAATGAAATGAAAATCGCTTATTGCACAAGTCGGCTTCAAATGAAGTTACTGTGAAAAGCCCCTAGTCGCCACATTCCGGCACCTGTTCGGGGAGGCTGGTACGGGAATTGAATGATGTGCTGCTGGCCTGCTTTGGTCTGCTTTAAAAGCCAGCTCTTTAGCCCTGTGCTAAACTAGCCCCTAATTTGACAAGAAGAAATAAAAATCAGATTATTTTCTAAATGGTGAGAGACTGCAAAACGCTGAGATGAAGAAAAATGTGGGTGTCTGACTTGACGATATACAAAATGCTATTATACAGTATACAGTATACAGGGACAGCAAGTAAACAGAAAACTAATAGAGCAGAAAGCAAAAATGCTGGAAAATCTCAGCAAGTCTGGCAGCATCTGCAGAGAGAGAAAAGAGTTAACGTTTTGAGTCCGATGACTCTTTGTCAAAGCTAGCAGACAGAGAAAGTGGGAAATATTTATACTGTGAAGTGAGAATGAAAGATGAGTCATAGCCACAGAAACCCAGGGAAACCGGGTGCTAATGGTCACAGATACCAAGGTGAAAGAGTGCTAATGGCAGACCCCAGAGAGGACAAAAGATGAGAAAGGTCAAACAACAGGGTAACTAACATCAGAGGACGAACTGTAGGTGTGGGGGGAGGGGAAGTGGGAAGCAAAGAGGAGAAAGGTGCAGGAAAGGTGGATAAGATTGGGGGGGGGGGGGTGGGTTAATGTATATTAAGAAAGAAAGAAATGGTAAAAGACAGTTAAAATAAAATGAAAACAAAAGGGTCGAGGTGGGGCTGATCATCTGAAGTTGTTGAATTCGATGTTCAGGCCGGAAGGCTGTAGCGTGCCTAACCGAAAACTTATAGAGCAATTGTTTATTGTGAGGGGAATTTATTCCATAAGTAGGGAGGCTATGGTTAAGCTATAGAGGGCATTGGTGGGACCACCATCTGGAGTATTTTGTGTACAGTGCTTGCCTCCTTATTTAAGGAAAGATCGAAGCTCATGAGAAGCAGTACAGAGAAGGTATCCCTGACCAATGCCAGAATGGGAAGGTTGTTTTATGAGCAAACCTTTATGAGGTTAGGTTTTTATCGACTAAAGTGATAAGAGTAACAGGCAATTTGATCAAAACCTTTAAGACCTCGAATGATATCGAGAGGTTGGTTGTGGGGTGGACATTTCCTCTTGTCGGAGAATCTAGAGCTCGGGTTCACTTGTTCAAATTGAGGAGTCGCACGTTGAAGGAGGGGTTGAGAAGAAATTGTTTATCTCAAATTTTCTGGTGTTTCTGGAACTCTCTTTCTGAAAAGGCAGTGGGAACAGAATGTTTGAACACTTTGAAGGCAGAGCCAGCCAACTACTTTTTTAATAACGGGGTGGAAGATTTTTAGGGGTAGGCAGCAAGGCGGGGTTGACGATGCAATTAGATTACCCATTATCAGCTTCGAAAGGATTGGAGGCCTAACCTGCCACTAATTAGCATAGCCGCATGTCCCTATGGGGCACAACATTGCCAGGGATGCTGTTTGAAGATAATGGATCATTAACTGTACGGTATGGTGTTTTAAAGCTATTTGAGAATTTGCTTCACTGGTATGTCGCATATTTCTACTAGCTTCAGGCAGTATGGTGGCACAATAGTTAACATTGCTGCCTAAGGTGCTGAGGACCCGGGCTCGAATCCACGCCCTGGGTCACTGTCCGTGTGGAGTTTGAACATTCTCCCCGTGTTTGCGTGGGTTTTGCTCAAACAACCCAAAGATGTGCAGAGTAGGCGGATTGGCCATGGTAAATTGCCCCTTAATTGAGTTGGGTACTCTAAATTTATTTTTAAAAATATTTCTCCTAGCTTTTGCACAGCTCCACAGATATTATTGAGAAGCACTTTGCTGGCTCTTCTGGCCAGTACTAGACGTCTCTTATTTTTATGTCTAGTATGTAGCTGGCTAGTCCACCCATTTTATTATTTTACCCTTTGCCGAAGTGGCGTACTTGTATATTTCAGAGGCAGGTTCGGGGTCAACCACGTAACTTTCGATCTGGGTCGCATTCTGTCAGATCGAGGATCGCAGGTACAACTTATTTCCTAAGTAGCAGAGCGATATTGTTCTTTATCTTGTTTCAGGCGGAGATGTTACTATTACAGACAAGTCGGAGCTTCTGGAGCAAATGGAATGGAACGTTTCAGTCAATATTCCTTCGTGCTGCAGATCTCGTATCAGAGTCCGTGCCCTCTCCTGGGGTTACGATCAAACTTTGTTTCCATCAGACTACGACTACATCCTTTGTGCCGATATCATGTACTCTTATGAAAGTGTTCCGTTAATCTTAAAGACGCTTCTGCACCTCAGCAATGAAAATACTATTATTTATTTCGCCAGTACAATGTCAATATGCCAAACAATGATTATTACCGGATATCAGTATCTTTCTCGGCATTTTAACACCAAGCTTGTTTATCAAAATAAAGTCAAAGATGTCCATGTTTACATGATGACTAAAATAATTATAAGTGATGTTGTTGAGGCCGAGCCGTAGAATGAGAACTCCGGCGTTGCTGCAGTACTGGAAAACGTGATAGTCGCCATGAGTGTAGAGCTCAAAATAATGCATTGGGCAATATGGGATTTGCCTTTCTGCTCGTCTGCCCGAAACCCATAAAATGATATTTCATCTCCTTGAATTAGGTATCAATCAATTACAAATCTGATTAATTAAATCTACGATTTATATCATCCAATCATGAAAGAAGCATTCAACAAAACAGAAACACATGTTTTATATGAGAAAGGATACACAGAATCATGAATATGTCGCGTTCTATGTGTTAAAAGCTCCAGGACTTATTTGCTTTTCAGCTGAACATCACCTTAATTCGGAGCGTGAGGCCTCTACCGGTATCAAGTCATGCTTAGGTTGCAACATTATACCTTCCCTCGATCTCAGTTTAATTAAAATGTAAGTTGTTAACGACATAAAGAACTCGGAACAGTCGGCAGTTCAGCCTCTCGAGCCCGCTTCGCCTTCCATTACGATCATGGCTGATCTCAACTCGGCCTCACCTCCAGCTTTCTTCCCATGATCCTTCATCCCTCAACTAATTAAATGCTCATCTATCTCCCCCATAATTTTGTTTGGGTTTCCGCCATCCACTTCTCTCTGAAGAGACATTTCCGCAGATTCACAATCCCTTGAATTAAGGAATTCCTCCACATTTCTGTTTTAAATAAGTCGCCCCTTAGCCGGAAACTATGGTGTCTGGTTCCAGAATGTCCAACAAGGGAAACATCCCTCTACCTCTAAACTGAAAACCCTATTTGCATATTATGTGTCAGTTGATCCCCTCTCTTTCTTCTAAACTCCAGCGAGTACAGACCTAAATTGATGGGGCTGTTTAGCTCACTGGGCTAATCGCTGGCTTTGAAGGCAGACCAAGGCAAGCTCAACAGCACGGTTCAATTCCCGTAACAGCCTCCCCAAACAGGCGCCGGAATGTGGCGACTAGGGACTTTTCACAGTAACTTCATTTGAAGCCTACTCGTGACAATAAGCGATTTTCATTTCAGTCTCTCTTCTTCATTCTCGAAATCATTCTGGGGAACAATACATTGTTGCAATCTGTTGATATCATATCTTACTGGCATGGTTTATTTCAATCATTGCATCCATTGGATTTATAGTTTTCATTAAACCTAAAGTAATGTGTAAACTAGCCATTTTTTGCAATTTATGCCCTTATATGGATAGCTGTATACCTGTTATTCTCCAATATTGCAGGCATTTAAACCTTGTGTAATTGATTATGTTGATTGAGTTAAAATCTTGCTTTTTAAGTTCTGAACTCGGTTACAGTCAGTGGTACAAAATAAATTGAGCTTACCAAGCGAACTTGTATTCAAACAAATTAAAATGGAATTCTACTTTTCTGTGTTTCACCACTGTATACTGTTAATTACGTAAATTGAGTTAATATAATTCATGACATAAGTTCATCACGTCATCCATTGCACATTTGAGTTGATCACCTACAACAGAAAGCAATCATTTCAGAAAAACATGTTGAATGGAGTTCTCAGGTTTGGTACAGTGCGAAGATCATTGAACTCTAAAAATGTTATACAGCTCTAAGCTATTATAAGGGTATGCCATTTGAGAATTATTTTTTACTCAATATGAGAAACATTTTGAAGTATTAAGGTAATCTTGCATCATCTCAGGAATGAGTGCTAATGTGACCACGGTAGAAAACACAAAGATACATTTTAAATGAGATGGGAATACTGAAATTGTAACTGCCCGAAATTATATATCTCAAATACTAAAATAGGAAGTGCAATATTCTGATTCTGTAATAAATCAACTAACATTTTTGGCTTGTCTCAACTGATTTACATTTCCTACCAAAAAAAACACTGCCAGTTTGGAAATATAATATTAATATTGTCATACCTGTATGTTGTCCACCCTGCAGTCACCAACATGATAATGTTATAGGTTGGCAATTTTGTCTATTCGTTCACTAACAGTTATTGCAAATGTATCATGCAGACTTTAGAGTAATAATGAATGATCTACACTATTCAGGTTAAAATCTCCATGGTTGAGTTCATGTGTGCACGACTGTACAACCAAAATTTGCGTTTTTGAGGATGCTATGCACTTATGTATATTTTAGAGTAACACGTGTATTTAAGTGACCGACGATGGTGGCTTTAATGTAAAGTCGCTACACTAGGAATGCAAACGCCCAGTTTAATGCTCAGCGCATTAGGGTCCAAATGTTACCACTAAGTTTGATTCATAAAATATGGAATTGAATGCTTTTCTTAGGAATGGTGACCATGAAACTATCGTCAATTGTGTTTAAAACACACCCGGTTCACGAATACACTTTAGGAAAGAAAATTGCCATTCCTTACCCGATCTGGCCTGCATGTTACTCCTTACCAAAAACAATGTGGTTAACGCTCAAATGCTTCTGAAAGGACCAAAGAAACGCTTCAGTTCAAGGGACATTACTGAAGGATGAAAAATGTTGGTCTTCAGTGCGATACCCACATATGATGAAATGTGCAATTAAATTGTTGTAGTAAATTAAATTAACTACTTTGCTCACTATTCTGAAAATGAAATGAAAATTGCTTGTTGTCACAAGTAGTCTTCCAATTAATTACCGTGAAAAACCCACAGTCACCACATTCCGGCGCCTGTTCAGGGAGGCTGGTACGGGAATTGAACCATGCTGCTGACCTGCCTTGGTCCGCTTTCAAAGCCAGCGATTTAACCCTGTGCTAAACCAGCCCCTCTCTCATTTATGTCATTTATTCTGGCATTTATTTTGTAAAACAGATGAGCATTATGTTAATCAGAGAAATGCATGCAGAGAATCATGCCTTAAAATTTTCTAAACAAAAAAATAGAGCGCTTTTTCAGAAGCGATGTATCTTGGAGCTCAGGTATGAACTGCACTGGGTTGGCATTAAATCATGATTTAAAAAATGAAGCTATGCTGAAAAGACTGTTTATAGGAATAAACAATCAAATTGTTTTCGTGAAATGCTTTTAAAAAGCTACAAGTTATATTAGAAAAATAAATAGAAAATGCCATCTAACTGTTAAACGATATTCTCAGTTAAACGGTTAATCTGGCAGATTATAAATTGATGCAGATAACTGTGGGTTGATATATTTTAGAAACAAGTTTGAAGAGAAGGGGTATAAAGTAAATAGTACAGTTTTAAAGGTCTACAGTGACAAGGAGGCCTGCAAGTTGACTTCCACGTATCACTCAGAACTGCCTAGCAGCAGGAGGAAGTAAAGGTGTTCAACATTCGTAGATAAATGGTGTTGCAGAAATTGATGGGATAGATGCTGATAAATCCCAGGCCAGAAAATCTACATCCCAAAGTACTTAACGAATTGACTTTGGAAATGTGCATTCATTTTCATTTCATTTCATTTCATTTCATCTTCCAGGATTGTAAAGGCTCTGGAACAGTTCTAACAGATTGCATGGTAGCTAATGTAACCCCACTATTTACAAAGGAGCTTTTGAGAAGAAAAGGGAATTATAGACCAGTAACCTCATGTCGGTAATGGGGAATATTTTAGAATCCATTATCTACGAATTTGTAGCAGAGGATTGCATTTGTTGGAGTTCAGAAGAATGAGAGAAGATCTCATAGAAAAGGAAAAAAAAAACTAACAGGACTAGACGGGGTGAGATGCGAGAAGAATGTCCCCGATTGTGGTAGAGTCCAGAACCAGGGGTCACTGTCTGTGGATACAGGATAGGCAATTAAGGACATAGATGGGTCTGGATCGGTCCCCTTTTCTGCTCTATAGTTATGCGATTCTATAAAACGGCCCATAACAAATCCAACGACATTTGGAGCCCAGAATAATGGCTGCGTAGATTCTTGAACTAAGGATAGTCCCTGGCAGAATTGTATTCTTATTGTGTCTAAATACCAATCTCTAAGCATCTTATGCGCTGCCATCGGTATTGGACGCGACCTGAAGGGTCTTGGAGACTTTTACCACGTAAAAAGCTCTGTCTGAATGACAGACGTTCAGTAGGATTACCTTTGACAGAAGAGAAGAAACGGAATTATGTACTGCTTTTGCTAATAAACGCCTTTTTCTTTGGAGAATGAAAGTACTTGCGGTTTTGCTGAGGATTTTTTTTTTCTCTTGCACTATTTTCGAAAGCCCAGGAATACACAAGTTATACTCTGCACTGCAACCCAACTCACTGTTCAGCAGCTTGCTTCTACTAAATGGACCTTGCAAACAAATGCAGGCATCGCATCAAAAGGACCTTAGTGCACGATTGTTTATCAGCCTTCAGCCAAAGATGCAGATCTGAGCAATTGTTGCACAAACACTTCAAGTGATTGGCTAAGGTCGGGACCGCAACTCATCCACAAACGCGCGACCTTCCAGTCTCACAGCTGGGCGAATAACTGCAGGGGTGAAATCAAAAGCGGCGAGGGAAATACCAATACCAATTTTTGGTAAGTAATCTTTGGGAGCATCTATACCGAAAAGTGATTCGAAGCAAAATATTGAGACAGCTCAGATTCGTTGCCTGCAATGTTTGCATGTTACGGAAACTCCTGGAAACCCTGGTAGCTTGGCTAAACATAAATACGGAAATAAATTTCGCGCTTTCTAAACCTCAGATTTTGTGAATTTCAAAAGCGGTTAAGGTTAATGCGACATGGGGAAGCTGTTAAATTTGTGGAGGTGGTCTCGCAGCAGGTATAGCCAGTTTAAACAAAATAATTTACCGGATGTGGGCGTCGCTGGTTTTGCCCAGTTATTGCCCATCCTTAGTTGGCCTATAGAAGGTTGTGGCGTGTTGCCTTCTTAAACCACTGCAGTCCCTGAGGTACACCCATAGAGCTGTTAGGAAGGTACTTCCAGGATTTTAACCCAGCCACACTGAAGGAAGTGGGATATAGTTTCAGGTCGGCGTGCTGAGTGACTTGGAGGGGACCCTCCTGGTGGTGGGTTTCCCATGTATCTACTGCTCTGTGGATCTTACTAGAGTTGTCCTTCCAGATCACAGGAAGAGTGCACGATTGTGCACGTGTTTGGACTCGGGCGCTGACTGTCAATCAGGCTGACGGAGCTTGTGAAAAGGCAATCATAAACATATCCACATGCACATACTGAGGCGGATTAAATGTAGAAATTTTGTTAGGATGGGACATTTGATCAACAGTGAATAGAATGGCCGTTAGACAAACGCCAACATGTGTCCTGTATGATGCTTTGCCACATGAATTACAGGGTGAAATAAATCCGTGAGTGGGTGCTGCATGTAAGATAAACAAAAACACATGGCCTGGAAATTCAGGGGAGGAAGCTGTCGGATGTCGGCTCGGGTCGGAGCCTCATCGCGGGAGATGTTCGTCGGGGTGGTCGGGGTCCACAGGAAAAATGCGGTTAGGGCCTGTGCGGGGGAGGGTGTGGGTGGGGTAATGGGGGAGCCTTTCGCGGGTATAATAGTGGGGATAACGCGGCGGGGGGCTATAGTCTAATGTTATGGAGATGCCGGCGTTGGACTGGGGTGAGCACAGTAAGAAGTCTGACAACACCAGCTTAAAGTCCAACAGGTTTGTTTCCAAAGCTAGTGATTCGAAACAAACCTGTTGGGCTTTAACCTGCTGTTGTAAGACTTCTGATGTGTATGTGGTGTCCTGAAAAGGATCTTGGGTGCGTGATGAGTGCTGATGGCGCCTTGGCTGGTACTGACGGTAGTTTCTCCGGATAATAGAAACTGTTTCCATTTTTCGGAGTAGCTATTGGTGTAGCCCCGGAGGAACAATCCGAAGTTATGCATTTAAATCCGATGTTTCACAGCGCAGCACGATTGTACAGGGGAAGCTGTCACTTTTGGGAAATGGCCATGAGCTGTAAAGTTCCAAGAAGGATTCCCCAGCGATCCTCGGGGCTTGTCGCCATGTCCAACGCCAGAGAGCTTGGAAATACAATCTAGTAACACATTTGATAAGATGTGAGATGGGGGCGTTGGACTGGGCAGAAAGAAGTCTTACAACACCAGGTTAAAGTACAACAGGTTTGTTTCAAATCACTAGCGTTCAGAACACTGCTCCTTCCTCAGGTGAATATTTGATAAGTGCTTGATGTGGGCGGTGCTGGCACAGTGGTTAGCGAAGGACCAGGTTTCAATTCCTGGCTTGAGTCACCTTCTGTTGCGGAGTCTGCACGTTCTCCCCGTTGGTTTCCTCCGGGTACTCCGGTTTCCCCCCACAAGGAAGAAGTGCTTGTTCCGTGAAATAGATATTATGATTTTTCCCTCAGTGTACCGAAACAGACGCCGTAGTGTGGATTTTCACAATAACTTCAATGCAGCGATAATTCCCGGACCAGCCTCCCCAAACAGGTGCTGGAATGTGGCGACTAGGGGCTGTTCACAGTAACTTCATTGAAGCCTATTTGTGACAATAAGTGATTATTATTATATTATTTAAGCCGATTTGTGACAATAATAAAGATTATAGAAGGAAAAGATGTACTAATGTTACTTTGTGCATTTCAAAACCATGAATTTGTAGATGAAACATCTTTAGGGAATTACAGATGGATGTCAGAATGATAAAAATGTAATAATACGGATATTTAATTAACCTAATATAGAGTGGGAAAGCAGCAGAATAAAGGGTAAAATGATGCATTGGTTCCTCGAGTATGTTCAGGACACCTTTCGACAAAGTACGTGGGAGAATCAACGAGAAAGGAGGCAATGCTTCATATACTTACTGAGCAGGAAGAATCTCTTCTCATTGAACAAAATATTTGGGGGAATATGATTTTTGGATCATAAGTTTTTGCTTGGCTTGGCAAAATAACAAAGAACCATCAAAAAGAAGAAGAATTAACTGGAGAATGCCAACTTCATGACAGCTATCTAGCACAAATATATTAGAATCAAAAGTTCACAGACAATTAATGATGCATACATCAAAATGAGTAACAGTTTCACTGCCATGGGTTCAACATTCTTCAAAAATCACGTCTCCAATTTCTTGCCGGAAGCGAAAATTATTTGTTTATTCATTAATGGGACGTGGACATCGCTGCTTAGGTGAGCATTTATTGCCCAGCCCTAGTTGTCATTTGGAAGGTGGTGGCGAGTTACTTTCTCGAACAGCTGCAGCCACTGAGGTGTAGGTACACCCACTCTACTGTGAGGGATGGAGTCCCAGGAGTTGAGTTTATGGGGCTAGGTGGTGGATTGGGCATAGGTAGGTTGTTCTTTCCGAGGGACTTTGCAGTCCAGGTGGACCAAATGGCCTTGTTCTTCACGATAGGAATTTTATTCTATGATTCTAAGGTGGCAAATTAATGATATATTTGGGCGCATGACTCAAAGTGTTACCATGAGATAGGCTTTAATGAGCCTATTAAATGAGAAAAGTGTAGTATAGGGACAGAGTTAATTTGGAGCAGAATTCCAGCGTTGTTGGCTTTAAAGTTGCAGGCAGGGACACCGATTGTTAGTGGGCAAGGTAAACACTCCAATGTTAAAGGACACTGGATAATGTGTCAGTGGAGGATTTTATAGAGATGGGAAAGGGCAAGACTGTGAAGGAGCTTGAAAACAGGAATTAGACATTTAAAATCAAGATGATGCACAGGTGAAGCCCATATAGGTAACAAGCACAATAGTTGTGGATTTATTCCAAATTAGGTTATGGGAAATTAGTTTTAGATTACCTCAAGTGTATGGAGAGAAGAAAATGGGAGGCTGGCTGGAGTATGTTAGATGTTAGGTGTTAGATTTGGAGGTAGGTGAGCACTTTGGTAATAGTGACCACAATAGGGCAGCACAGTAGCATAGTGGTTAGCACAATTGCATCACAGCTCCAGGGTCCTAGGTTCGATTCTGGTTTGGGTCACTGTCTGAGGGGAGTCTGCACATCCTCTCCGTCTGCGCGTGGGTTTCCGCCGTGTGCTCCGGTTTCTTCCCACAGTCCAAAGATGTGCAGGTTAGGTGGATTGGCCATGATAAATTGCCCTTAGCGTCCAAAATTGCCCTTAGTGTTGGGTGGGGTTACTGGGTTATGGAGATAGGGTGGAGGTGTTGACCTCGGTTAGGGTGCTCTTTCCAAGAGCCGGTGCAGACTCGATGGGCTGAATGGCGTCCTTCTGCACTGTAAATTCTATGATAATCTATGATGATAATTCGATTATGTTTACTTTAGTGATGGAAAGGGATAGGTATATACTGCAGGGCAAGAGTTATATCAGGGGGAAAGGCAATTATGATGCGATGAGGCAAGACTAAGGATGCATCGGATGGGGAGGGAAACTGCAGGGGATGGGCACAATTGAAATGTGGAGCTTGTTCAAGGAACAGCTACTGCGTGTCCTTGATAAGTATGTACCTGTCAGGCAGGGAGGAAGTGGTCGAGCTAGGGAACCGTGGTTTACTAAAGTAGTTAAAACACTTGTCAAGAGGAAGAAGGAGGCTTATGTAAAGATGAGACATGAAGGTCCAGTTTGGGCGCTCGAGAGTTACAAGTTAGCTAGGAAGGACCTAAAGAGAGAGCTAAGAAGAGCCAGGAGGGGACATGAGAAGTCTTTGGCAGGTAAGATCAAGGATAACCCTAAAGCGTTCTATAGATATGTCAGGAATAAAAGAATGACTAGGGTAAGAGTTAGGCCAGTCAAGGACAGTAGTGGGAAGTTGTGCATGGAGTCCAAGGAGATAGGAGAGGTGCTAAATGAGTATTTTTCATCAGCATTCACACAGGAAAAATACAATGTTGTCGAGGAGAATACTGAGATACAGGTTACTAAACTAGAAGGGCTTGAGGTTCATAAGGAGGAGGTGTTAGCAATTCTGGAAAGTGTGGAAATAGATAAGTCCCCTGGGCCGGATGGGATTTATCCTAGGATTCTCTGGGAAGCTAGGGAGGAGATTGCTGAGCCTTTTGCTTTGATCTTTATGTCATCATTGTCTACAGGAATAGTGCCAGAAGACTGGAGGATAGCAAATGTTGTCCTCTTGTTCAAGAAGGGGAGTAGAGACAATCCCGGTAACTGTAGATCAGTAAGCCTTACTTCTGTTGTAGGCAAAGTCTTGGAAAGGTTTACAAGAGATAGGATGTATAATCATTTGGAAAGGAATAATTTGATTAGAGATAGTCAACACGGTTTTGTGAAGGGTAGGTCTTGCCTCACAAACCTTACTGAGTTATTTGAGAAGGTGACCAAACAGGTGGATGAGGGTAAAGCAGTTGATGTGATGTATATGGATTTCAGTAAAGCATTTGATAAGGTTCCCCACGGTAGACTATTGCAGAGAATACAGAGGCATGGGATTCAGGGTGATTTAGCAGTTTGGATCAGAAATTGGCCAGCTGGAAGAAGACAAATTGTGGTGGTTGATGGGATATGTTCAGCCATGCCCTTACTACTCTCTGTTCTGCCTGGAGTCCAGTTACTAGCCCTCCTCTTATCCTAGTCATTCTTTTATTCCTGATGTATGTATAGAAAGCTTTAGAGTTATCCTTAATCCTAACTGCCAAAGACATCTCATGTCGCCACCTGGCTCTTCTTAGCTCTATCTTTAGGTCCTCCCTAGCTAACTTGTAACAGCCACTGCTGTTTGTCATTTTTATAAATGATCTGGAGGAGGGCGTAGAAGGATGGGTGAGTAAATTTGCAGATGACACTAACGTCGGTGGAGTTGTGGACAGTGCGGAAGAATGTTCCAAGTTACAGAGGGACATAGATAAGCTGCAGAGCTGGGCTGAGAGGTGGCAAATGGAGTTTAATACAGAAAAGTGTGAAGTGATTCATTTTGGAAGGAATAACAGGAAGACAGAGTACTGGGCTAATTGTAAGATTCTTGGTAATGTGGATAAGCAGAGAGATCTCGGTGTCCATGTGCATAGATCCCTGAAAGTTGCCACCCAGGTTGAGAGGGTTGTTAAGAAGGCGTACGGTGTGTTAGCTTTTATTGGTCGAGGGATTGAGTTTCAGAGTCATGAGGTCATGTTGCAGTTGTACAAAACTCTGGAGTGGGCACATTTGGAGTATTGTGTGCAATTCTGGTCGCCGCATTATAGGAAGGATGTGGGAGCATTGGAAACGGTGCAGAGGAGATTTACCAGTATGTTGCCTGGTATGGAGGGAAGATCTTATGAGGGAAGGCTGAGGGACTTGAGGCTGTTTTCGTTAGAGAGAAGAAGGTTAAGAGGTGACTTAATTGAGGCATACAAGATGATCAGAGGATTAGATAGGGTGGGCAGTGAGAGCCTTTTTCCTTGGATGGTCATGTCTAGCACGAGGGGACATAACTTTAAATTGAGGGGATATAGATATAGGACAGATGTCAGAGGTAGGTTCTTTACTCAGAGAGTAGTAAGGGCATGCAATGCCCTGCCTGCAACAGTACTGGACTCGCCAACACTAAGGGCATTCAAATGATCATTGGATAGACATATGGACGATAAGGGAATAGTGTAGATGGGCTTTGGAGTGTTTTCACGGGTCAGCGCAACATCGAGGGCCGAAGGGCCTGTACTGCGCTGTAATGTTCTATGTTCTATATTCTATGTTCAAGCCTAGTGTTCCGGATATGATGAAAGTTTGAATATCAGGAAGGCTGATACCGATGTGGAATTGATGGAAATAGTGGTTGTGAAAATGTGTATTATGAGGCTCCACACGAGAAGTAAACACCTCAGTTGCCAAAAGTCTGGTTCAATCTCAAACTGTTGACAAGAGGGAAAATGGTGTCAGTGGCAAGAACAAGGGCTTTGGCAGTGCCCATAGCCAATGGCTTCCGTCTTCCCAATATTTAAGTGTAGGGAATGTATGGCCATTCGTTACTGGATATTGGACAAGCATTTAAACTGATCATAAGTGGTGATAGCGTTGTAAAGCCCAACGTCGCAAGTGGGCATGTCGGAGTTTATGTTGAGTGTCTTCAATGAGGTCACTGAGAGGGAGCAGATAGACGACACATAATTGGGGATAAGGACAAGTTCGTTGGTATATCAGTAGCAACAGCGCAGGGATGGAAAGGTAGCTATTGTTGGTTAATGTCTGGCGATAAAGAGATAAATAAGAATGGAATCTTGCAAGTACAAACATGCTGATGGTGACTGATGGTGGAGACACACTGAAGGATTAATTATGTCAAAGAATGGAGATAAGTTGAGAAGAACAAGAAGCAATGGTTTACCTTTGACACAATAAAACACACTATCATTTGCGACTTAGACAGGATCCATTTCAGTGCTCTGGCGCGGATGGAACCCTGATTGTAAGAATTCAGAAATGGGTTTCTGGGAAGGATTCACATGAATATGGGAGACATTGGCCCGTAACTTCCGGTTAGCGTCGGGAAGCCACCGGCCGATTTAAATGGAGAAAACTGCTCATTTATTGATGCACAATCAATGGACACGAAACGTAGATGAGATCCAAATGGTAGGCTTTAATGCACAAGATGTGTGCCCGGTAGCAGACGTACAGAAGAAAGGCCGACTGCCGGGCAGCACGGGTTCTTATAGCCCGCCTTGCGAGGCACATGACTTCCTCAGCCAATCGGCTGAGTGGCATATCCGATTTGGCAAGAGAATCATCAAGATTTTTACGAAAGATGTTGGATGCTGCAAAAGAAGAAAATATATCTTGGTGCATGAATTTGTGCAATCTATTTGCTTATGTAACCGCTGGCTTGTAACGATGGTTATCTCGACTGGCCAGTGTCGGTAGGTCAACAATTCTGAGTAGAATATCTGGAAAATTTGAATAACTTTCAGCACAGCAAGGTCAACATTTTAAGTTGTTCATTACTGAATGTAATTTATGCTTTTGCTTGATAAATGTTTTTCTTTATTCTCGTAACAATTTCATTTGTTGAAACAAATCAAGGCTTCATGTTCAGAACAAAATGTTTTTTTTGGAGTGGTTATAATTGTATCAGCTCACTGTTCCACTGTTCTCTTATTCAATGTTACTTTTCATTATTCAGTTCAGCCAATGGGTTGCTTGGACAGTTGTGGAAGACTAGACCTCATCAAATCCACCACTTGTCATTCGACCTGCTCGATATCCCTTGCCATTCATTTCAATTCTAGCAGAATTGTGGAGGGTGCAACAGTCAGCCCACTCAACACCATCTATTTTAGTCTAATGTATGAGACGAATCTCGACATTAATGTGACTAAAATTTGACAAGCATATTTGATGTTCTGTCAAGAACAAATGCCATTTCCAATCTATGGAAATAACAAAAATTCTTTTTTATATATATATAAATATAGAAAGAAACCAGTGGAGAGACAAGGCTGCTTCACAGATTTAGAGACCGAAGAGAATCCGATATTATCTCTGACACAAAGATGACAAAACTGATGGAAATGGTATCTTATCAGTTTGTCAACGAGGATGACGATTTCACTTGGAAAAAATTCTACCAAACCTGTGGTTCCCATTTAGAAATCGGTGTAAATCCATTATGGTCTTGGATTTGGAACCTCGATCTGGGAAGTTGTAAGTTCACCTCCGTTTTGTTTTGTCAATAGTGCAGTTTAAACGAGAATCAAATGGGTGCATTGATCACGTTACCAATCTTCCAAGGCTGCATTTAATTCATAGATACTGTGATTTTGGTTTATTTTGAAAGTATGTAACCGGCCAGCAGTTGTTTAGGATGGGGGGGGGGGGGGGGGGGGGGGGGGGGGGGGATGGCGGCCTTGTTGGGAAGAGGTTGACGAGATTGAATTAATTGTGGCAGATTAACAGATACATGGGCGGAATTCTCCGACCTCCCGCAGGGTAGGGGAATCGCCCGGGGCCGGTGTAAATCCCGCCCCCGCCGTGGCCGGAATTCTCCGCCACCCGGGAATCGGTGGGAGTGGGAATCATGCCGCGCCGAGTGGGGTGCCCCCCGTGGCGATTCTCCTGCCCGCGATGGCCCGAAGTCCCGCTGCTGACAGGCCTCTCCCGCCGGCGGGAATTGGAGCACCTCTGGTGCCGGCGGGATTGGCAGCGCGAACGGGCCCCCGGGATCCTGGGGGGGGTGGCGATCGGACCCGGGGGGTGCCCCAATGGTGGCAGTCGGGGCCCACCGATCGGCGGGTGGGCCTGTGCCACAGCCACAGCCTCCACCATGGCAGAGGCATCGCACTGGCGCATGCGCGAACCGGCAAAGGCCTTTAGGCCAGCCCCAACGCCGGGCGATGGGCGTCAAAGGCCGTTGGCGCCAACCACTCCGGCCCTTGCCCCTAAAAGTCCGGAAACTTCCGCACCTTTGGGGAGGCCCAACGCCAGAGTGGTTGGTGACACTCCGCTATGCCGGGACCCCCCCCCCCCCCCCCCCGCCGGGTAGGGGAGAATCCCGGCCATGATCCTTTAGAACTATGTTTCATCTCACCCTGCATACAACACAGAAGAAGGGGTGGCCGGGTGTTCGGAGAATCGCCCGGGGCCGGCGTCAATCCCGCTACCGCCGTGGGCCGAATTCTCCGCCACCCGGGAATCAGCAGGGGCGGGTATTGCACTGCGCTGGTTGGTGGGCCCCCCGCGGCGTTTCTCCGGCCTGGGATGGGCCGAAGTCCCGCCACTGTACATCCTTTCCCGCCGGTGGGAATCAAAGTACCTCTGGTGCCGACGGGATTGGCAGCGCGGGCGGGCGATGGGGTCCTGAGTGGGCGCGGGGCGATCTGGCCCGAGGGGTGCCCCCTTGGTGGCCAGGCCCGTGATCGGGGCCCACCGATCGAAGGGCGGGCCTGTGCCGTGGGGGCACTCTTTTTCTTTCGCCTCTGCCACAGTCTCTACCATGGCGGAGGCGGAAGAGACCCCCTCCACCGCGCATGCGCCGGGATGACATCAGCAGCTGCTGACACTCTGGCGCATGCGCGGACGTCCGCCGGCCAGCGAATGCCTTTCGGCCCCGGCTGGAGGGGTGCCAAAGGCCGTTCACGTCAGCCGGCGGAGCGGAAACCACTCCGGCGCGGGCCTAGCCCCTAAAGGTGCAGAGAATTCCACACCTTTGGGGAGGCCCGACGCCAGAGTGGTTTTCACCACTCCACAACGCTGGGACCCCCTGCCCCGCCGGGTAGGGGAGAATCCCGGCCAAGGTTTCTCGGTGAACTTCAATTATTTCCTCTTTGGTAGTGATACCCATTAATCTTCCCGCATCCTTAATCTTACACCGTAGCTCTCCAACACTTGCAGCTTTAAGTGCTGCAGGAATTGATACTATTTCAGTTGGAACAGGCTGCCACTACCTGGTTACCATGAGGCCGAGCTTGGCCGTGATCATTTTTGAGGTTTAGCTCCTTCACATTATAACAATGAAAACTCCGAAAACAGGACAGGAAGAATGCATTTTGACAACATAACTACAGTACAGATGGGAATTACAAGTCCATTCATCTTAATGTATCCATCCATTGAAGTCCCAACACCACATAAATTTCTACCGTCTGTGAAATTATTCACTTATTAAAGAACCGGCATCACCAATGTTACCTCAAAGTTTACTGAGCATGTCGAACAACACGATCCTCGCATCAAGTTTAAAGTAATATTTACATCGTGCCAGCCTGGGCCACCTTTTGTATTCTAACAATTTAGAGCCGAGCAATATTGCCTTATTTACTGCAGCTCCAGTGACCAAGGTTCAATTTCGGCCTCGGATGACTGTTTGGAGTTTGCTCTTTCTCCCCATTGCTGCCTCCTCCGGGCACTCCAGTTTCCCCCTGCAGTCCAAAGATATGCAAGTTAGGTGGATTGGCGGTGCTAAATTTCCCCTCAGTGTCCAAAAGTCAGTACAGGTTACTGGGTTAGGGAGATAAGGTGGACCAGTGGGCTTAAGTACAGTGCTCATTCCAAGGGCCGGTAGAGACTCGATGGGCCAAGTGGGGTCCTTCTGCACTGTAAATTCTATGATTCTTACATAACTCTGAAACCATCACCAAGGTTAACATCCGAGTATACAAATTAAGAGCAGGAATAGGCCTCTAGGCCTCCTACTGCCGGTTTCGCTTTTCTATAAGATCATGGCTGATCTGACTGTAACCTCCTCTACAACCACAGTGACATTTCATCTCACACACTTATCAAGAATCTATCTCCCTCTGCACTTAAAACATTCAAAGTTACGGCTTCCACTATGTTTTGAGGGAGGGAGCTCCAGAGGTTCACCACCTTCTGAGAAAACATTCATCTCGTTTTTGACTTAAATAGGTGACCCTGCATTTTGAGTAGTTCTGTATTCTCCACAAAAGCAAACATCCTCTGCACATAGACCTCATCAAATGCCCCAGAATCATTTTTGGTCAATCGTGATCGTGCATTAGAATTGTTTCTAATGCATTTACATCCTTCATTAAATAAGGAGACCAACATTGTGCACAATCCTACAGATATATTCTCACCAGTGTCATGTACGATTGAAGCATAATCGACCGACTTTTATATTCAATTCTCTCTCAATAAACAATAACATTTTTGAATGTTTCCTAATTATTTATTGGACTTGTATGCGAACATTATGTGAGTCATGCTCTAGGACAACCAGATCCCTTTGGCTCCCAGAGCTCTGCAATCTCTCACCATTTAGATATAGTACTTATTTTCCATTTTTTCTGACAAAATGGAAATTTTATACTTGTTCACATTATACTCCATTTGCCAGATCTTTGCCCAGTCCAGTAAATTACTCATGTGCCTTTGTAGCCTTTAGATCTTCCTCACAGCTTACGTTCCTAACTACATTTTGTATTATTAGCAAATTTAACAACAGTACCTTCTGTCCCTTCATCAAATATATTTATATAAATTGTAAAATGCTGAGGTCGCAGCACTGCTTTTTGTGGGACATCACACATTACATCTCACCAATGAGAAAAAGTATTATTTATAACTACCCACTGCTTCCCGTAGGCTGGCTAATCTTTGATCAATGCGAATGTGACACCCCCTAAACACGAACGTTTATTTTCCACAATAATCTTCAAGGTGACACTTTACCACCTCGAAGGTTATTGTGGAATGCCCTCTGACAATCTACGCAATCTGGTTCCACTTCATCCACAGAACACATCACTCCTTCAATGAACTGAAATAAATTGGTTACTCTTTGATCAATCCACTTTGACTCTGCCTGTTTGTCATCAATATTTCTGAGTGCCGTGCAATATCATATTTAATAACAGCTTTCAGCAATTCCGATGACAGGTGTTAAGTGAACTGAGCTCAAGTTTCCTGCTTCCCGTCTCCCCAAAACCCTGCACCCTCCATCCCCTTTTAAAATTATGAATTGCACTGGGAATTTCCCAACCCAATGGTACATTTCTGTAACCCAGTGAAGTTTGGAAAATTGAAACCAATGCATCAACTCCGTGAAATGAAAATGAAAAATTTTCATTTCATGCAGTTGATGCATTGGTTTCAATATTCCAAACTTCCCTGGGTTCCAGAAATGCACCATTAGGTTGGGAAATTGCCATTGCAATTCATAATTTTCAATTACATCATTGGCCACTTCTTTTAAAACACAATGTTAAAGCTCATTAGGACGCGGGCATTTGTCAGTTTTTCCTGAGTCCCTCCGTCCATCACAATTCCTCACTTACAGCTATTTCTGCTACGCTATTTGCATCCTCTATAAACATCGATGTAAATAACTCTTCAATGCCTCTGATAACTCTTACGTTTCTGATCGTAATCCCCCAGGATACTTTCTACAGAACCGGTGCTCAATCTGTCAACGCTTATTCAAATATTTATAAAAGCTTTTTATATCTGCCTTTAAATTTCGCTTGTACTCTATTTTTTCTCTTCTTACTTGCAATTTTTTTGCTGCTCTTTATACCCGTCCAATCTTCTGATCTGCTACCTGTCTTTACACAGTTGTATGATTTTTCCATAAGTTTGATACTGTCGTTAAATTGTTTAGTTAACCACAGATGGCTGAATCCTCCTCTTGGAATTGTTCCTTCTCAACGAATGTGTCCATTCTCTGTGTTCGTAAATATCCTTTCAGCGTCGCCGACTGCATCTCTGTTGACCTATCCCTGAACCTCATTTTCCAGTCCGATTTAGCTAGTGACACCGCCCATAGAAGTAACCCCACGTCCATCCACCCCTGAAACTGAACCTGTGCCACCTCCCACCCCAAACAAATGTGGCCGCCATGCCCCATCAGGCGGCCTGACCAGGGCAGCGCCCACTGTAACCACATGGAGGCACCGGGCGTGGGCAATGGAGCATACTGCTGGCAAGAGCAGTGCCAGCCGGTTGTACCCTGGGACAGGCTGCAGGGTGTAGCCACCGAAGTTGGCCATTTCCCTGAATACAAAATGGAGGAACGCAAAGCATACAGGATAAAATGGACAATGTTTGCAGCCCCAGCAGGCTGCACCTAGCAGGTGTGGATTCTGTCTGCTAAGAAAGCAGACAGCACCGAAACGAACGTTCCGCATACTAATGAGGCAATTACCGGGATAATTAGCATGTTAATGGAACGATTCCAGAGACAATGGACACAATTGGGGAAGCAACTGCAACATTGTAAAGGATACCAGACACTCAGGCACCAGCAAGGTTCGAAAACAAAGAGCCTGAAGGCCCGCCCATTAGCTAAGGAACAGCCTCAGTATTGGGGGGATTCAAACATATCGATTGGGAAGAGACCCAATCGATTCCAAGCAGGTAAAGGAGTCCGCCCAAAGGGGCCGGATCCCTGGGACCTATAAAAGACAGGACCCACACATGGTTCAGTCTTCTCGTCCAGCCCTTCTCTCTCTTTGACCAACACTCCTCCGTGGACCAGCACCTCGACCAGCTTTTGCCAAGAAGACCTTGAACGAGAGAGAGGAGAGCGTTCGGACAGCAGCCGCCAGCAAGTAAGTGCCTCACAACGATCGCTACCAGAGACAGGCACTCCTGACCCCTTTTAACTTATACCAACCTGAAGTCTGCAGACCAGAGCAGAGCAAGAGGCCTTGTTCCCTGACCCGGCAGTTCCTTCGAGATAAGTATTAGTTTATTTAGCAGTAGGAATAAGTTTAATCCTTCTAGCGTGTGCCTGGGTTGTTATTATAATTGTATTATAATAAACTCAGTTGTTTGGACTTACTAATTGGTGTATGGTTTTATTGCTTTGAACTTCACCTTGAACTTGTGGCGGTGTCTTAATGATACCTGGCGACTCCAGAACTAAGTAAAGAAAAGAGCCAAATTGAGTGTTAAGCACACTCACCCAGAACGACCAACATTTAGTGGCGAACTCAGCCGGGACTCGATTAGAAGTGCCCCCCCCCCCCCCCCCCCCCCCCCCCCCCCCCCACTCCGGGAGAACCCAGAAATTTGAATTAGAAATCCAATTGGGAAAAGGAAAAACCACAAGTGTTCAAGGAGTTCAAATCAATAGTCATAATTCGGAAGTGTGTTTTTGCATGCGTAACTAACAGGGTTGGAAGGTTAACCCGAGAGATTTTTGTTGCGTCAAACTGTTGGGAGTTTTATAATCGGAACATAGCGAAAGCCGTACCCGTATTTTAAAAGCATTACCTTATCATCCCTTGTTCCAAATTAAAGAGAGAAAGAGGAAATGGCCATGCAGGCAATGGAACGCCTCATGAACCCTGAGCAGTTCTTGGTCGCAGCGACCAACAGTAGCAGAGTAGGCCAGTGTCCCGTATGGGAGCTGGAACTCAGGAAATATCTCAAAGGGAAAGGATGGCCCCTTTGGAGTGAGTTTTGTGTGAATGAGGAGACAGGTCCCGGGAGTATAGGACATACTTGGTGGGAGAACCTTTCTCAAATTCACAAGAAGAGTTTAGGAAAAGCACGCAAGCCGATGGCAATTGTGTCCTGCTTGGCACAATTGCGAGGCACAGAGGAGGTCGTTCGGACGCTCGGCAAAGAATTAGAGGAAAGGAATAGGATGAGCAAAGTGGATGTCAGGGACATCGAAAAGGAAAACCTAGAGGTAAGAAGGAAGCTGTCAGAGAAGGATAGAGAGGTGGATGATGCCAAGAGGGCACATCAGTCTTGTCAAGCCCATCTGAGCAGTTCCCAAACCCAGTTTGAGAAAGCCTATCAGGATGTGCAGCAAGCAGTTCTGATAAGGGAAAATTCAGAGAAGCAGGTAGAGGCACTGCAAAGGCAATGCTCTGACCTAAAGGCAGCTTTAAGAGCACTCCATGCTGCCACCACTGAGCAAAGGCAAAGCACAGTGGATTATGCCAAATGTAGGAAGCAGATTGCGCAGCTGCAATCTCTGCTTTCCGTACAGAATTGGTTCCAAGAAACATTTGAAACCCAGTTAGATGAGGAAAATGCCCCAGATTGGCAGGAATTGAGCGAGACAGCGCAGCGCTATGTTCAGGGAACATGTGCACCAGCAGCGCAACAGAAAAGGAAAGCACCCCAACCCCCCACAGATCAGATAGCACCCGCACCTATGAACCCAGTCACCACCCAAAGAAAGTCAACCACAGAAGGCGCACCCGACATCACCTACACCACCCCCTTAACTGTAACAACTCAGGGACGCGTGTGAGAAAATCACCCCGTTCCTCCCCACTGCAGACCCCCACCAATTTTTCGCAAAAGTGAAACAGCAGGCTACCATGTACAGCCTGGATGAGCGAGAGCAAGTGAAGCTCACAGTTTTGAGTTTAGACTCATCGGTTGTAGCAGCCCTCCCTGACCCACAGAACGTTGGAGGAGGCACACTAGAGGAAATGCATACATCTATTTTAGACGCGATAGGGTACAATAGAGGAGACCCAGTCGAAGGCCTAAATAAATGTAGGCAAAAGAGGACAGAGCATCCCACAGCATTCGCAGGAAGGCTGTGGATTCATTTCACTGCCGATTTTGATGATTTAGACCGCGCACATTTAACCCGCGATAATATGGTTAAATGGACCCGCACCATAATCTCCCATGCCATAGATGCAGGACAGAATGTCTGCAGTAGTTATGACCCCTCAGAAGAGGCCCATAATGAAAAATGGATTTTGAAAAGATTGTCCCGCACTTGGGAACAATCCGTCCAAGGCAAGGTTAAAGTAAAGACCCCAGAAGAAGCTCAGGCTGCAGCAGATATACAGGCAGTAAGAGCGCACCAAAACCCCGCATGGGTAAATGAAGGAAAGAACAGCCCCCCACAGAAGTCGCAGGAATGTTACAACTGCGGACAGTTAGGGCATTTTGCAAGGGAATGCAACGGCCCACAGAGATCTCAGAGAGGCCAGCAGACAGGCACTCTGAACAGGAACAAAGCAAAGCCAATACACAGTATAGAGACGCAGTCAGGACAGACCAATGTGGACAGAACGGACTGACAGTGTTCGGGCTTCCCCCACTTGGGTCTGTGACACCCTCTGGGACCGATCCGGAAGGCCGGTGGTCACAGCAAAGATTAGAGGGAAGCCCATAGAATTACTTTGGGACACAGGAGGGTCCCGCGCATCCATTAACTCATCCATTACAGCACAGGCAGACACGTGGCCCACCACATCCACAATTACACTCAGCGGATTTACAGGTCACTCGCAGCAGGGACACATTACAGCCCCTGTATCAATTCAGCTAGGGAACGTCTCCACCAGACACCCCATTGTTTTAGTTAATCTGCCCCGCACAGCAGAACACATACTGGGTATTGATTTTATGAATGCCCACAGCCTTTCGTTCGATCCAGTCAATCAGTGTGTCTGGAGAATGGCAAAATCTGACAGAGCACCCGCAACTCTCACAGTGGGAGAGTATGGAAATAGGATTAGCGCAGTAGGCGACTATTGTTTCGACCCGACCACGCTTAGCACGGACAAACAGGTTAGGGCAGTTTTGACCCGACACAGGACAGCATTTGCCAGTCACCGGCACGACTGCGGCAGAATGACTGGACAAGTTCAAGTTACTGGAACTGACCCGAGACCACAGAGACAGTACTGATTTCCCCTAGAAGCAGAGCGAGACATTGGAAAAGTTATAGAGAACTTATTAGAGCAGGGTGTACTTTGGGCAGTAGCCGCAACTAATAATGCCCCTATTTGGCCAGTGAGGAAGCCCGATGGATCATGGCGTCTGACCATAGATTATCGGGAACTCAACAAAGTAACCCCAGCAGTAGCCCCCACGGTAGCAACAAGTCCTGAGACCATGCTCAAGCAGGGACTCCACTCCAAATATTTCACGGTATTGGACATTAGCAATGGCTTCTGGTCAATCCCATTGGCAAAAGCGTGCCTGTACAAATTTGCCTTCACATTTAAAGGACAGCCGGTTACGTGGACATGCCTCCCACAAGGATTCCACAATTCCCCCTCCATTTTCCACCGACAGCTGGCAAATGGATCAGCAAAATTTTCCCTACCTGAATGTCTGGTACAGTATGTGAACAACCTATTACTGCAGACAGACACCAAGGCAGAGCACATTATGCTTCTGTCCAAACTCCTGGAAATTTTACAAGACATTGGATGGAAAGTTAACCCCAGAAAGGCCCAAATATTAGAGAATCAAGTGATGTATTTGGGTACAGCCATCACGCACGGCAAACGCGAGATCGAGTTCAAAAGAATTGAATCGATTGTCAAATTGCCCCTTCCCCAGAATGTTTCAACCCTCCGGTCGTTTTTAGGACTGGTTGGGTACTGTTGGAACCATATCGATGGTTTTGCGACAAAGGCAGCCCCACTCTCAGACCTCCTTAAGAAAGGAGCCCCTTGGGAATGGCTTCCGCAGCATACAGAGGCTGTGGAAGAGTTAAAAAAGGCCCTTAGCGCAGCACCCGCGCTACAAGTCCCAGACCAACTCTCCCCCTATGTAATAGAGGTAGCGAGCACAGATCTGACCCTCTCGGCCGTGCTCCTTCAGGAACGGCACGAGCAGCTACGACCCGTGGCTTATGCCTCACGACTTTTAGACCCCGTAGAACAAGGATTTTCAGCCTGCGAGAGGCACCTCCTAGCAGTTTTTTGGGCAGTTCAGTACTTCTCGTACATTACCGGACTTAATCCCATCACCATTTTGAACGAGCACACCCCCACACAGTTACTTTTAGACGGTCGACTGAAGGACGGTTCAGTGAGCCAGATAAGAGCAGCTAGGTGGACACTACTGTTACAAGGATGGGACAGAACAGTTAAACGGACCAAAACACACACATTTTTAGCGGACAACCTCCAATATCCAGGACAACCCCTTGAATACGAGATTGTAGCACCCCTACACAACACAGGACCCTTCATTGCAAAGACACACCCCCAGGAAGATAGGGAATTCAATCCAGAGCCCCCAGCACACAGACACGTGTGCCCCATTGAAAATATATGTGGACTGTTCATCCACAGTTTTAGATGGAGAACGCATCATTGGATGCGGGATCTATGTTGAGGATGCGCAGTGTCGCGCACTAGAAGAGATTGCATTAAAATTACCTGGTCACTTAGGCACGCAGGCAGCAGAGCTCGCAGCCATTGCTTATATAGTGGACCACCCAGATTTGTTCCCCAGCCCAGCAGACATATATTCGGACAGTTTACACGTCTGTAACAGTTTAACAGACTTTCTACCCCTGTGGAGGACAACAGGTTTTGTCTCCGCAGATGGGAAGCCCCTTCCATCAGCCCCATTACTCCACCATATCCTAGAGAAGGCAAAGGATAGGACGTATGGCATTATTAAAGTTAGAAGTCACCATAGGTCATCCCCCCCTGGAAATATAAAAGCCGACGCACTGGCTAAAGCAGGTTCCAGGCGAGGTCACTTTTGAACACCCCCAGCTAGCGCACCAGCTAGCGCCCCTGTGAGTGCAGTTCAGGTCTCACAGACAGAAATCAAAGATTTAGTACAGGCACAGAAGCAGGACGAAAATCTCCGGGAGATTTTTAAAGGAAACTTTGTAGCCCAGTATGATAGATTCAAACATGCTTTGACCACACATGAGGGTGTGATCATTACAGATAAATTGCATGTGGTTCCTGACCAGGACAGGAATCAAATGATTGCCTTATTCCATGTCAGTCATGGACACCAAGGGATCGACCCTACCACAAGACACCTTAGACAACTCTGTTGGTGGCCCAATTTACGACAAGACGTAACCCACTATATTGAGAATTGTTTAATTTGCGCACAGAATAACCCGGAGAGGTATTCAAAGAAGGCACAACTCAGCCACATTCGCCCCGTTAATGGCCCCTGGACAAACCTCCAGATCGATTTTATAGGACCATTTCCCCCTTGCAGGAATGGCTATAAATATGTTCTGGTGGTCATAGATACCTTTGCCAAATGGGTAGAGGCATTCCCTTCACGCACCAACACAGCTAAGACAACTGCAAAGATCCTGACCCACCACATCTTTACGAGGTGGGGTCTCCCCAGAAGTATAGAGTCAGATCAGGGATCCCACTTTACAGGATGGGTCATGAAAAACGTCCTGACCATATTCGGAATAAAACAGAATTTCCACATTGCGTATCACCCCCAGTCAAGCGGGAAAGTAGAGCACATGAATCGGACCCTAAAATCGACCCATAGGAAGATGGTACAGGAGAACAATTCGACTTGGGATTCAGTGCTCCCATTCACACTAATGTTCATCCGAAATACAGTTTCATCATCTACAGGTTTCACACCACACACACTCATGACTGGATGCCCTATGAAAGGATCAGAATTCCTTTTAGAACTGGACATGACCAGCCCGAAGTGACGGCCCTCACACACGAGAAAGCAGTCAAAGAAGTAGTTGAGACTGTAAGGTCTGCACAGTTAGCAGCCGCAGTAACATTGGGAAAAAGACGGTAACAGAGCAGGGCCTGTTTCAACAAGAATGTACACCCCACAGAATTTCAGGTTGGGCAACACGTTATGCTATCTGTTTATAACCCCAGCACGTTTTTCAGACAAAATCAGCCCCTCAGTATACAGAATAAAATACCCAAACGGTAAGACTGCGTGGTTTCATATTAACCAGTTAAAGGCTTATGGAACACAGTCAAACCACACGCACCATGTCCTGCTGGATGCGGCAGAACACCTCGCTCCGCCCACAAGAGACACATTTCCACCCTCCTCCTCACAGACCAGTTCCTCATCGGACTCGACCTCGACTCCGCCCACTGACTTCAGACCACGCCCCGGAACGCCCACAAGCTGCCACAGCAGAGACAGTGACAGTGACTGTGAAACTGAGGACAGCCACAGCACTCCACCCTACAGCCCCCACTTCGGCGACTACGACCCCGACTCCAGTGACCCCATGGAGATCACCTACATTAAAAATCCGGACCCACACCTACACCCAACACTGACGACCCCGACAACGCTCCTTCAATTTTAGACCCCACGATTTGGCACAGGGACAATTCTTGGCGACTTGTCCGCAATGACGAGAGTGACCCTCGGTCACACAATGCAAAGATTGCATGCCTGATCCATACAAGGGTATGGGATCCGGGAGAAGAGGATGATTTGATGTCTGACTCCCGACACGGCAACCCCTTTGCGACCCTGTTCGCAGAGAATGAAGAGAAGTGAGGTGTCCATATGATGTAAAAAGAGGAACCGCTTGAGAGAAGCGCTGTCCTTTCTGATGGAACCTGCACGTATGTTTGTTTGTTTGTATGTTAATTGTTTGATTTGGAGATTGGCCACTTACTTTTCAGCTGAAAAGCTTGTGACCACCTCACATGCACGTTAGTTTGTCCGCCGATATTTCTGAGAACTTCATTCAATTGAAATGTCCTCTGGTGAACCGACAATGTTCAAGACTTGTCTTCTGTTTACAGATGTTAGAGCATCTTGGCTCCTCCCCTTTTTTTTGGTGCCCCTCTATTCTGGGAATAGAGGCTGCAATTCCACTACGACTACATTCTTGCCCGTTCATTTCAGGTTGCTCAGACAGTGGAGAAACGGCATTGCGGACCCGCCCTGTCTGAGGACCCCCCTTTGGTCAGCTAAGCTCGAGTACAGCACAGCACGCCCTACCCGGGGATCCCATACAACTCTTACCCGTCGCGGCCCATACGCGACTCATTCGACCTTTTCGTTTCTAAACCTTGGTTTCATTTTTGTTTAAGGTAGCCCTTCGGACGCCATTCCATATGCTATTTACATCCAAGAACATTTTGGGATGGTAAATTTCAACACTCTGTGAGATGGCTCGCACCGGTTTGAGATAAGTATATGTCTGGTCCAAAATTCGTTTTGAAAAAAAAATGAGGGAGTCACATGGAGGTGACCATCATAAAGGGAAAATTGGAACAAGAGGACAGATATACTTAAAGTCAAGATATTAGGCTGAACTAACAGATAATATGCTTGATCCCCTTAGCTTTCGGAGGTTCGCGAGAGGAACCGAAGCAACAGCACAGCAAGACCCCAGAAGAGAAGGGGAAAGAAGAGATGAGAAGATGAAGAGCACTCGAATTGCTATGTTTTTAGCTATTGTGGCATCTGTGTGGTTGCGCGTTAACGCGGGCCCACTTTCCCACAGTACAACATTTGCTAACTTCTCCCAAACCCAGACCACCCCCAGCCCAGTCAATGCTAACAGTACACCGACCTGGTGTACCAAATTTCTGACATGGTACTCCTTGTCATATGTAATAGAATCACTTTTGGTGATTGCAGTCCTATGTATCATAGTCCAGACCCTCAGGATGAGGAAATGGAGAAGGAGAGCCCACCGCTCGCGGGCCTCATCAGTGTACAGAGTACAATCCCCCATTTTTGGATTCCACCAATCCCCCAACCCCTTGATGTATAATAAAATATTAAATTTTGATAAGATCTGTAAATAAAGATTTTTGCGGATGTATTATAATGTTCTGCGCTTGACTGCCGAGTCAGAAAACGAAATGTTACGATGCTGTTGTCTGAATGAGTAAGGGTTTAGAATATTATAGGATGTTTTAAATGTGAGATGAGAATAGTTTATTGAGATAATTAGAGGTTCCCGATTCGAATTGGTAATGCATGTCCCCTTTGACATAGCGCCAATCAGAAACTGTTAGTTAAAATTTTTTTCCCATAGTTGAGGAAAGAATAGAAATCATGGAACTCGCTGAGGTCAGGGGACCCAAAGACACCGTAGTTAGGTGATCCTTCATGATTTCTCATGAGGATCACAAGGAGGGAGTGTAGCCACCGAAGTTGGCCATTTCCTTGAATACAAAATGAAGGAATGCAAAGCATACAGGATAAAATGGACAATGTTTGCAGCATCAGCAGGCTGCACCTAGCAGGTGTGGATTCTGTCTGCTAAGAAAGCAGACAGCACCGAAACAAACGTTCCACATACTAATGAGGCAATCACCGGGATAATTAGCATGTTAATGGAACGATTCCAGAGACAATGGACACAATTGGGGAAGCAACCGCAACATTGTAAAGGATACCAGACACTCAGGCACCAGCAAGGTTCGAAAACAAAGAGCCTGAAAGCCTGCCCAGTAGCTAAGGAACAGCCTCAGTATTGGGGGGATTCAAACATATCGATTGGGAAGAGACCCAATCGATTCTGAGCACGTAAAGGAGTCCGCCCAAAGGGGCGCGGATCCCTGGTACCTATAAAAGACAGGACCCACACATGGTTCAGTCTTCTCGTCCAGCCCTTCTCTCTCTTTGACCAACACTCCTCCGTGGACCAGCACCTCGACCAGCTTTTGCCAAGAAGACCTTGAACAAGAGAGAGGTTCAGTTCGGACAGCAGCCGCCAGCAAGTAAGTGCCTCACAACGATCGCTACCAGAGACAGGCACTCCTGACCCCTTTTAACTTATACCAACCTGAAGTCTGCAGACCAGAGCAGAGCAAGAGGCCTTGTTCCCTGACCCGGCAGTTCCTTCGAGATAAGTATTAGTTTATTTAGCAGTAGGAATAGTTTAATCCTTTTAGCGTGTGCATGGGTAGTTATTATAATTGTATTATAATAAACTCAGTTGTTTGGACTTACTAATTGGTGTATGGTTTTATTGCTTTGAACTTCACCTTGAACTTGTGGCGGTGTCTTAATGATACCTGGCGACTCCAGAACTAAGTAAAGAAACAGAGCCAAATTGAGTGTCAAGCACACTCACCCAGAACGACCAACAAGGGTCAGATGCCCCCATGGTGCCGGGCACCAATGTGGTCAGGGGTACGGGGACGGGGGGAGTGATGGAAGCCGGTGACTAGTGGTGTGCCTCAGGAGTCGGTGCTGGGCGACAACTTTTCAAAATGCACATTATACAATATACATTAATGATTTGGAAGAAGGAGCTGAAGATACGCTTGCTAAGTTTGCAGATGATCCAAAGATATGTAAAATGACAGCTAGTATTGAGGAAGTAGGGTGGCTGCAGAAGGACTTGGACATGCCTCGGAGAGTAGGCAAAGAAGTGGCAGATGGAATGCAATGTGGAAAAGTGTGATTTTATGCACTTTGGAAGGAGGAATGGAGGCATTGACTATTTTCTAAATGGGGAAATGCTTAGGAAATCAGAAGCACAAAGGGACTTGGGAGTTCTTGTTCATGATTCTCTTAAGGTTAATGTGCAGGTTCAGTTGACTGTTTGGAAGACAAATGCAATGCTAGCATTCATGTCAAGACGGCTAGAATACAAGAGCAGGGATCTGCTTCTGAGGCTGTTTAAGGCTCTGGACAGACCCCATTTGGAATATTGTGAGCAGTTTTGGGCCCCGTATCTGAGGAAGGATGTGTTGGCTTGGAAAGGGTCCACAGGAGTTTCACAAGAATGATCCCAGGAATGAAGAACTTGTGGTAAGAGGAATGGTTGAGGAGTCTGGGTCTGTATTCATGGAGTTTAGAAGGATGAGGGGGCACCTTATTGAAACTTACAGGATACTGTGAGGAGTGGATAGAGTGGCCATGGAGAGGATTTGTCCACTGGTAGGAAAAACAAGAATCAGAGGGCACAATCGCAGACTAAAGGATGATCCTTTAAAACTGAGATGAGGAGGAATGTCTTCAGCCAGAGGGTGGTGAATCTGTGGAACTCTTTGCCACAGAAGCTGTGGCGACCAAATGACTGAGTGCCTTTAAGACAGAGACAGCTAGGTTATTGATTAATAAGGGGATCAGGGGTCATGGGGAGAAGGCAGGGGAATGGGGATCAGAATTGTATCAGCATTGAATGGCGGAGCAGATTTGATGGGCCAAATGGCTTAATTTTGCTCTTGTGGTGTTATGGTCTTATAGGGACATGCAGGGGCAGAGCCGCAGTGCCAATCAGGGCTACCATGTCGACCGTTGGACCAGGTTTGGCATGGCATACACCATGCTAACATGTTGGCTTTTCACCTCCTGACGGTAATGGATGTTAGAATTCAAACAGCAATTGTTGCCTTCCTGCTTGTTGCCGCAACCCTGGAGGATGCACTGCAGTTGTACAAGGTGGAACTGCTCTAGGATCAAGGTGAATCTGCAGCAGCAGAGCATGCAGCAGCGAAGAGTGCCTCATAGTCACAGGTGGCAGACACCTAGGATGGAGAGCCGGCCGCCAAACAGGTGAGGAGGTGCCAAGGAGATTCTTCATCAGGCCCCGTGTGTACTGGCTGCACCTGTTATTCGAAGACCAGCTGGAGTGGGCATGCCATTGAAAACTCTGGCTGAGCAGGTAGACAGTACGACATTGCTGCCAGATCATGGCACGCACACCTGCCACCGCGGGGGTATGGGGGAGGACATCCACCCATGGTGGCGTCAAATTGATGGCCGACATGGACATTTGCCATAATGCCCAGGCATGGGAACCTGTCTAGAATCTCAGAGACCTCGATGCACAGGTCCATCTGCGCCATCACAGAGGCCCTATATGCCCAGGCAGCTCAATACATCAATTTTAATGTGGAACAAGCCCACCAGTATTCTCCGGCAGTGGGTTTCACTGCCATCGTCGGTGAGGAGTCCAAGGCATCATCAGTGGGATGCATTAACCTCGATGGACACCTGCAGATGACATGCCACTCTACACAAGGGAACAGAGTTCCACTTGAGGAATGTGCAGCTGACATACGATCATAAGCTGCTCATCATACACGTCTGCACCCAACACCCGGTCAGTGTGCCCAACACATTCATGCTGGCCCCCCGATGATTCCTGACATATTCGTGACGCCCCACAAGCTGGGGGGTTGGCTCCTGCGGGACTGGGGCTATTCACTGCAGTGACGACTCTCCCGTGGCCACAGACTGATGCAAGTCTCACTAAAATGATGCCCATGCAGCAACCAAGAGCATGATTGAGCTTCAGCCTCCTAGAGATGCAAGTCAGATGCCAAGGCCGCCCCGGAGGTGCCCTCCTTTATGACGCTAATATGGTCACCTTTGTCATGGCTGCCTGCGGCGCCCTCCACAACATTGCGCAGCAGAGGGCCAACATGCTGGAGGACGAGGCCACCTCCAATAAGGAGGATTCAGGGAGGGCGAGGGTGGGCAGGACATGTGGCCCAGGCAGGCACGGGAGGCCACAGGACGTGCGTGCTTAGGCCAATGTGCAGGGGATGCTCTGATCACCTCCAGGTTCAGCAACTGGAGGGGGGCAGGGGCACGGAAACTGCACCCCACCCCTACACCCCCCTCTCCACACCCCAGGGCGCCCTGCCCGGCCTGAAACCCCCTCTTTTTGCTTGAGGTTTCCTTACTCCTAATTGTCCTTTCTTGGAACCTCAAGAACTCCCAGCAAAACCGCCTTTCTACAACTTGACGAACGATTGCCCATTTCACATCGACCTGGATATGCGATGGTCTCAATTTTCTCATGAATACATTATTTTGAACGGAATAGCATTCCAGGGCAGAGATCCAGTTGATCCACAGGGCAGCTACATTATGTAAGGGAAGAGTTGTTTGTTTTTGTGTTTTTTAATTTGGTGTTTTTAATTTTTAATTTAAAATTTTTTTATTTGTTGTGTTTGTTTTTCTTTGGGATGGGCAGCAAACCCTTTCATTTTGCAGAATCACCAACTTTTTAGGGTTCACTTGGGAGAGTAGCAACAGTATAAGGGCCGAAAGGGTGTTTAATCTTTCTTTTTTTTCCCCCCTTTAAATCGCTTTGTGAGTTCAGATAAGAGGAGATGGAGGCTAGGGCAGGTGGATGCTCTTCCTGTAGGATGTGGGTGGTGAGGGATACCACTGGTGTCCCCACTGACTATACCTGTGGGAAGTGCACCCAACTCCAGCTCCTCAGAGACCGTGTTAGGGAACTGGAGCTGGAGCTGGATGAACTTCAGATCATCCGGGAGGCAGAGGGGTTGATAGAGAAGAGTTACAGAGACATAGCCACACCCAAGGTACAGGACAAGAGTAGCTGGGTTACAGTCAGGGGAAAGAAAAGGAACGGGCAGACAGTGCAGGGATCCCTCGCGGCCGTTCCCCTTCAAAACAAGTATACTGTTTTGGATGCTATTGGGAGGGATGACCTACTGGGGGAAGGCCCTAGCGGCCAGGTCCCTGGCACTGAGTCTGGCTCTGTGGCTCAGAAGGGAAGGGGGGAGAATAGAAAAGCAATAGTGATAGGAGGCTGAGCAGTTAGGGGAATGCATAGGAGATTCTGTGGTCGCGAGCAAGACTCCCGGGTGCCAGGGCCAGGGATGTCTCGGATCAAGTCGACAGGGTTATTAAGGGGGAGGGGGAGCAGCCAGAAGCCGTGGTGCACATAGGCACCAACAACATAATTAAGAAAAGGGATGAGGATCTAAAAAGTGATTTTAGGGAGTTAGGTTGGAAGCTAAAGAGCAGGACAAGCAGAGTAGTGATCTCAGGATTGCTCCCAGTGCCATGTGCAAGTGAGGCAAGGACGAGAGAGTGAGTGCAGCTGAGCACGTGGCTACAGGGCTGGTGCAGGAGGGAAGGTTTCAGATATGTGGATTATTGGGTTATCCTCTTGGGATGGTGGGACCTGTACATGACGGATGCATTGCCCCTAAACTGGAGGGGCACCAATATCCTGGGGAGGAGGTTTGCCAGAGCTCTTCGGGAGGGTTTAAACTAGTTTGGCAGGGGGGTGGGAACCAGAGATATGGATCAGAGCATAGGGTAGCTGTTGAATTTGGCAGAAATAGTATGCAGCGAGCCAAAGTTGCACTCAGTGGAATGGGTTAAAGTGTGTCTGTTTCAGTGCAAGGAGTGTCAGGAATAAGGGAGATGAACTTAGAGCATGGATCAGTACTTGGAACTACGATTTTGTGGCCATTGTGGAGACATAGATTTCACAGGGGCAGGAATGGTTGTTAGATGTTCCGGGGTTTAGATGTTTTCAGAAGAATAGGGAGTTAGGTAAAAGAGGAGGGGGAGTGGCACTGTTAATTAGGGAGTGCATCACAGCTGCAGAAAAGGAGGTAGTTGCGGAGGGTTTGTCCACTGAACAGTATGGGTGAAAGGTAGAAATATGAAAGGAGCAGTCACTTTATTGGGAGTTTTCTATAAATGCCCCACTAGCAGCAGAGATAGAGGAACAGATTGGGCGGCAAATCTTGGAAAAGTGCAGAAGTAACAGAGTTGTTGTCATGGGTAACTTCAACTTCCCCAATATTGACTGGAACCTCCTTGGCGCAAATGGTATGGGTGGAGCAGATTTTGTCAGGTGTGTACAGGAAGGATTCCTGACTCAATATGTCGATAGGCCGCCTAGGGGAGACGTCATAGTAGACTTGGTGCTCGGCAATGAACCAGGCCAGGTGTCAGATGTCTCAGTGGGAGAGCAGTTTGGTGACAGTGACCAACAATCCCTTGGCCTTTACCATAGTCATGGAGAGGGAAAGGAACACACAGTATAGGAAGGTATTCAATTGGGGGAGGGGAAATTATACTGCTATTCGACAGGAGCTGAGGAGCATAAAGTGGGAACAATTGTTCTTGGGGAAATGCAAAACAGTAATGTGGGGATTGTTTAAGTAGCAATTGCTGCGAGTGCTGAATTGTTTTATCCCACTGAGGTGAGGAAGGAATGGTAAGGTGAAGGAGCCTTGGATGACAAGTGAAGTGGAACTTCTAGTCAAGAGGAAGAAGGAAGCTTATATAAGGTTGAGGAAGCAAGGATCTGACTCGGCTCTAGAGGGTTACAAGGTAGCCAGGAAGGAACTCAAAAATGGACTGAGGAGAGCTAGAAGGGGGCATGAAAAAGCCCTGGCGGGAAGGATTAGGGAAAACCCCAAGGCGTTCTACACTTATGTGAGAAATAAGAGGACGATCACAGGGCCGATCAGGGATAGTGGAGGGAAATTGTGCCTAGAGTCCGAGGAGATGGGGAGGCCCAAAATGAATATTTTGTTTCAGTATTCACTAGAAAGAGGGACCTTATGCTCATGAGAACAGCATGAACCAGGGACGAAATTCTCCGACCCCCAGCAGGGTCGGAGAATCGCCTGGGGCCGCCGAAAATCCCGCCCCCACCGTGGCAGAGATTCTCCGCCACCCGGGAGGTGGCGGCGGCGGGAATCACGCCACTCCGATCGGAGAGGCCCCTGCGGCGATTCTCCGGCCCGCGATGGGCCGAAGTCCCGCCGCTGGGAGGCCTCTCCCGTCGCCGAGGTTTGACCACCTCTGGTGGCGGCGGGATTGGCGGCGCGACCGGGCCCCCGGGGTCCTGGGGGGGCGCGGGGCGATCGACCCCGGGGGGTGCCCCCACGGTGGCCAGACCTGCGATCAGGGCCCCCCCCCGCTCAGACACTGGGCCAGTGCCCTGGGTGCACTCTTTCTCTTCCGCGGCCGCCACGGCAGAAGCGGAAGAGAAACCCACATCGCGCATGCGCCGGTGGTGACGTCAGCTGCAGCTGGCCGCTGACGTCACCGCCGGCGCATGCGCCGACCGGCGAAAGCCTTTCGGCCAGCCCCGCTGCCGGGGGTGCCGGTTTTTTGTGCCAGTCTTCTGGTGCCAACCGCTCCGGCGCGGGGCTAGCCCCCAAAGGTGCGGAGAATTCCCCACCTTTGGGGAGGCCCGACCCCGGAGTGTTTGGCGCCACTCCCCTACGCCGGGATCCCCCGTCATGCCGGGTAGGGGAGAATCCGCCCCAGGTTAGTAGACTCGAACAGGTTGATATTAAGAAGGAGGATATGCTGGAAATTTTGAAAAGCATCAGGATAGATAAATCCCCTGGGCCTGACAGGATATACCCAAGGTTACTACGAGAAGTGAGGGATGAGATTGCTGTGCCGTTGGCGGTGATCTTTGCATCCTCACTTTCCACTGGAGTGGTACCGGATGATTGGAGGGAGGCGAATGTTGTTCCTCTGTTCAAGAAAGGGAATAGGGAAATCCCTGGGAATTACAGACCCATCAGTCTTATGTCTGCGGTGAGCAAAATATTGGAAGGGATTCTGAGAAATAGGATAATATCATTATTTAGAAAAGCATACTTTGATTAAAGATAGTCAGCATGGTTTTGTGAGGGGCAGGTGGAGTTCAACCTTGAAAAATGTGAAGTGATTCATTTTGGAAGGTCGAATTTGAATGCTGAATACAGGGTTAAAGGCAGGATTCTTGGAAGTGTGGAGGAACAGAGGGATCTTGGGGTCTACGTACATAGATCCCTCAAAGTTGCCAGCCAGGTTGATGGATTGTTAAGAAGACGTATGGTGTGTTGGCTTTCATTAACAGGGGGATTGAATTTAAGAGCCGTGTGGTTTTGCTGCAGCTTTATAAAATTCTAGTTAGACTACACTTGGAATATTGTGTCCAGTTCTGATCGCCTCATTATAGGAAGGATGTGGATGCTTTGGAGAAGATACAGAGGAGATTTACCAGGATGCTGAATGGACTGGAGGGCATGTCTCATGAAGAATGTTTGAGGGAGCTAGGGCTTTTCTCACTGGAGTGAAGAAGGCAGATAAGTGACTTTATAGATGTGTATAAGGTGATGAGAGGCATGGATAGAGTGGATAGCCAGAGATTTTTCCCCGGGGGGAAATGGCTGTCACGAGGGGACATAATTTTAAGGCGTTTGGAGGAAGGTATAGAGGAGAGTCAGAGGTAGGTTCTTTACAGAGAGAGTGTTGGATGTGTGGAATGCACTGCCAGCAAAGGTGGTGGAGTCAGAATCATTAGGAATATTTAAGCGACTCTTCGACAGATACATTGTCAGCAGTAAATTGAGGGGGTGTAGGCGAGGTTGATCTTAGATTAGGATAAATGGTCGGCACAACATCGGGGCTGAAGGGCCTGTATTGTGCTGAAATGTTCTATGTTCTATATAGTTTCTGACTCTATTTCTGTGTATGTTTCTGATACAACCACTCTATCTCTGAATCATTGTTGTTATTCTGCCAACTTTTCTGATATAAACATATCAGCTTAATCCTGCACCTGCCCTTGTTATTTATCAATGCTCTGATCTGAGATTGTTTCTGATTACTGAACTTCAGTCTCCCGATAGTTACCCTTGATCTCTCCTCATCTTTTCTCACTGTGTGGCTTTGTGACCTTGTAAACACACAATCTGGAAGCACCTCAGGATATTCTTCTTGCATCACCTCAGCTATTTGACTTCCCATCAACTACAGCAGGCATCGGTCCGACCTCTGATCCAGCTATAGCATAACTCTGGATGAAGTATGCCCTTTAAGAATGTCATGACCAGAATTATCTGGTCCTTATGGCGGTATGTGGCACAGTGGTTAGAGCTGGGACTGTGCACCTGGGTTAGAACCCCGGCCCTGGGTTACAGGCCGTGTAGAATTTGCACATTCTCCCCATGCCTGCGTGGGTTTCACCCCCACAGCCCAAAGATGTGCAGGTTAGGTGGATTGGCCACGCTAAGTTCCCTTAAGTGGAAAAAAAATAATTATTGGCTCCTCTAAATTTGAAAAAAAAGAATTATCTGGGCCGTTGTGATTCACTTTTCCCGTAGGCAGTGCAGCCCCCCCCCCCCCCCCTCCCCCCCTCCCCGCCCCCTCCCCCCCCTCCCCCGGCTCCTGGTCAGGTGGGTGGTTGCAATGGGAAATCGCATTGACAAGCGGCGATGAGATAGAGTCACGCCACCACCAAATGGCTCGCCATCGAGACACACGTGCTGGGAAACTGGAGAATCCCACCTAATTTCTTACAACCCACTCCTTCACCAGTTTTCAGCGGACTTTCTAACACTACCGTCCACAATGGAATATTACTCACTTTACCATTAGACCCACATATGATCAACTTTTTTCGGGAATGCTCCTTCTGAACTATATTTATCTTTGTCTCTCATCAAAAACATTGGTTTGTTCCCGTAGACCTCAAAATTTTAAAATTCATACTTACTCCATCTTTCCACGAGTAAACTTTCCCATCACAAATGAAATATTTCAACAGTTCTGACACATCAGTGTCAACCAACTCTGAACAGGCTGTACGCACTTTTGCACCTCTTCCTCTGAACCATGGTTTCATTGGCACTTGAATAAATTGCACTGGCGTATCCTGTTTTAAACAGTCTGTCTTTGCAGTGCCTTTCATAAACTCCCAACAGTATGACTGTGTGCCCAACTACATTAGGACAGGACGGTAGCACAGTGGTTAGCGCAGTTGCTTCACAACTCTCAGGGTCACAGGTTCGATTCCAAGCTTGGGTCACTATCTGTGCGGAGTCTGCATGTTCTCCCCGTGTTTGCGTGGGTTTCCTCCGGGTGCTCCGGTTTCCTCCCACAGTCCAAAGATGTGCAGGTTAGGTGGATTGACCATTCTAAATTGCCCTTTGCGTCCCAAAAACTTAGGTGGGATTATAGGGTGGAGGTGTGGCCTTAGCTAGGATGCTCTTACCAAGGGCCGGTGCGGACTTGATGGGCCGAATGGCTTCCTTCTGCACTGTAAATTCTATGATAATGAAAACATTGACGTTTTCTTATCTCTCTTCCACTCATAAGTTGCCCTTTTAACTCTTTAATATCTCTAAGTATACCTCATTTGCCTTGACCACCTGCCGATTTTACAATTCCCCAGTTATTATCCTTCACTGACTGAAAATGATATCGAACCCCAAACCATGATTTAGGAATAATCCTACGCTTTTCATGTATGGAATGATCTGCCTGGAATCTAACCAGAACAATACTGTTCTCTGTACCTCAGTCGACATGATGATAAATCTAAATCAAATCTAATTCAAAATGATTTGCTGCCCGTCGAGCAGTGTTAACCCCACATGCTTTCATACAACTAGAGGAAGTGAATCCTTAAATGCCTCCAGAATAATCATTTCCCCCAGTACGTCCTAATTTAGGTACATTTTTAATGCTCTTTCCGCTTATAAAATTATTTTGTTTGCTTATTTCAACTTATATATTCACCTGACCTGCTTCTTTCCCTACATTTATTAATGTTTCTCGAAAGGTACGAGTTCGTATGCAGTTAAAATAGCTTTTTTAGCTCATTTTAATCCCCCTCTGACAGTGATGCAAACACTTATTCAGCTCGACCTACTAATTTTGATGGAAGCAACAGTACCACAAGATACCTAACAGTTTACCGTGCGGTATGGGCGATAGCTCAATATCTCCCTTTTAAAGAACATCAAAATCAGGAACATTCCTGAGGCCAAAATAATCTGAAAGAAGAATCGAGAGCAGGATACAAATGGTAAAATGTTGCAAAATTCTTCAGTGCAGAGGAGCTTTGACTGTTCTAACACACGGATCACAAAATAGTAGTGTGCAGGTACAGCAAGAGATTGGGAAAGATAATGAAAGGTACAGGTAATTACAAGGGGAGTAGAATATACAATTAAGAAAGTTTGGCAAAATTGTATGAAGTGTTAGTACGACCACATCTGGAGTGGTGCATGCAGTTTTTGTCCCCTTATTTGAGAAAGGGGAAATAGCCCAGAAATAGATCAAAGAAGATTCATTTGACTGATTCCTCAGGTGAGGCTGTTATCTTATGAGGCACAGTGGGATAGGCTGGCCATAGTAGAATTCTGAAGAATTAATGGTGATCTCAGATGAAACATGTAAGATGCTGAGGGAATTGATAAGATGAATTCAAAGAGAGTTTTCCTCTTATGTAAGAGTTTAGAATTAGGGGACCAAGTTAAAAAACCAATGGTCTCTCATTTAAAATGGAGATATGCAGAGTTTATTATTCTCTCTCAGAGTGTTGTTGGGCTGTAGAATTCTCCTCCATTGATAATTCCACAGGATGGCAAAATTCTTTTTTTAAGACGGTGTTAAATAACTTGTTGATAGACAATAGGGTCAAAACGTATCGAGGGTAAACAGGAAAGTGCAGTTGAGGCCACATCTGATCGGCCACTATTGTCAATGGTGAAGCGGGTTCTATGTGTCGAATGGTTTACACCTGCTTCTAATTTATATGTTTGCATGTTCATAGGTTCGAACGATACTCTTTAACTGCTGCATCCCGGTGTAAAATTTAATACATAGAAATGTTAAAGGCCCTTGGTCTGTGTCAGTACTTTGAGAAGGAGAGGATACAATTTTGTGGAGGAGGTGCTTTTTATCCCTGGTAAGTAGTTTATACTTTCATTTGTCTATTTATTTATTTAATTATTTTTTATTTCGTTTTTTGGAATTGTAGTTGTATAAGTTAACTTCAGGTTTAAGACATGGCAGGAGATCCCAGACCCGTGTCATGCTCTTCGTGTGCGATGTGAGAGCTCAGGGACATGTCCACTGATCCTGGCTCCTTCACGTGCAAGAAGCGTGTCCAGCTCCTGTTAGACTGCTTGACGGCTTTGGAGCTGCAGATGGACTCACTTTGCAGCATCCGTGATTCTGAGGACGTTTAGTGAGTTGGTCACACAGCAGGTGAAAATTATTGAGCGAGATAGCAAATGGGTGACCAAAAGACAGAGCAAGAGTAGGAAGGCAGTGCAGGTGTCCCCTGCGGTCATCTCCCTGCAAAACAGATATACCGCTTTGGATACTGTTGGGGGAGATGGTTCACCAGGGGAAGGCAGCATCAGCCAGGTTCAAGGCACCGTGGCTGGCTCTGCTGCACAGGAGGACAGGAAGAAGAATGGCAGGGCGATGGTGGTAGGGGACTCAATCATAAGGGGAATCGACAGGCGGTTCTGCGGACGCAATCGAGGCTCCAGGATGGTATGTTGCCTCCCTGGTGCAAGGGCCAAGGATGTCTCGGAGCAGCTGCAGGACATCCTGGGGGGGGGGGGAGTGTGAACAGCCAGCTGTCATGGTACACATAGGCATCAAAGATGTAGGTAAAAGACGGGATGAGGTCCTACAAGCTGAATTCAGGGAGTTAGGAGTTAAACTAAAAAGTAGGACCTCAAAGGTAGTAATCTCAGGGTTGCTACCAGTGCCACGAGCTAGTCAGAGTAGAAATATCAGGATGGATAGGATGAATGTGTGGCTCAAGAGATGGTGCAACAGGGAGGGATTCAAATTCCTGGGGCATTGGAACTGGTACTGGGGGAGGTGAGACCAGTACAAACCGGACGGTCTGCACCTTGGCAGGACTGGAACCAATGTCCTGCAAGGGGGGGGGGGGGGGGGGGGGGGGGGGGGTTTTAGCTGGAAAGTGTGAAAAGGGAGGTGGCCAATGCAGGATTGAGGGTGTTGTACCTAAATGCATGCAGTATACGCAACAAGGTAAATGAGCTTGTTGTGCACATTGAAATTGGCCGGTACGATGTTGTGGGCATCACAGAGACATGGCTGCATGGGGATCAGGGCTGGTATCTAAATATCCAAGGATATATGTCCTATTGAAAGGGCAGGCAGATGGGCAAAGGGGCGTGGTTGCATTGTCAGTAAGGAATGAAGTTAAGTCGATAGCAAGGAGCGATATAGGATCAGAGAGTACAGAAGTTCTGTGGGTAGAGCTGAGGAATCACAAAGGTAAAAAGACCCTGATGGGAGTTATGTACAGGCCCCCTAGCAGTAGTCAGGATGTGGGGCAGAAAATAATCAGAAGATAGAAAAGGCATGTAAAAAAGGCAATATTATAATAATCATGGGGGGCTTTAATATGCAGGTGGACTGTGAAAATTAGGTTGGTCGTGGATCCCAAGAAATGGAATTTGTGGAATGTCTAAGAGATGTTTTTTTGGAGCAGTTTGTGACAGAGCCGACTAGGGAACAGGCAATTCTGGATTTGGTGATGTGTAATGAGGCAGACTTGGTTAGTGAACTTAAGGTAAAGGAACCCTTCGGGAGCAGTGACGACAATATGAAAGAATTTACTCTTCAGTTTGAGAGGGAGAAGCTGTAATCAGATTTAACGGTATTACAATTAAATAAGGGTAACTACAAAGACATGAGGGAGGAGCTGGCCAGAGTTGATTGGAAATGGAGCCTAGCAGGGAAGACAGTGGAACAGCAATGGCAGGAGTTTTTGGAGGTTATTAGGGAGGCACAGCAGAAATTCATCTCAAGGAGGAGGAAACATGCTGAGGAGAGGACAAGGCAGCCATGGTTGATGAGGGATGTCAAGGACAGCATAAAGGCTAAAGAGAAAGCATGCAAAGTGGCGAGGATAAGTGGAAAACCAGAGGATTGGGGAGCCTTTAAAAGTGAGCAGAGGACAACTAAAAAAGCAATAAGGGGGGGAGAAATGAAAATTGCTTATTGTCACAAGTAGGTTTCAAATGAAGTTACTGTGAAACGCCCCTAGTCACCACATTCTGGTGCCTGTTTGGGGAGGCTGATACGGGAATTGAACCATGCTGTTAGCCTGCCTTGGTCTGCTTTAAAAACCAGTGATTTAGCCCAGTGTGCTAGAAGTATGTGTGCAAGTTAGCTAGTAATATAAAGGAAGATAGGAAGATATTTTTTCAATATATAACAGGTAAGGGAGAGGTAAAAATAGACTTTGGACCACTAGAAAATATGGCTGGAGAAGTAATAATAGGAAACAAAGAAATGGCAATGAACTGAATAGTTAATTTGCATCAGTCTTCAAGGTGGACAACACCAGTGGGATGCCAGAGCTCCAGGAGAACCAGGGGGCAGAGGTGAGTGCAGCGACCAGTACTAAGGAGAAGATTCTGGGGAAACTGAAAGGTCTGAAGGTGGATAAGTCACCTGGAATGAATGGACTACACCCCAGGGTCCTTAAAGAGATAGCGGAGGAAATTGTGGAGGCATTAGTGATAATCTCTCATGAATCACTGGAGGCAGGAAGGGTCCCAGAGGACTGGAAGGTGGCTAATGTAACACCCCTGTTTAAGAAGGGAGGGAGGCAGAAGACGGGAAAATATAGGCCGGTTAGCCTGACTTTGGTCATTGGTAAGATTTTAGAGTCTGTTATTGAAGATGAGATCGCAAAGCACTTGAAAGTGCATGGGTAAAGTAGGACTGAGTCAGCACAGCTTTGTCAGAGGGAGGTCGTGTCTGAGAAATCTTTTAGAGTTGTTTGAGGAGGTAACAAGCACGTTAGGCGAAGGAGAAACAGTGGATGTGATTTATTTAGATTTCCAGAAGGCCTTTGACAAGGCGGCACGTAGGAGACTGTTAAAAGAGCTCATGGTGTTCAGGGTAAGATCCTGGCATGAATAGAGGATTGGCTGACTGGCAGAAGGCAGAGGGTGGGGATAGAGGGGTATTTTTCAGGATGGCAAGTGGTGTGCTTCAGGAGTCTGTGCTGGAACCACAACTTTTTACATACATTAATGATCTGGAAGAAGGTACTGAAGGCACTGTTGCTAATTTTGCCGATGAAACAAAGATCTGTAGAGGGACAGGTAGTATTGGGGAAGCAAGGGGGCTGCAGAAGGACTTGGATAAGCTAGGAGAGTGGGTAATGAAGTGGCAAATGAAATGTAATGTGGAAAAGTGTGAGGTTATGACGTATGGAAGGAGGAATTTAGGCATAGAAAATTTTCTAAATGGGAAATGCTTCGGAAAGCAGAAGCACAAAGAGACTTAGGAGTCCTTGTTCACGATTCTCTTAAGGTTAATGTTAAGGTTAATGGCAGGTTTAGTCAGCAGTTAAGAAGGCAAATGCAATGTTAGCATTCATGTCAAGAGGGTCAGAATATAAGACTAGGGAAGTACTTCTGAGGCTGTAAAAGGCTCTGGTCAGACCCCATTTGGAGTATTGTGAGAAGTTTTGGGCCTCGTATCTAAGGAAGGATGTGCTGGCCCTGGGAAGGGTCCAGAGGAGGTTCACAAGAATGATCCCTGGAATGAAGAACTTGTCCTATGAGGAACGTTTGAGGATTCTGGGTCTGTACTCGTTAGAGTTTAGAATTGCAACTTACAAGATACTGAGAGGCCTGGATAGAGTGGACGTAGAGAGGGTGTTTCCACTTGTAGGAAAAACTAGAACCAGAGGACACCATCTCAGAATAAAGGGACGATCCTTTAAAACAGAGATGAGGAGAAATTTCTTCAGCCAGAGGGTGGTGAATCTGTGGAACTCTTTGCCGCAGAAGGCTGTGGAGGCCAATTCACTGAGTGTCTTTAAGACAGAGATAGATAGGTTCTTGATTAATAAGGGGATCAGGGGTTATGGGGAGAAGGTAGGAGAATGGGGATGAGAAAATATCAGCCATGATTGAATGGCGGAGCAGACTCGATGGGCCAAGTGGCCTAATTCTGCTCCTATCTCTGATAGTCTTATGGTCTTATGGACTACAGCTCTGCATTCGCCATAATAGATATCATAGAATTTACAGTGCAGAAGGAGGCCATTCGACCCATCGAATGCCAGCCAAGCTCAAATCAAAGCTCCAAAACGTAGAACTTGGCTCCTCCCTCTAAAACTGGATCCTCGACTTCCTAATTCATAGACCATGATCAGTAACGATAAACAACAAGACCTCCTCCATGAAAGTTGTCTGAGCTGGCTTAGCTCAGTGGGCGAGATAGCTGGTTTGTGATGTAGAACAAGGCCAGAGGCGCCGGTTCAATTCCCGTGCCAGCTGAGAATTCTGAATTTGTCTTCTGTGCACAGGTGCTGGAATGTGGCGACTAGGGACTTTTCACAGTAACTTCATTGCAGTGTTAATATAAGCCTACTTGTGATAATTCATTTTGGCACACAGTTGTGAGTGTGTATAGGCAGTGTAGTAGGGGGCTATGTGCACAGGCAGCCTTGCGGAGCCCCTGTATAAATAAATAAATATGCTTTATTATTGTCACAAGTAGGCTTACTTTAACACTGCAATGAAGTTAATGTGAATATTCCCTAGTTGCCACACTCCGGCGCCTGTTCGGGTACACTGAGGAAGAATTCATAATGCCCAATTCACCTAACAAGCACGCCTTTTGGGATTTTTGGGAGGAAACCAGCGCAGGCAGGGGGAGAAGGTGCAGACTCCGTACAGACAGAGACCCAAACCAGGAGTCGAAAACGGGACCCTGATGTTGTGAAGCAACAGTGTTAGCCACTGTGTTAACGTGCCTCCCCTGGTATGGCAACTGCTCGGCTCAAGAATGTAAGAAACTACAGAGAGTCGTGAACACAGCCCAGTCCATCACGCGAACCCACCACCCATCCATTGACTCTATCTATATCTCCCGCTGCCTTGGGAAAGCGGGCAGCATAATCAAAGACCCCACCCAACTGGGTCATTCACTCTTCCAACTTCTTCCATCGGGAAGGAGATACAAAAGTCTGAGAACACGCACTAATTAATTTAAAAACAGCTATATGCCTGAAATATGCTCTTATGCACTGATCTAATCTCTTCACACATCTCTACGGAGTACTCTTACGCTGTTGTGTGCTTCACCAATGTCTGTGTCTGTGTATTTACAGTGTGTATTTATGTATGCCCTCTGTTTTTTTTAATGTATGGAATGATCTGCCTGGACTGGACGCAAAACAATGCTTTTCATTGTACCTTGTTGCACGTGATAACACAACATATCCAAATCCAAATTTAGTGTTTGTGTGAGAGGAAGCGTAAGCCTACAGTTAGATTCATGCCAGGCAAAAGTGTTTGCTTCGGGGGTTTTTTTTTGGTTTTAGATAAAGTAGTGCTTCTTGTGTACATTGGGAGGTTATCATGACAGTCAAATAAGTTGTGGAGAAGCAGAAGTTGTTGCTCAGCAACCGGGAATATCTTTGGGGGAAGAGGTCTTTGTGAGTTCAGCATTTAGAATGATATTATGTGGTTGGAGAGTGAGCTGGAGAGTGAGCATTTTGCAGGTCTGCCAGAAGAAAAGCTGACCGGGATAAAGGTGCTGCAAGAAGGTATACTTCTCAAAGAACCAAATAAACTCCAGTCACACAGAGGAATGAGGAAATTAAATGAAATGAAAATCGCTTATTGTCACGAGTAGGCTTCAATGAAGTTACTGTGAAAAGCCCCTAGTCGCCACATTCCGGCGCCTGTCCGGGGAGGCTGGTACAGATAGAAAGACTGTCTTAAGAAGACTACATTTAAAGAAAAAGAGACCAGGGCAGCATGGTGGCACAGTGGGTTATCCCTGCTGCCTCACGCGCTGAGGTCCCAGGTTCGCTCTGGGTCTCTGTCCGTGTGGAGTTTGCACATTCTCCCCGTGTTTGAGTGGGTTTCACCTCCACAACCCAAAAGATGTGCAGGCGAGGTGGATTGGCCATGCTAAATTGCCGCTTAATAGGAAAAAATGAATTGGGTACTCTAAATTTAAAAAAAGAAAAAGAGACCAAGAAGTTGAACAAGGTGATGTTCAGGAAAATTCAAGGGAAAAGCAGATAAAGTGTTCCGTGTTGTTGAGGAGATAACCAGATTGAAAGAAGGAAAGCAGAAATCGAGATAATTCTAACTTTTGTTGCCATCTTAATACAGTCCGGCAATTGAAAGTTATAGCAATGGTGAAGTGTGTAAATAAAAACAAGGGAATACTTAAGGGAGAGGTGCAAAACCTAAAAGCCATCCTTCCAGAAAGGGGTGGGGTGGTGGCACAGTGGTTCACACTGCTACTTCATGACTCTGAAAAACAAGGTTCGATTCCGGCCCCGGATCATTGTCTGTGTGGAATCATAGAATCATAGAATTTACAGTGCAGAGGATGACCATTCGGCCTTTGGAAAAGCACCCTACTTAAACCCAATCTCCAGTAACCCCACCTAGCCTTTTTGGACACTAAGGGCAATTTAGCATGACCAATCCACCTAACCTGCACATCTTTGGACTGTGGGAGGACAGTGACCCAAGCCGCAAATCAGACCTGGACCCTGGAGCGTGAATCAACAGTGCTAACCATTATGCTACAGTGCCGGCAACATTTTTAGATTTATTTTTTCCTTTTTAACCCTGATTTGGCTGCATACGCCCCCGCTCCTCCCCGCTGCTCCCCACTCACCCCGCTGCTCCACATGACAAAGGAATAATGGAAATCAAATAAACAATTGTTTATGAAGGCACAAGTAATACAATGCAAGCTATCACAACTTAGGGAATAATAAAAAACCTTCTCAGAGTTTAGTGCCACAATTCAGTTATAATCATTTATGCAGGTTGCATATTCTCCTGTGTCTGTGTGGGTCTCACCCCCACACAGCAAAGATGTGTAGAGTAGGTTGATTGGCCACACAAAATTGTCCCTTAATTGGAAAAATTTAATGAAAATAAAATGAATCCTTATGGAAGCAGCTTGAGGGAAAGCATTATTTAAAAGAAGATTTTAAATTGCTTGTTTCTGAAAACAGAATTTGAAATTAATCATCTGGAAACCGAGGTTCATTGAGTCAAGGGGTCGGGATCGCCATTGCCTGACGCTGAAATTGTATTCGGTGATCAGGCGGAGATCCCAGTTTTCGCCCTAATCGGGGCTGGCGCCATTATTCAGATGCTCCGCCCCCTCCATTGGCATCATCTAGGAATGGACCGAAAGTCTTTGCAACAGAGCCAGCATGTCGCTTTGAGCACCCCCCCCCCCCCCCACCCGCCCGATGCTCCGCCCCCGATGGGCTGAAATTACGACTTCCCGGGTCGCGTGTGGTGTGACTTTTCGTATTCCAACGTGGCGGCTGTGGAGTATAAGACCATAAGATCAAAAGACATAGGAGCAGAATGAGGCCACTCGAACCATTGAGTCTGCTGCGCCATTCAATCATGGCTGGTATTTTTCTCATCGTAATTCTCCTGCCTTCTCTGTATAACCCCTGATCCCGTTATTAATTAAGGACCTATCTATCTCTGACTTAAAGACACTCAGTGGTTTGGCCTCCACAGCCTTCTGCAACAAAGTGTTCCACCGATTCACCACCCTCGGGCTGAAGAAATTCCTCCTCACCTCTGTTTTAAAGGATTGTCCCTTTAGTCTGAGACTGTGTCCTCTGCTAGTTTTTTGTACAGGTGGAAACATCTTCTCCATGTCCACTCTATCCAGGCCTCTTAGTATCCTGTAATTTTCAATAAGATCGCCCCTCCTCCTTCTAAACTCCAACGAGTACAGAACCAGAGACCTCAACCGCTCCTCCTCCAGAAAGCTCTTCATTCCCGTGGTCATTCTTGTGAACCTCCTCTGGACCCTTTCCAAGGTCAGCACATCCTTCCTTAGATACGGGGCCCAAAACTGTTCACAATATGTCAAATGGGGTCTGACCAAAGCCTTTATAGCCTCAGAAAGAACATCCCTGGCCTTGTATTCTAGCCCTCTCGACATGAATGTGAACATTGCATTTGCCTTCCTAACTGCCGACTGACCCTACACGTTAACCTTAAGAAAATCGTGAACAAGGACTCCCAAATCCCTTTGTGGTTCTGATTTCCAAAGCATGTCCCCATTTACAAAATATTCTTTGCCTCCATTTCTCCTTCGAAAGTGCATAACCACACAGTTTAACACATTGTACTCCATCTGCCACTTCTTTGCCCACTTTCCTAACTTGCCCAAGTACTACTGCAGCCCGCCTACCTCCTCAATACTAGCTGTCACTCTTGAGATCTTTGTCCAGTGGCCGCGACAATCCGGGAAGGTGCCGTACTGCTGGCATGGGGGGGGGGGGGGGGGTGGCTTTGGAGAAGGCAGCGATGATTGGTGGGGGTGGTCCGGGGTGGTGAGGGGGGTCAAGGGGGCATTATTTGGACCGCTGACTCCGAGGGTGGCCGGCGCCATGCTGTATGGCGTGCGCATACGTGGCATTGGCATTTCTCTGGCTGTTTACGCCAGGAACGCTGGAAATTATACCCGGCGCTGCTGCTATACCCCCACCGGATGGAGCAGCGGTGCACAGGCGGTGTAGACCTTTTCACTGTAAAACTGGAGACTTCCTGCGGCCAAAGCCTCAAAATCGGACAATCCAGTCCAAGGTGCCTCATGGTATAAGAATCGCATGGGTATATTTTCTGGCGAAATATGGGAAATTGACTCAGGTTCTAAGTGGAGTTTGTCTGACCAGACAAGCCTTTGTATTTAAAGGGACTGTGTGTTATTGAGACCATTATAGCCTACGAGATGCACTGCAAACGGTGTTAACCTTAAAACTCTGTACATTTGTGACTGTTTTTTATTTTTTTTGTTGTTAACACTAATTAGCTGTGCTCTGTCTCTTTCCCCTTCACATTTTCGAAGTAGAGTTAACATTAGTGTTTTTTAGCCTGGTTTTCATTCTGGTATTTTCCCGTCCAGTTATGTACCAACTGGGATTGTAACAAGAGGGGCTGGTTTAGCACAGGGCTAAATCGCTGGCTTTGAAAGCAGACCAAAGCAAGCCAGCAGCACGGTTCAATTCCCGTACCAGCCTCCCCGAACAGGCGCCGGAATGTGGTGACTAGGGGCTTTTCACAGTAACTTCATTTGAAGCCTACTTGTGACAATAAGTGATTTTCATTTCATTTCAGATGTCAAAAGTAGTCATTGCAAGGCATTTTAATGGTGTGAATGTTACTTGCCACTTATCAACTCAAGCGGACATGTTGTCCCACTCTTGCTGCATAAGGGCATGGACTGTTTCAGTATCTGAGGTGTCGTGAATGGTGCTGAACATTGTAGAATCATGAGCGAGCATCCCCACTTCTGATCTTATGATTGGGGGAAAATTATTGAGGTGGCTGGTTGGCAGAGAGGAAACAAAGAGTAGGGATTAATAGGTGCTTTCAAATTTCAGGCAGTAACTAGTGAGGTACCACAGGGATCAGTGCTGGGACCCCAGGTGTTCACAATATATATTAATAATTTGGATGAGGGAACAAAATGTAACATCTGAAAGTTAGCAGATGATACCAAATTAAGTGGAAGGGTGAATTGTGACGAGGATGCAGGGATTCTACAGCATGATCTGGACAGGTTGGGTGAGTGGGAAAATCAATGGCAGATGCAGTATAATTTGGAGAAGTATGAGGTTATTCACTTTGGAAGCAGCCCTATGAGGGGCTGTTCACGAGCATCCAGTACCTGCAGGTGCAGGTTGAGGAGTCCCAACTGTGTGCAGGAGCAGCAGCTGCTGCCGACCATACTTGCCACCCAGACCAACCCCACATAGGTGGTGGCCGCAGTGGAAGCCTTCGAGTGATGTATTTGGCTGTGGATCAGCATGTCCATGGCCTGGAGCCACCTGTACAGAGAGTGGCTGAGGCCCAGGAACAGGATGGCCCTCTCAAAGCATAGCCATGTGCCAGCGCAATGTGGACGTTGCTATATAGCTCCTGAGTGTGGTCCAATCATAGCGGGCCATGGCTGAGAGCATCAGCAGCATAGTCCAGGTGCTGGTGGACGAGGCACAGATGCAGAGGGGTGTGATCCAGTCACTGGCTGATGTGGCGCAGTCCCAGAAGGAGGTGGTCCACCCCCTGTGCTGCACAACACAGAATCTAGTTTTGACAGCAGTGTCCTCCAGGATTGGCAGTGCCAGGTGAAGGGGAGCCGCAGAGAATGTCTCCCATCGCAACCACATCCCATGAAGTAGCCCAGGCGCCACCGGGCACCCTGTGGGAGAAAGGGGAGGTGATGATGCCCATGCCGGGGATTCCCACAGCTCATTGGACACGCCCCTCCTGTCCCTGGTGCAGCTGATGGGCACCACGGTAGCATAGTGGTTAGCACTATGGCTTCACAGCGGCAGGGTCCTAGGTTCAATTCCCGCTTGAGTCACTGTCTGTGCAGAATCTGCTCGTTCTCCCTGTGTCTGCGTGGGTTGCCTCTGGGTGCTCCGGTTTCCTCCCACAGTCCAAAGATGTGCAGGTTAGGTGGATAGGTCGTGCTAAATTGCCCTTGGGTTAGATGGGGTTGCAGGGTTACAGGGACAGGGTGGAGATGTGGGGTTAAGTAGGGTGCTCTTTCCAAGAGCCGGTGCAGACCCGATGGGCTGAATGGCCTCCTTCTGCACTGCAAACTCTATGATTCTGTGACCTGGGACAGCCAAACAGCACCCCGCCCCATCCAGGTCCGCTCGCCCCAGAAGATGCCCACCAAAGTTGACCCAGGTCACATTGCAGGAATCACAGCAGGCCTCCTCCACTCCCGATGTGCCGTGTGGGCATCGACCTAGGCATAGTGTAAGGGCCCATAAACCCAAGAAAATAGACACTAGTTAATTTGACATGGATGCAGGGTGCAGTTTAATAATAAGAGCTAGTGCACGTATCTGTGTATATGTTTTCACATTAAACACCAGTGCACGAGGTTACAACCTGCCTCAGTGCTCTGTCAGAAAGCTGTGAGGGGTAGGCTGGTCTGGCTGCCTGCAGAGATGACGTGGTTGTGGGGAGGGGGGGGGGGGGGGGGCGGAGGGGAATGGCTGGACGTTGGGGGGGGGGGCGGAGGGGAATGGCTGGACGTTGTGGGTGGGTTTGGCTCAGGGACGGCAGTTCAGCCCAGCGGTCACCATTCCGGTATCTCACACCCATCATCCCCACCCCCACTGTCCCAACCTCTGGCACTCCAGGGATTCGATGTGGTCCTGCGATGGAATGGTAAGCTCGCATGGAGGGATCCTCTAGATGGACAGTGAGAAATGGTACCATGGACAGGAGTCAAATATTGTCAAATATGGGTTGTCATCATCCTCCATCCATGGACCAGGCCTACTATTACTGCCAACCCAGGCCGCCTCCCATGGTGCAGCAGGTATGTAGCATGGTGGAGATTTGAGGCTGGGGGGGGGGGCAGGTGGTTGTCGGTCGTGGAGGTGTGGAGACGGTGGGGGTGGGGTGCGGTATCCATGCCCCTGGACAGTTCCCCCTCAGTTGGTGAACCCAGGAGTGATCAGAGTGTTCCCTGTTCGTTGGCTCTGGCGCACAAGCTGTGCGGCTTCTCATGCTTGCCTAGGCCCCATGCACTGCCTATCCTTGCCCTCCCCATATTCTCCTCATTAGGCGAGGACTGGTGTTCACCCTCCTCTTCCAGCAGGTGCGATGACGTGGAGGACACAACAGGCTGTCATGATGAGGGCAACCCTCCTGGCATTATACTGGACAGCCCCTCCAGAATGGTCCAGGCACCTGAACTGCTTCTTCAGGATGCTGAAGTTCCTGTTTACTGCATCGACTTTGTTCTAGAGGCTCTCCACGTCAGTCTGTGGCCTCCGGATAGGCGTCATGAACCGTGACTGCCTTGACTGCAGCGGGTAACCTGTCGTCCAGGAGCCAAATTTCCATCCAGATGATGCACCACAAGAAAGTCAGGAATCCACGAGTGTGCCAGGAGGAAGGTATCATACACGCTGCCCGGACTTCAAGTGCAGATGTGCCTGATTCCTAGCTGATGTTCACACACTAGCCCAACGTTCATTGAATGGAACGCCTTTTGGTTTGTGAAGAGCGGTCTGTCATCGGCATGTGCTCCTCGGGCGACATGCATCCCGTTGACCACCCCCTGGACCCGGTGTCTCGGCAATGATGGTGAACTCCGCTTCCTGGGCTTCCTGGTGGGCTTGGTGCAGATTGAAATGGATGCGTTTTGCCGACTGGCACATAGAGCCTCTCTGAAGAACCAGGGCCTAAAGTGAGTAGTCATTGGAGTGAGCAGCAACGCCCCACCCCACGTCCGCCAACCCAGCTAGTGTTAGGACCGATAGCCCACAGGGCTGTCTCTCCGTGTCCTACCTTCGGTCCCTCCCTTCTCAACCTTGGAGCTCCATTCTCATTTGTTTTTAAATTTAGAGTAGCCAATTATTTATTTTTTTCCAGTTAAGGGGCAATTTTGCGTGGCTAATCCACTTAACCAGGGCACCTTCGGGTTGTGGGGGTGAAACCCACGCAGACATGGGGAGAATGTACAAACTCCACACAGCAGTGACCCAGGGCTGGGATTTGAATCCGGGTCCTTAGCGCCCTGATTCTCAATTTTTCATCGCACAAGTGAACCTCGCCATTGGGAATTCATCACTGTTGGCCTCAGAGAATACTGGGCAATGCCTGCTAATTGTATGTGTGGTGAATCACAGTAGCGTAATTCACACTGTTATTACAAAGCTTGCCAGTTCATCTTGACGCATGCAGGCTCCGATGTTAGATTATTAAAACCACTGTTCACTTCCAACCACGGGTCGTGTGAATTGATGGTCACATCAATTTAATAATCTTAGGAAACAAGAAGAAATCGATAAGAAGAAATCGAAGACACAACTCAAAGAAACAACTATGGAATCAGCCCTCAAACCTGACCGACTAGAACTCGACCTGCAGGCTGCAGAGACAAGAGAAATCTTCCAGCACTGGCTCAGATGTTTTAAGGCCTACCTGGCTGAATCAAGCACTGCCGAAACTACAGAGGAGCAGAAACTCAGCCTACTGCACGCAAGGGTGAGCCACCGTATATCTTCTCAACTAAATGGTACCAACCCGTATACGGGGGCCCTAGCCATGCTAGATCGAATGTACGTGAGGCCCATCAACGAGGTCTACGCGCGCCATGTTTTTACGACCCGCCGCCAGCGCCCCGCGCAGTCGTTAGAAGAATTCCTATGGGAGTTAAAAATATTAGCTTGGTACTGTAATTGCCAGGCTGTATCAGCCGAACAGCACATGGAACTTGCCGTTAGAGACGTGTACATGGCAGGCCTCAGATCGAACTATGTGCTCCAGCGGCTGTTAGAGAAAGGGGCCCAGAACTTAGAGGACATGGTAGATCTAGCTACCACTATGGAGGTCTCATTCCGCAGCCTCACCTCGTTCCCCGTGGACCAAGCAGCCCCATCCTGGGACCCCGACCAGCGACTGCCCTCAGGCCTGCGCCACACGGCCACCAAGCCATCACGCAGCTCCAGTGTGCCACTTTTGCGGGCAGCCCCAGCACCCATGGCAGTACTGCCCGACCTGCAGCAGCTGCGGTCGCAAGGGACACTATGCCCGAGTCAGCCTGGCAAAACAGGCCTCCTCTCCTAACTCCCCCGCAGCCCAGAGCACTCGTTCTCAGAATCCACAGGCCCGCAGGCCCCGAAATGCTGCGGCCTGTACTCCGACTCCGCCCCCAAATGACACGTGCGGCTCATGGGGGCCGTCATCTTGGGCGCTATCATAGAATTTTTCATAGAATTTACAGTGCAGAAGGAGGCCATTCGGCCCATCGAGTTTGCACCAGCTCTTGGAAAGAGCCCCCTACCCAAGGTCAACACCTCCACCCTATCCCCATAACCCAGTAACCCCACCCAACACTAAGGGCAATTTTGGACACTAAGGACAATTTATCATGGCCAATCTACCTAACCTGCACATCTTTGGACTGTGGGAGGAAACCGGAGCACCCGGAGGAAACCCACGCACACACGGGGAGGATGTGCAGACTCCACACAGACAGTGACCCAGCCGGGAATCGAACCTGGGACTCTGGAGCTGTGAAGCAATTGTGCTATCCACAAAGCTACCATGCTGCCCATCTTCCTCGCCGCCCGCCACGTGCGATCCACGGAGGCGGCCATCTTCTTTCAACTCAGAAATTCGACTAGAAGATTACGAACTCCGAGGGCAGTCATCACGGGGCCTCTCCAGCACAGCTGATCGAGCCGCCGACTACCCACAACTAAGCGCAGTGACACTGGACCAGTCGCGTCCAAAGCACCTCTGAAATTCTATGATGACTGTTCAGATCAACGGATACAGTACACTGTGCCTCTTCGACTCCGGGAGCACCGAGAGCTTTGTACACCCAGAACTGGTAAGACGCTGTTCGCTCCCTATTTTCCCTGCACGGCAAACTATCTCCCTCGCTTCGGGCTCACACTCTGTTCACCTCCAAGGGCGCACTGTCGCGACCCTAACGATCCAGGGCACTAGCTACTCAAACTTCCAGCTGTATGTGCTCGCTGAACTCTGCGCCCCACTCCTAATGGGACTCCAGTGCATCCTGAAAAGCCTCACACTTAGCTTCGGCGGGCCCTTGCCCCCACTCACTATTTGCAGCTTTGCCACTCTAAAAATCGACCCCCCCTCCACTCTTTGCCAATCTCACGCCGGACTGCAAACCCGTTGCCACTCGCAGCAGGCGGTACAGCCAGCAGGACAGGGTGTTTATAAGAGTCTTCTGTCTCCATCCACCCCGACCCCACAACCCACCTTGTGCCCACCTTTCACTACTCTCCCTCACCCTGACAGAAGCCTCCCACCGGCCAGCAGCTCAACTGAAAGGAAACTAGGCGATGTTGCACATTGTCCGTACCCCTCTCCCTCAGCATCCACAAAGTCAGTTTCACGATTTTTAAAAGCTCAAGTGAACGCTGGCATCGGGAACTCAACAAATCGGAGGTGAAGAATCACAGAGCCCCGGATAGTACTGGTTCAGGCCTGCTAATGAGATTTAAATGGTGTTTACTGTAAGTGCTTTCTGCACTGTATTGTCACTACTGTCGGGGTGATGGAGAATTGCAATTTGGCGTCAATTCGGCACCCGCCATGATTTTGGCGGCGGAACCTGTTCTCCACTCAATCGTGTTTCCCGATTTCGGCATCAGCCAATGGAAAATCCCACCCTCAGTGCTGTATTAATGATATAAAATTACTCATTAGGGGGTTCTGCAAACATATTTTGGATCAAGAACATGCAAATATGAAACTTGAAGAGCTGTTTGTGTTTGCTTTGTCCATCACAAAAGTGAAACTAAAACTGGGTCACATGACACGCTTCATAACTGGTGAGTCTATACTACAATCTCTGAAAGGCACATCATAAAATATCCTGCCCCAGATGCTAAATAACCTGCTCCTCTTCCGATATTGCTACTTGTTCTGGAACCGAACACTATCCAAACGGTGCCAACAACAAATGATTTCCAACGATGAATCTAAAAGTCTGGAAAAACAGCGCTGCGTGGCTCCGGCTTTTCCGCCAGACCCAGAAATTTACTTCTGTGATATTACCTCCTGAGAATGTTTGTAAACTATAATTGTGTTGCCCGCGGCTCAAGTTTAGGATGTGTCATCATTCACGGGGTTATCAATAACTGAGGTATGTCTCTTTTTTTATCTTGTTTCAGGTGGAGATATCACCATCACAGACAAACCGGAGATGCTAAAGCAAATAGAATGTCCCTCCTTCCTTCAAACCTTGTGTGAAAGTCCGTGCCCTCCACTGGGGCCGTTACCACCCCCTGTTCCCCTCAGACTATGACTATATCCTGGGTTCGGATATTGTGTACTTTCCTCCGGAAATTCCTTTAATTCTCGAAACTCTTCTACACCTCAGCAACGAAAAGACCATCGTCTATTTCGCCTCCACGATGTACTACTAAAAGCCATGCATTACTCGGGGCCTGTCTCAGTATTTTGAAACTGAGCTTGTTTGCAGATACAAAGTCAAAGACGTCAACGTTTACAGAATGTTTCGCAAAACTCTGATGAGCTGATATGTCCTTAAATTACGGAAGGAGAAGATGGTTTATTATTCAAATGGATCATTCAGACGCTGAATATTTTCTTCAAAAAAATGTTTCCCTAAATACTTGTCATGGCTTGTGTGGTGAATTATAAACCTAGTAATTCACACTGTATTCTATTATATGTATTGTGTCCTTGTGGGCTCTGTATACGAGCCGTTGCGCGGCTCTGCCCATAGGGGGAGATGAGGAGTTTGTACTGGGCTCTACCCTTGACTCCGCCCATGGCTCCTCCCACTAACCGGAAGTATAAAGCTCTGAAGTCGTGAGCCTGCTGCCAGTTCATCTCGTCGCAGGCAGGCTCTGTTGTAAGATTATTAAAACCACTGTTCACTTCCAATCACGTGTCTTCTGAATTGATGGTCACATCAATTTAATAATCTTAGGAAACTTGAAGAAAACGACTATGGAATCAGCTCTCAAACCTGACCAACTAGAACTCGACCCGCAGGTTGCAGAGGCTCAGATGTTTCAAGGCCTACCTGGCTGAATCAACCACATCAGAAATTACAGAGGAGCAGAAACTCAGCCTACTGCACGCAAGGGTGAGCCACCGTATCTCTACTCAACTTAACAGTATTACCTCGTATACGGGGGCCCTAGCCATGCTAGATCGAATGTATGTGAGGCCCATCAACGAGGTCTACGCGCGCCACATTTTTACGACCCGCCGCCAGCGCCCCGCGGAGTCGTTCGATGAATTCCTGCGGGATTTAAAAGCTTTAGCTCGGGACTGTAATTACCAAACTGTATCAGCCAAACAGCATATGTGCACCTTGCTGTCAGAGATGTGTACGTGGCAGGGCTCAGGTCAAACTATGTCCACCAGCGGTTGCTTGACAAAGGGGCCCAGAACTTGGAGGACACTGTAGAATTGGCTACTACCATCGAGGACTCGTTCCGCAGCCTCACCTCGTTCCCCGCGGACCAAGTGACCCCATCCTGGGCCCCCAACCAGCGACTCCCCCAGGCCTGCGCCGCGTGGCCACCCACCCACTATGCAGCCCCAGTGTGCCATTTTTGCGGACAGCCCCAGCACCCATGGCAGTACTGCCCGGCCCGTAGCGCGACCTGCAGCAGCTGCGGTCGCAAAGGACACTATGCCCGGGTCTGCCTGGCGAAGAAACCCCCCTCTCCAAACTCTCCCGCAGCCCCGAGCACTCGCTTCCAAAACTCACAGGCCCGCAGGCCCCGAAATGCTGCGCCTGTACTCCGACTCCGCCCCCACCCGACACGTGCGACTCAAGGGGCCGCCATCTTGGCAACCCCCCTCCACGCGGCCGGCCACGTGCGACTCATGGGGTCGCCATCTTGGGCGCCATCTGCCTCGCCGCCCGCCACGTGCGATCTACGGGGGCGGCCATCTTGGGATCCATCCTCTTCAAACTCTGAAACTCACCTCGAAGACTACGAACTGATAGGGCAGTCATCACGGGGCCACTCCAGCACAGCTGATTGAGACGCCGACTACCCAAAACTCAGCGCGGTCACGTTGGACCAGTCGCATCCGAAACACCTCCACAACTCAATGATGACCGTTAAAATCAACGGGTACAGGACACCGTGCCTCTTTGACTCCGGGAGCACCGAGAGCTTTGTACAACCATATCTGGTAAGACGCTGTTCGCTCCCTATCTTCCCTGCACGGCAAACTATCTCCCTCGCTTCGGGCTCTCACTCTGTTCACCTCCAAGGGAGCACCGTCGCGACCCTAACGATCCACGGCACTAGCTACTCGAATTTCTAGCTATACGTACTCCCCGAACTCTGCGCCCCATTCTTACTGGGCCTCGACTTCCAGCGAAACCTCAAAAGCCTCACACTCAGCTTCGGGGGGCCCTTGCCCCCACTCACTATCTGCAGCCTCGCTACGTTAAAAATCGACCCCCCTCCACTCTTTGCCAATCTCACGCCGGACTGCAAACCGTAGCCACTCGCAGCAGGCGATACAGCCTGCAGGACAGGGTGTTTATCAGAAACGAGGTCCATAGGCTTCTACGTGAGGGGATCATAGAGGCCAGTAATAGCCCCTGGAGAGCTCAGGTGGTTGTCGTCAAGACCAGGGAAAAATTGCGAATGGTAGTGGACTATAGCCAAGCCATTAATCGGTTTACGCTCCTTGATGCTTACCCCCTCCCCAGGATTGCAGACATGGTGAATCAGATCGACGATTATCACGTCTTCTCCACGGTGGATCTGAAGCCTGCATACCACCAGCTTCCAATCCACCCAGAGGACCGCCACTACATGGCGTTCGAGGCCAACGGCCGCCTCTTCCACTTCCTCCGGGTTCCCTTTGGCATCACGAATGGGGTCTCGGTGTTCCAACGAGAAATGGACCGAATAGTGGACCAGTACGGGTTGCGGGCCACGTTTCCTTACTTGAACAACGTCACCATCTGCGGCCATGATCAGCAGGACCACTACGCTAACCTCCATCGATTTCTCCAGACTGCCCAGAAACTCAACCTCACGTGTAGCACGGAGAAATGCTTTTTCCGCACGACCAGGCTATGTTGTGGAAAACGGAGTCCTGGGCCCCAACCCGGACCGTATCTCTTACAACTCCCTCTCCCTCATTGTCCCAGGGCCTTCAAAAGGTGCCTGGGGTTTTTCTCGTATTATGCCCAGTGGGTCCCTCAGATGGGGACATTGGAGCGGAGTCGGGACTGGTTAACGATGTCCGCGACATCTGTTAATGAAAGCCACCACACCATACGCCTTCTTAACAACCCTGTCAACTTGGGTGGCAACTTTGAGGGATCTATATAAGTGGTCCGCAAGATCCCTCTGTTTCTTCACACGTCCAAGAATCCTGCCTTTAACCCTGTATTCAGCAATCAAATTCGACCTTCCAAAATGAATCACTTCACATTACCTAGGTTGAACTCCATCTGCCACTTCTCAGCATAGCTCTGCATCCAAGCAATGTCCTGTTGTAACCTCCAACAGCCTTCAACACTATCTACAACTCCATCAACCTTCGTATCATCGGCAAGCTTACTAACCCCACCTTCCACTTCCTCATCCTAGCCATTTATAAAAACCACAAAGAGCAGAGGTCCCAGACAGATCCTTGCGGGACACCACTGATCATCGACCTCCAGGCAGAATACTTTTCATCCACTACCAATCGCTGTCTTCTTTCGAGCAGCTAATTCTGTACCCAGACAGACAAATTTCCATTTATCCATGCCCGCTGACTTTCTGAATGCGCCTACCATGGAAACCCTTTTCAAATGCCTCACTGAAATCCACGCACACCACATCCACTGCCCGAACTTCATCAATGTGTCTCGCCACATCCTCAAAGAATTCAATGAGGCTTGTGAGCCAGGACCTGCTCCTCACAAAGATATGCTGACTATCTTTAATCAAACTATGTTTTTCTAAATAATCATAAATCCTATCTCTCAGAATCCTTTCCAATATTTTGCTCACCACAGACCTAAGCCTCACTGCTCTGTAATTCCCAAGATTTACCTATTCCCTTTCTTGAACAGGGGAACAACATTCGCCTTCTCCAATCATCTGGTACTAATCCAGTGGAGAGTGAGGATGCAAAGATCATCGCCACAGGTGCAGCAATCTCCTACCTTGCTGCCCGTAGTAACCTTCGGTTTTTCCTGCCTGGCCCAGGATACCTATCTAACCTGATGCTTTTCAATATTTCCAGCAGATCCTCCTTCTTAATATCAACCTGTTTGTGTCTTTAACCTGGTTCACGCTGTTCTCGTGAGCAACAACGTTCCTCCCTCTCGTGAATACTGATGCAAAATATTCATTTAGGGCCTCCCCTACCTCCTCAGACTCTAGCCACAATTTCCCTCCACTATCCCAGACCGGCTCTACTCTCACTCTGATCATCCTCTTATTTCTCACATAAGCGTAGAACGCTTGCAATGTGTGGAACTAAGGAAAGATCCCTATTTTGGCACAGCTTTTGAGGAGAATGAGAGGCTAGGGGCTGGATCTCCACACTCTGATGCTGAAATTGGAACCGGCTCCAGTTTCGCTATTCTCCACTCCCTGAAAATCGGCATACTCGGGGAGTGTGCCGTACCAAGGGCTGCATTCTGTGTCAGCAAAACTGGCGTAAAGAGTCCACAGATTCACCATCTTGCTGGGGGCCGGCAGGCAGCTGTCGTAGAGCTTGCAGCAATGTTGGCGTCAGGGTGCTGTCATTGGAATGTCACTTCAAGAAATGTTTGTCTGCTCATGTTCCTGCAGTGATGTCAGAGTGTGGGTGGAGCTGAGCTCTGGCTGCAGTGATGTCAGAGTGTGGGTGGAGCTGAGCTCTGGCTCTGCTTTTTAGTTTCACTTTAAGAAAAGCTTGGATGTGAATGTGTTTTTTGGGTTTCATTTCAGTGTTGGAGCTGCAGTCAGCCACAGAAGGTGTAATGTTGTTCCCTCTGCTATGTAAAGACTACCTCTTGATCATTTGGTGAATTCAGTGATAACTGTCCTCAGTAGTGAATTTAAATGTGATGTGCTTCTGTTAAACCTTTCTTTTTATGTCTTATGGGTGTTAAAAGGAAAGCTTAAGGATTACTTAGTGTTGTATTCTTTGTGGATTGTATTTGAATTGATGGTTGCTAAGATGTTCACTGTATATTTTAAAAAGGTCAACTTGAGTTCATTGAAAAAACATTGTTTTGCTTTAAAAAATAAATTTTGATTTCTGCTGTACCACACCTGTAGAGTGGGCCGTGGTATGTTCCCCATACCACAATCTATTAAAAGTTGTGGGTCAGGTTTACTCCATGATACACTTTGGGGTTCTCTAAACGCTGGCCCATAACAGTGCGGAGAATCTAACCCAAAGTTTTCACAGTTTTGTGACTCTAGTCACTACATTCTGGGTGGTTTGCTGAGAAATCACAAGCAATTTGGCCACATGTGCCATTTAGCGTGCATTGTAATGTGTTTGAAAAAAATTACTTGTTAATTCATTTTTATCTCATGTTAATTTTGAATGTAAGGGTGCAATACAGATATTGTACATTGTTATCCTTTTCTGAACTTGGATAATAAATTTTATTATCTTTGCTGAAAACCTTGGGATCATGTGATTTAATTCTGCGTTGTTAACCGGGATTTCATACTTTGATGAATTAATAAATAGGTTCTGGACTCTAACTTAATCATAACTCTTTTTTCTGCTGTGAAATGTTTGTCCTTCAGAAATCCCTGGGGAAATTCTGTTTTTGTCCTGTTGAATCAATTGAACAAAGGAAAGGTAAAAGCCCAACTTTTGACTGGTAAACATAATATACCAATCTTTCTTTAATAATAGAATCATGTTTCAAAATTTTTTTAAATATTTGTTTTCTTTTGTAAACGTTACCAAATGTGCTGTCAGTACTTCAGACATTAAGTTTGCCAACTGCATGACAGTAACATTTAACTGCTCCAGTCTTTAAGAGGGAGATTGGCAGTTTGGCATACACTTATATTATGAGCTGATCATATTTGAATAAGACTCCTGTGTTCAGGAGAAAAGTGTTGCACGTTGTCTTATACATGTTGCCTATTTCAGAATTTTCCATTACTGTTCTGGAGATCGTTCAAGGTTTCAGCCCTTGTTTTATTTTTAAATTCTCGAAACACTTTTCTTAGATTACTGTCAATTATCAATTTCAGGGGACATTTTCTTATTTATAATTTACTGCTTAAATCTATCAATAAATCATATGATGAAAACCTGGCATCCCCAATTTAAAAAGTAAACGCCAAACAGAAATATGTTGTTGTTGTGATAACAGAGTCCTGCCTTTAAAGACGGAGAGCCTGTTACTAAATATATTGGTTGCAATTTGGAGGGAAGAGAGGAAAGAAAATAAGGCGGAAGAGATGTTGGTATTGATTAAGGAGAACATGAAAGTGCTGGAGAAGTCGTAAAGTAGTCAAGGAAATAATTCATTTGGTTCAAGCAGGTAGAAAAACGTTGTTGTATTTCATCTAAAAGCAACCAACTAAAGGCAAAGATATGATGGAAGCGAAGTACAAAGTCAATACAGAAAGTTGTAAGTTTTAAAGAGTAACGTTAATGGGAGAAATTAATTGTTTGACATAGCCTGAGACTGTCCGAATGTAAAAGACAGGAAGGGAAGACTTTCAGCAGTATCTTCAGGGAAATATTCCCAATTCAACAAGAAAGTAGGAACTGCTGGATCTGAGTCTGAGGAATGGATTTGATGAAGTTGATCAAATGTAACCTGGGAGCATGCAGCTGACAGTAGTTATAGAATCATAAGGTTCAGGTTAGTTGGAGAAAAGGATAAGAAACAATCTAGAGTTAAAATAACCAACTGGAGTGAGTTGAACATTTTGGATTCTGGATGGATCTGACGTAGGTAAACTATAATAAAATATTCTAGGCCAAATTACAACAGAACAATAGGCTGCCTTTAAATAGGAAATTGGATAGAGTCAAGATTATTCCCATAAGGAGGAAAGATAGGAAAATAAAATCAAGAGCCCGAATATCATTGAAGATACAGCTAGTGAGAAGATGCTGTATTTAATTGCACAAGCCAGATATCAGACGAATATCAAACCTGTTTAATTTCCCTGATAAATCCTTTATTTTGCTTCTTTATGAATCAGGGCTTGGATTCTCCATTCCGGAGACTAATGACGGGATTCTCCATTGGCCAACGCCGAAATCGGGAAATGCAATTGGGCAGAGACCATTGGACGCCGAGTTGACGCCAAAGCGCAATTCTCTGTTGTCACAATAGTGGCAGAAATGCTTTCAGGAAGACACGTACAGTAAATACCGTTTGCATATCATTACCGGGTCCAGCCCTGTATTATCCGAGGCATCCGCGATTCTCCGCATCCGAAGGACCAAGTTCCTGATGGCACGGTTCACTTGTGCTTTAAAGATCGGACAACCAGCTTTGAAATGAAAAAATTAATGAAAATGAAAATCGCTTATTGTCACAAGTAGGCTTCAAAGGAAGTTACTGTGAAAAGCCCCTAGTCACCACATTCCGGCGCCTGTTCGGGGAGGCTGATACGGGAAGATTTGTGGCAGATGAGGGAGAGAGACGAGGTAGGACACAGAGAGGTGCGACTGTGAGCATCCAGGCCGCACACTGGGGTGGGAGAGGAGCCGTGCCAGGGCCGGGGGGAGGTGACAGTGGAATGGGCCAATTAGCCAGGGTGACCGCCGCCACACCCACGTGACTGGGGTGGTTCCGAGGCACAGATCACCATTGCTGCGGCCTGCAAGGCAGCCACCTTGCTGACCACCCACCTTGGCCCTTGATTCTTCAGAGTGACACCAGCAGTATCTGTGCCTCCATCCCTCCACACCCCGCATCCCAGCTCTGACTTCCACAGCCCACCCAACTGGATGCCATCCGCCCGCCAGGCCATCAGGCGGCCCATCCAGAGCCATTCCACTGTCGCCCCTATGGGGGTGCCGAGCGAAGGCAGCGGAGTGTGCCACTGGCAATGGCAGCGCCAGCTGATGGTTCCCCAGCATCAGGTACAGGCACCAGGACCAGAGGCCTCCATGGCCCTGAGCACCGACAGGGCCAGGGATGTGGAGATGGGGAGGCAATGCAGGGGCAAAGTGCACAGTTCCTACCGAAGCCAACAAGCAGCCCGGTGGAACTGGTTGGCACGGGGGTATGCATCATGCTAACATGTCGGACCTTCACCCCCTGCTGACAATCGATATTGGAATTCAACCAGCAATTATGGCCTTCCTGCCAGTCACCGCAGCACTAGGGGATGCCCTGCGGCTGTACGAGCGGGAGCTCCTCGAGGAGGAGGAGGAAGCAGCAGCAGCGGAGAGTGTAGCAGCGGATCCTGCCACAGAGGAACCAGAAGCAGCCACTCAGGATGGAGAGTCGGCCACCCAACAGGCCGAGGAGGAGGAGGATGTGCAAAGGAGTCGCTGTATGAGGCCAAGTCTGTACCGGCAGCTCCTGTTAATCGAGAATCTACCAGACCGGGCATGCCGTTGAAGACTCCAACGGCGGTGGGTGACACTTTCCTTCCCGAGCCCGGTAATAAGCCGATCTTCCCCTTCTTTACCACGGCCAGGAGGGGCTCCAACACGGCCGTGAATCTTGAATCTTGGTTCCGCTGTCCTTGCTGCCATCTTGTTGGCTGGGATGGTGTGTGTGGGGAGTTTAGTGTGTATTTGCGGCTGCAGCTTTTCAGTCTCCTGAGTGACAATTGCAAATCTGACCAAGCCTGTACTATATCTCATTGGAACCGATTGTGTTCCACATAGCACTGGTGCTAGCCCCTTAACAATAGATATATCTCAGTGTTTGCATGGGTTGCACCCCCACAACCCACAGATGTGCAGGGTAGGTGGATTGGCCGTACTAAATTTTCCCTTAATTGGAAATAAATGAATTGGGTACTCTAAATTTATTTAAAAAAACATCAATAGCTAAATCTGTCCAGGTGCGGTGTCAATTTTTCTGTTGTGGAACTCCACGAATTCTGCAGCGTCGTCAACATGTAGGGCTGGTTTCTATGATTTTGAGGCTATGTCCGGAGGAAGTGTTTGACCAAGAGGTTGGTGCCACCCGCGCACTGATGCTCCGCCCGGTGGGGGCTAGCATCCGTGCCACATAAAGCCCCCAGATTTACCGGCAGATATGGTGGGTGAATGGCCGGGTCCGTCGCCGTGTAAGCGCCGTACAACATGGTGCCAGATCCGGCCTGCCAGAGAGTACCCCACTGCAATTCCCCTTGCCACCGACGGACCACCAGCCCCCAGTCCACCCGGCCCCCATCGAAGCCCCCCCACCTGCCAGTGGAATAGCACCTAGTAACTGTTCTGGATTGAGGCACTTCACCTCTCTTTAACCTGTGATCATCCCCCTCTCCAGTTGAACCATCTGGACCTGTAAAGACTTAATTATCTGCAAAGACTCACATTCAAGGTATCATCTTGCATCATTTACTTTGTCTATATATGTGTTTGTGTAACCCACCTCTTCACTCACCTGATGAAGGAGCTATGCTGCAAGAGCTAGCAATACCAAAAATGCTGTTGGACTTTAACCTGGTGATGTAAGACTTCTGTACTGTGTCCACCACAGTCCAACACCAGCATATTCACATTTAGTTTTACAGACATTGAGGGAGAGATTGCTGTTGTTAAATCACTCCATTATGTTCTCTACAGGTAGGACGGTCACTTCTCATCGAGATACTGGGTTCACTTTTAAGTAATAGACACTTTTCAACCCCTCCAGCTTTACATTCTCGCTTGTCCTTCACATGGCTACTGTTAGAAACAAATGCAACTGAGGGTTCATTCCTCTCAGGTTTGGTTGACTTGAAAAGCACTGTTCCTTGTGTGACAACATTTACCCCCTCATCAGAGGTTTCGTAATCACTACATGCATTCCCAATTATTAATATGGATTGGCATGATTCTTGCTTTCCAGATATTAATTTTAGTGTTCTACTTCCAGAATCAGAGTACGGTACCTTATTGACTCTGTGAACATTTTGTTTTTTGCTAACATCTGTGGGTGTGGAACCACTGCAGGATCCACCATCCAACTTCCTGTTAACTCTCAAATCGAATTGATTGCCAATTACTTAACGTCCCTTGCTGTCCACTTTTGCAACCTTGAAGAGGTATGGTAGACCTTCAAAAGGATCTTGGTGAACAAGACACCCCCTGGATATCACTTCCCATACGTTTTCCATCCTGACTGAGTAATGCTGTGCTCAGGAGCTGCCGAACCCAGCATGTCGTTGAAGACTCCGGCTGAGCTGAGGGAAGGTGTGACATATTTGCCAGATCATGGTGCTCCTGGCACTATGGGGGTATTGGAGAGGACAGCGCCCCCCCCCTCCCCCCCATGGTGGCTGTCAAGGTAACCATCGCCCTGAACATTTACACCACGTGGTCCTTCAAGGTGATCAATGCGGATCTGTCCAGAATCTTACAGAGCTTAGAGCACAGATGCATCCGCGTAATCATGGAGGCCCTATGTTCTCGGTTAGCACAGTATTTAACACACAAAAATGATCGCGCTCACCAGGATGTAAGGGCAGTGGGATTCGCCATCATCGCCAAGATGCTCCACGTGCCGGAGGTGATTGACGGGGTGCATGTCGCTCTCCGAGCAACTGTAGATGACAGGCCGGACTACAGAAACTAAAGGGGGTTCTACTTGATAAATTTGCAGCTGTTATGTGACCATGAGATGCCCATCATGCATGACTGCGCCCCATACCGTAACAGCATGCAAGACCCATTCATCTTGGCACAAGAGGGTCCTGACATCTTCGAGCCATATCCCCAGCTCTGAGATTGGCTTCTGCGTGACAGGCATTACCCACTGCAGTCATGGCTGATGATGCCAAGTCAGAGGCCACAGAACGATGGGAGACCTGTTACAATGATGCCCATGCAGCAACCAGGATCACATCAGATGCCTGGACCTCTCTGGAGGGTCCCACTAGTATAGCATCACTAATGTCTCCCGCATCATGCTGGCTTGCTGCTTCCTCCACCACATCATGCAGCAGAGTGGCAACTGTCTAACAGGGGAGGATGTACGCCAAGCCTCGTCCGATGAGGAGGACAAAATGAAATGAAATGAAAATCGCTTATTGTCACGAGTAGGCTTCAATTAAGTTACTGTGAAAAGCCCTTAGTCGCCACATTCCGGCGCCTGTCCGGAGAGGCTGGTACGGGAATCGAACCGTGCTGCTGGCCGGCTTGGTCTGCTTTAAAAGCCAGCGATTTAGCTGAGTGAGCTAAACCAGCCCCTGTGGGGCTGGATGTGTGGGAGGTCGAGGATGTGCAAGGCACAGGAGGCCGCGCAACCTGTGAGCTTGGCCCAGCATGCACGCAATGCACAAATGGCCTCCAGTTTCATCGACTGCGGGGCCTGGCTTGCGGCCCGGGAATCCCACCCCACCCCTACAGCTCCACCCAGCCAGCTTGTCCCTCACACAAACATCCTCCCTGCGCCTTGCAACTCCCTCCAAGATTCCAACCTGCAACATTACAGGACACGGGCCCTGGGTTGGGAGTAAGAGTGGGTCTGATCCTTGGGATGGAGGGTAGTGACGACCCACTCTGGGATGAGCTCTCATGCTTCACACCATTTGACAATGTCTGACTTCTGAACACAATAACACTTTCCACCGTCCTTCTGTGTGAACCCTGCATGCGAGCTGGCCACTACCTCACACTGTGCTACCGAATGCTTGGACTGGCAGAGGTGGGGACAATTGGGGCGGGAGGCATTGGGGGGAGATGGGGTGGAAATGGATGGGTTTGGGACAATGGAGCAGTGAGCATTGGCTGAACTGGGTTCCCATGGCCACCCCCAAAGTCCACCCATTCCCCTCAACCCTCAGTGTCCTCTCTGTAGCCAGCCCAGACTCGCCAATCCCTCACACTCTCCTTACAGAGCATCGAGGCAGCCATGCAGCACAGAGAATGGACCACCTCCCCCTGGGACAGCGCTGTATCACACTGGAAATGTGCCACCAAATTCTGGGCCTGTGCCACATCAGCCATTGCACTTTATGGGTCTGTGCAATGTAGGCCAGCACCCAGACAATACTACTGATACCCTCCGCCATGGCCTGCCCTCTGGACCACGCTCTGGGGTGCCATTGCAATGACTAGGTGGCCCTGGTCCATGGCTGCCTTTGGTGAAGGGTGTGAGAGACAGCTGGGATAAAGTGTCAGTGACATCCTCGGACTGGTGTTCCGGGAAGTCTCAGGCTGCTTGTCGAGGGCTCTCATCGCTGACTGTTTCCTCTTCCTCGCTACTCTCCACCTTAGGGTTATGGTTGGGGTTATGGCTGGAGGGCCACAAGGGCTCACCTGATTGCCAGAAGCTCCTGCAAGTCACAAGATATTGATTGGACTGTGGGTTGGGGTGGTGGGTGGTGGATAATGGATGCGGGGTTCTTGTGGGCTGGTGGTGTTGGAGGAGGGTTTGGGGGTGCTGTTGGTGGAGTACAGGTTGTGCTGGCGGTAGTGGTGGTGGAGGAGAGATGTGCGGGTGCTGCTGGTGGTGGTGGATGAAGTTTGTTGGGGTGCTGCTGGTGGAAGGGGGATGGGTGTGGTGGTGGGGTAGTAGTGGAGGGCGTGGTGCTGCGGGTGGCAACGCGCGGTTGTGGGGCGGTGGAGTGAGGGGGGTTGTGCAGGTGGTGGGGCGGGGGGTGGTGGAGTGGATGTGGTGCTCCGGGTGACAACTCACATGTCAAGGGGACCGCAGCTCAGGATGTTCTCCCTTGCTCACTCGATACCGATTTCCACCTCGGTGACTGCCCTTTCTCCGGTCCCACCGATCAGGGGCACCATGCTGCCTACTCATCCTGTCCGCCCTAATGATGTCACATAGTTTTTTGACAGCACTGCTGGCTGGTTCTGGTGGTGTTGCCCATGATGTCCATTGCCTCTCCCACCTGCGCCCAGGCTTAATGTACTCAAGCATATGGCAACTTCCTTCCCACAGCAGGGTACAGCGTGGCCCACTTCTCCTCCACTGTGCCCAAGAGGGTCTCCAGTTCAGCCTCAGTGAATCAGGCTGCCAGTCCTCTTGTTGCCATCTTGGGATGAGTGTGTGTGTGTGTGTGTGAGGGGAGTGGAGTGCTTATAGGCAGCTGCAGTGTGTCAGCCTCTCGAGTGTCAACTCCAGCAAAATGAACGCCATTTTCCATTGGAATCAATCGTGTTCCACGTGGCGCCTCTTCCACACGACACCAGTGCTAGCCCATCAATGTTTGATAAATTGCTCCGGGAACCAATTTTGATGACTTGAAGTCCAAAGATTCAGTCCCAGCATCAACACTTAGTTTCTGAAATGGCGAATGCTGCTGAGTATGTCCAATTAATGCTGAGTTGATACCAAAAAGCCAATACAATTCCGAACCTCTTCACAACGGGTGGTCACGACAGGGCGTAACATATTCAGGGGTTCTAGACTATTCAAAAGGACAGACAGGAAGTTAAGGGAGGTAGTGTAGCTCTGATGTTTAAGGATGATGTGAGAGCTTTGGGGTATGTGATAGGTTATATGGAGAAAAAGGTTGCTTCCATTTGGATGAAAATTAGAAATAGGAAGGAGAAAAGGGTCACTGATAGGCGCCACCTATAGGCCAGCCAAGAATAACAGCATGGTGGAACGGGCAATAAACAAAGAAATAACTGACGGCGATTATCATGGGATACTTTAATCTGCATGTCAATTGGTCAAAGCAGGCCGTCCTTGAGGAGGGGTTCATAGAGTGCATGAGCAATCATTTTCTCAAACAGGGTAATGGAACCGACGAGGGAGCAAGCTATCCTAGATCTGCTCCTGTGCAACGAGACAGGAATAATTTATGATCTCATAGATACGGATCTCCTCGGAAGGAGCAATCATAGTACGGTTGAATTTAAAATACAGATGGAGAGTGAGAAGGTAAAATCCATTACCAGTGGCTTGTGCTTAAACAAAGGGCACTATAATGGAAAGAGGGAGGAATTGGCTAAAGTAGATTGGGAGCAAAGACTTTATGGTGGGACAAATGAGGAACGGGGAGGACTTACAAAGTGATTTTTCACAATGCTCAGCAAAAGTAAATACCAGTGAAAAGGAAGGGCTGTAGGAAAAGGTATAATCAGCCAAGGGTATTTCAGGAACTAAACAAGGGTATCATATTAAAAGAAATTGCATGGAATGTGACAAAGATTAGTGGGTATCTAGAGGATTGGGACATCTTAAAAGATCAATAGAAAGCCACAATATATGTTTAAAAGAAAATTAAGATAGATTATGAGAGTAAACTAGCTCAGAATATAAAAACAGACAGCAAAGATTACTACAAATATATAAAATGAAAACGGGTGGCAAAGGTCAAATTGGTCCTTTCGAGGATGATTTACTAATGGGAAATGAAGAAACGGCCGACGCATTGAACAGATTTTGAGTCGGTCTTCACAGTGGATGATTCAAATGACATGCCAATAATTGATGGCAAAGAGGCTAGTGAAGGTGAGGACGTAGAAATGATTATTATCACCAAGGAGGTAGTGTTGGGCGTGCTAATGGGGCTAAAGTTGGAAAAGTCCCCTGGCCTGAATTGAATGCATCCCAGGATTCTAAAAGAGATAATCAGCCAAGGGTATCTCAGGAACTAAACAAGGGTATCATATTAAAAGAAATTGCATGGAAAGTGACAAAGATTAGTGGGAATCTAGAGGATTGGGACAGCGGGGGAAATAGGAAATGTGCTTGTGGTAATTTACCATAATTCACTCACTCTGGGGCGGCTCTGGCAGATTGGATAACAGCAAATGTGACTCCACTGTTTAAAAAAAGAGGTAGACTAAGAGAAGGCAACTATAGGCCATTTAGCTTAAACCTCCAAAGTTGGGAAAGGCTTGAATCTACCATCAAGGCAGAAACAGCGAGACATAATTTTCCCATTGGGCAGATGCAGCACGGGTCCATGGAAAGCAGGTCATGTATACTGGAATTCTTTGAGGACATCACAAACGACGTGGACAATGAGAAACCTAGACAATGTGGTATGTCTGGATTTCCAAAAGACATTTGACAAGGTTCCGTACAAAAGGCCGCTGAATAAGATAAAGGTGCATGACCTCACGGGTATGTACTAGCATGAATAGAATATTGGTTAACTAACAGACAGCAAAGTGTGGGGATAAATGGGTGTTCTGCTTGTCGATCAGTGGCTAGTGGTGTGCCTCAGTCTTAGGGTCACAATTGTTTATAATTTACATAGATGAGTTGGAGTTGTGGATCAAGTGTAATGTGTCAAAGCTCGCACATAACATTAAGATGAATGATAAAGTGTGCAGAAGACACTGAACGTCTGCAGAGGGATATAGATAGTTTAAGTGAGTGGGCAAGCACCTGAAAGATGGGTGACAATGTTGTTGAATATGAGGTCATCCATTTTGGTAGGAATTTACACCAAAATGGACTATTATTTGAATTAGAAATTGAGCACGCTGCTTTGCAAAGGGACCTGGATGTCCTTGTGCACGAATCACAAAAAGTTGGTTTGCAGGTGCAGCAGATAATTAAGAAGGCAAATGGAATATTCTGGTCATTGCTTGTTCAATTGAACTCAAGGGAGTTCAAAAACAGGGAGGTTATGTTGTAGTTGTAGCGGCCACAGCACGATGATTGTGTACAGTTTTGGTCTTGCAAAATGGTGTACTGCCACTGGAGGGGTGCGGAGAAAATTCACTAGGTTGATTTGGAGTTGAGAGGATGGCGAATGAGGAGTTACTGAGTAGGCTTGGACTCTGCTCATTGGAATTCAGAAGAATGAGGGGGGCATCTTACAGAAACATCTAAAATTATGAAGTGAATAGATAATATAGAAGCAGGGAGACTGTTTTCAATGGTGGGTGAAACCACAACAAGAGGGCATAGACTCAAAATAAGGAGGAGCAGATTCAGGGCTTAGTTGTGGAGAAATTCCTTCACCCAAAGGTTTGTGAATCTGTGGAATTCCATGTCCAGCGGAGCAGTTGAGGCGACCTGGTTGAATGTTTTAACGGCAAAATAAGATAGATTTTTGAACAGTATAGGAATTAAGGGTTATGGTGAGCGGGCAACTAAGTTGAGCTGAGTCTACAATAAGATCAGCCATGATCTTATTCAATGGCGGTGCAGGTTCGAGGGGCCAGATGGCCTACCCCTGCTCCTAATTCTTATATTCTTATGTTCATGATTAAAAAAGTGAAAATCTAAGTGGGAATAATGATGAAGTTACATGGAGCGTTGGTAGAATAACTCTGGAATTCCGTCTCCAATTCTGGTCGCTGAAAGGTTAGAGGCATTATGATACAGGCGACACTGCAGAGACTGATTTCCAATGGAAGTGATTTGTTTTCAGCAAAACATTGGATGAATGTGGAAGTTTACCAACCCGGAACATTGCTTTTAATCAAACTGCAGGAAGCATTTTAGATGGGGGAAGGCACATTTTATAAAACTGGGAGGTGATTTGGCTCAGGTGCACTAGTCAAGATTGCTACAAGATAATTCAGTTGTAAACCAGTGGGAAGCACTAAGAAGTGAGGTCCTTAGAGTTCAAAGCAGAATTTTACTGCTAAATCTAAGCCCCAATATTCTCTGGAAAAGTATAGGTCAAGATTAAACAGAAAAGGAATGCTGATGTTAGTCACACAGTTTATTTAGTAACAGGAAGCAAAGAGTAATGGCGGATGGCACCCCTTACGAATAGAAAGCGGTTTCAAGTGATGTTTCACTCGATGTTGGGACACCTGTTGTTTCTTTTATATATTAATAATTGGAACTTGAACTTAATTGGGTAATTTGCAGACGACAAAAAAAATTAGCCATGTAGTGGAGAGTGTAGAGAATCGCTTAAATCATTTGGTGGAGTGGGCAGGGAAGTGGCAAATGGGCAGCACAGTGGCAGTCTGGTTAGCATTGCTACCTGATGGCGCCGAGGTCCCAGGTTCTATCCTGGCTCTGGGTCAGTGTCCGTGTGCAGTTTGCACATTCTCCCCGTGTATGCGTGGTTTCTCCCCCAGGTGTGCTGAGTAGGTGGATTGACCACACTAAATTGCCCCTTAATTGGAAAAAATGAATAGGGTACTCTAAATTTATTTTAAAAAAGGGAAGTGGCAGATGCAGTTCAACTTAGAGAACTGTGAGGTAATGCATTTACGGAGGTTACGCAGGAAAAGGGAATGCACAGTAAATGGAAATATATTAAAAGAAGTAGATGGAGTGAGAGATGTTGGTGTGCAAGTGCTCAGGTTCCAAAATGTAGCAATGTAAGTACATAGAACATAGAACATACAGTGCAGAAGGAGGCCATTCAGCCCATCGAGTCTGCACCGACCCACTTAAGCCCTCACTTCCTCCCTATCCTCGTAACCCAATAACCCCTCCTAACCTTTTTGGACACTAAGGGTAATTTAGCATGGCCAATCCACCTAACCTGCACGTCTTTGGAGTGTGGGAGGAAACTGCAGCACCCAGAGGAAACCCATGCAGACACGGGGAGAACGTGCAGACTCCACACAGAGAGTGACCCAGCGGGGAATCGAATCTGGGACCCTGGCGCTGTAGATAATGTTATAAAGAAGGGGAGCAGAATGGTGGCACAGTGGTTAGCCTCATGGCGTGGAGGATCCGGTTTTGTTCCCAGCCCTGGATCCACTGTCCATGTGGAGTTTGAACATTCTGCCCCTATCTTCGTTGGTCTCACCCCCACAACTTAAAGATGTGCAGGTTAGGCGCATTGTCATGTTAAATTGCCACTTAATTGGAGAAATAAACAGGTTGTAAAGAAGGCAAAGGTATGCTCTCCATCAATGGTAGTGGTATAAAATACAAAGGTAGGGATATAGAGATCCAGCTGTTTCAGGCACAGGTGAGGCCACAACTGGAATAATGAGTGCAGTCCAGTTGCCCCCTTACTGGAAGGATGTGATTGCTCTGGAGAGAGTGCAGAGAAAACCTTCTGAAATGTTGCGCTGGAGACTTTTTGCTACGAGAGATCGGAGAGGTTGGGCTGTTTTCGTTGGAAGAGAGAAGGCTGAGATGTGGCACGATTGTGAGCGGTAGAGTTAGAGTAGACGGGGGAACCCTTTTCCCTTTACAGAGAGTTTAAAAAAACGGGGTTGGAGATTCAATCGAAGTGGCAGAAGGATTAGAGGGCACAATTCAATCGAAGTGGCAGAAGGATTAGAGGGGGCAATTCAAGCAAAGTGGCAGAAGGATTAGAGGAGGCACTAGAGAAAACAGTTTTTTGAAACAGTAAGTGCTAGGTGTCTGAAATTCACTGTCAGAGTTGATGGTGGAAGCAGATAGCCTAAACTATTTTAAAAAGAACCTGCATCTGCACCTTAAGTGCTGTAAATTGCAGTGTGATGGGTCATGCACAGGAAAGTGGGATTAGAAAGCCCCCCTGGGTGTCTTTGAAGTCTGAATGGGCAAGATGGGACGAATGGTCTATTTCCATGATGTATCATTTCTATCGCTCAATGCTTCTCTGTGGCTAGTTGAGATCATTTCTATATTTTCCAGGATCTGAAGGTTGTCAATTTAGGGTTGAATATCAGTGAAATTTGAAGCACTTTCGCACCACGAGGTCAATATTTTACGTTGTGCATTACTAAATGTAATTACTGCCATTAATTTGTTTCTAGCAACAGTTTCATTTACTTCAAACAATACGTCCCGTATTGGTAGTGGTTCTGACCAAAATGTACAACTTTCTTTGGAACGCTTATACTTCCCGCAGCTGTCATCGTTACAATTGTGTCAGATCACTGCTCCGCTCTTCCCTTAGTCAATGTTCATTTTTATAGTCGCTCGGGAAGTTGCAGAAGACAAGCGGTATCAAATCCATCATTTGGTCCCCGACCCGCTCGATATTCACCTCTCTCGTGTTCAATGTTGCTGAGGGTGGTGGGGGTAACAGGCGTCCCCTCGGACCTCGCCAGTTTTAATTAAACGACGGAGACTAATTTCTACATTAATGTATCTAAACTTTTACAGGACTCTGCTTGATGCCCTGAAAAGAGCAAATGATGTTGCCGAACTCTCCAATTCTAAAATCTCATTTTATTTTACCTAGAAAGAATCAAGTGAAGAAACACGGCTGCCTTTCAAACTTATCCACCATTAACCGAGGAGAATCCCGCAAAATGTCTGAGATGAAGATAATGAAACTGATGGGGAAAACCTCTGATCATAGTATCCACGGAGACGGTGATTTCACAAAGAAAGAACTCTACGAAACCCATGGTTTCAAATTAGAAATTGGTGTGAACCCAGTATCTATGCTAGGGTTTGGAACCACTGTCTGGGAAGCTGTAAGTTCGCCTAAGTTTCCTTTTGTCAAATGTGCAGATTCAACCGCCATGAACTAGGTGCATTGATTATGTTACTCATCTACCAAAGCTGCATTTAACTGGCAGAGAATGAGTGAAGTTTGTTTCGAGAGCGAATAATTCACCAGCAGTTGTTTAAGGGTAGAGAAGATGGGACGAGGTTGACGAGGCTATTTGCTTAAATGTGCAATTTCTTGCTCTTATGCATAATCTTTCACTCTGTAGCACATGCAACCTTTAAATACCGCAGGAATTAATGCACAAAACTCCATCAAGGTTGCCACTACTTGGTTACCACGAGGCCCAGATTGGCAATAATCAGATTTAAAGTTCTTGTCTCCTGCACATTATAAAATTGCAAACTCCCAAAACAGTGACTGTTGACAACGCAACAGCACGGATGAGAAAAACGATTCAACTTGTGAAATAATTTGCTTATTAAATTCTTACCTGCACTAATTTAGCCCAATGTTTATTGAACATCTTGAAGAACAAGTTCCTCACATCAAGTTTAAAATAACATTTCCTTGTGTCAACCTGAAACATCTTTTTCTAGTCTCACATTGTATTCTCATGAAACATTTTGTTTCAATTCCAAATGGAATATTATAAATCCTACCCAAACTTCCATCATAAATCACAGACCAACACTGAGGATTACATCCCAACACACAAGTTAATAAGAGGATTTGGCCATTAGATCGACTCATGCCTGCCCTGATATTTTACAGGATCACTGGTGTGAGTCTCCCTAAAAACGTCGGTGTCGTCTTTTGGGCGGGAGTCGTGGAGTGAGTTCCGCCAGGTGTGTGCACACGATCCAGGGGTGCCCCTGCAGGGTCGGAGAATCGCCCGGGGCCGCCGAAAATCCCGCCCCCACCGTGGCAGAAATTCTCCGCCACCCGGGAATTGGCGGGGGCAGGAATCACCCCCCGCAGATCGGCGAGGCCCCTGCGGCGATTCACCGGCCTGTGATGGGCCGAAGTCCCGCTGCTGGGATGCCTCTCCCGCCACCGTGGTTTGAGCCATCTCTGGAGTCGGTGGGATCGGCGGCGCGAGCGGGCCCCAAGGGTCCTTGGGGGGGGACGGGGCGCTCGGACCCCGGGGGGTGCCCCCACGGTGGCCAGGCCCGCGATTAGGGCCCACCGATCAGCGGGCAGTCCACTGCTGTGGGGGCACTCTTTTTCTTCTGCCGCCGCCACGGCCTCCACCATGGCGGAGGTGGAAGAGAATCCACCAGCGCACATGCGCCGTTGGTGACGTCAGCATCAGCTGACGCACCGGCGCAAGTGCGAACCGGCGAAGGCCTTTCGGCCATCCCTGGCGCCGGGCGGCGGGCATCAAAGGCCGCTGGAGCCGGTTTGTGCGCCAGTCGGTGTGGTGCCAACCGCTCCGGCACGGGCCTAGCCCCTCAATGTGAGGGCTTGGCCCCTAAAGGTGTGGAGAATTCCGCCCCTTTGGGGAGGCCCGACGCGGGAGTGGTTGGCGCCACTCCGCTACGCCGGGACCCCCAGCCCCGCCGGGTAGGGGAGAATCGCCGGGGGCCGGAGTCAATCCCGCCCCCGCCGTCTCCCGATGTCTCCGACCGGTAACAAGTCGGTGAGGCGTCAATCCTGCCGCCCGGCTCGGAGAATGGCCGGGGCCGCCGGGAGGCTATGAACCCCGGTGCTGCCTGTATTCTTCCGGTCGGATGGGCCAAAGTCCCACCGACGTGACCACGGGGAGCCAGTGCCGAGGAGGACGCGAGAGCGCGAGTGCCGGAGAGGGGGGGGAGAGACTGAGTGCCAGAGAGGGGGGGGGGGGAGAGAGTGAGTGCCGCGGAGGGAGGGAGAGAGTGAGTGCCGCGGAGGGAGGGAGAGAGTGAGTGCCGCGGAGGGAGGGAGAGAGTAAGTGCCGCGGAGGGGGGAGAGAGCGAGTGCCACGGAGGGGGGGGAGAGAGCGAGTGCCGGCGAGGTGGGGGGGAGAGAGCGATATGCCGGAGAGGGCGGGAGAGAGCGAGTGCCGGGGAGGGGGGGACAGTGCCGGGGAGGGGGGGACAGGGCCGGGGAGGGGGGGGGGACAGTGCCGGGGAGGGGGGGGACAGTGCCGGGGAGGGGGGGACAGTGCCGGGGAGGGGGGGACAGTGCCGGGGAGGGGGGGGGGGGACAGTGCCGGGGAGGGGGTACAGTGCCGGAGAGGGGGTGTTCTTGAAAATACAGAAAAATGTGTCATTTGAAACATGGAAGTCGGGCAATATCTGGTTTGAGAGGGTACAGGGAAAGATCCCACAAAAGGTTAATAGCAGCTGCAAAGAGCAGGGTTGTAAAATGCAGATTCTTGCTCACAAACAGGCTTAGCAAACACACAAGTTTCATGTGGTAAGCTAAAACAATGGCTCACACCTTCATGGAATGTAACTATCTCAGGAAGCATCTGAAAAAGCATGGATGAGAGTTTCAATTGCATTAAGTGACTAATGTTTAAAACAGGCAAGTCTTTCAAGTCATAACCAAGTTAAATTTTAGCATACAGCTAAATGCAAAGTTTCACACCTTAATTGAAATAAACTCTCTTAGTAAACAGCTGGAAAGGATGGAAGATGCCCAGTCAAATTTGGTATCAACTTTAAAGTGTAAAATTCTACGAACATCAAGTCAATTAAAAGAAATTGGAGACGACCTGTCTACGAGAAACATCATTTAAGTCAAAATCAAAGGCAAAGTTATGAGCTGGGGACAATTGGAAAATTAAACGATTCGAAATCACAGAAATAAAAGTTAACTATTGAAACCAAAGCATTTTTTAATCAGATCTGAGAGGAGACGATATGCCCAAAATGAATAATTAGTTGTAGTAAGATGTTTACATCAAAGATACTTTTAAACTACCAAAGTGAAACAAGCCCATTTACAATAAAGTCGTTAAAACTTAATAACTCTCAGAAAGAGAATATAAACCCAGGGAGCAGCAGAGGACAGAGGAAAACAGCAACAGGAGTGAAGGGGAGGAGAACTCAGAGAAAGAGAGAGAGAGAGCTCGGTCATGGGAAAGACAAGGCAAGCAGCCGAGTTTAAACAGTTATACATCTAAGGAAGACTAGAATTTAAACAGGAGCAGAGCCAGCTCTCACAGCTCGGTGCATGGGAAAGACAGGACACAGCAACCGAATTCACCAGCGAATACAACTCAAGAAGACCAGATTTTAAGAAGATCGATTGCCAAGGTGGGCCTGAGGGTTTCTCCAACCAACCAGCAGCATCCAGAAGCAAGATCTTTTTACCTTTCTGTAAAGAAAGTGTTTGCAGCTTTTAAAAGAAAAAATATAATAATAAAAATAACTTAACCTGAAAAAGTGGTTATTACCTTACTTCACTTCCTTAATAACGCAGGACCCAGGACATCAATGCTATTAAGGGGTAAGTAGGTAAAATTCTTCGGTGAAGGTATGGGTTATACCGGGGGATAACTTGAAAAGATAGTTTGACCTGCATAGCACCCACAGAAGCCTGCATTGGAGTCAGGGAGTGAGAATCCCTGTTCACCATTTAGAATATCGACCTTTTTTTTGGTATAGGGGGAATTCTGAAAATAGTGGTGAGTTTTAACTACAGGGGGAACTGTGCCGGGGAGGGGGAACAGTGTGGGGGAGGGGGGAAAGTGCCGGGGAGGGGGGACAGTGCGGGGGAGGGGGGAAAGTGCCGTGGAGGGGGGGACAGTGCCGGGGAGGGAGGGGGACAGTGACGGGGAGAGGGGTGACAGTGCCGGGGAGGGGGGGACAGTGCCGGGAGGGAGGGGGACAGAGAG